>NW_026858036.1:0-610116 GCF_026571515.1 Ruditapes philippinarum
TTCTGCTTAAGTCTTATGCAAGGGCGTGGGACGGTAGTTTGCACTCGACAGTACCGTCTATAAACAAGTTCAATCAAACCGAGCCCTACTTGCAGTCTTCGACTTTTTTAGGGATTTTTCTTTTCTTTATTTGATAAAACTATTTTTTTTACATAAAACTAAGTATATTGTAGCTTCTTAAAATTAACCATAGTGGATTCATTTATAATTTAGGATTTATGGACATGTCCAACAGTTTCAGATAATTATAAAACGAAATCGTCGGCTGCTATTTGTGGTCTGTTATTACATTTTAAGATCAAGCAGAATTTAACTCTATATCTGGGTATATATCAATAATTTTATAATACTGCACGTTTGTAACGTCGCTTTTCATTGGATAATCGTTACGTTTATATAGTTTTATATACACGGCTGCTGTTAATTCACCTTAAGAAATCTTACAATTTTTTCTCTAAAAATGATGATTGCTGTATTATAAATTCGTAATACAGATTGTCAACAATCTTTATAGCTAATAATATACACGGTTTCTGTCAATTTTCTAAGAAATCTCACTTTTTCCTCAAAAAAGGAAGTCTGCTGTATTATAAATTCGTTATTATAAAGATTGTAAACAGATTATACGACCGTATATAAACGGCTGTTTGCAAAACCTCTCCTTATGTATGTTCGTGAAGTTGGCAGCCTAGCAGCCTAGCAGCCTAGCAGCCTGAAGTTGGCAGCCTAGCAGCCTAGCAGCCTAGCAGCCTGGCAGCCTAGCAGCCCTAGCAGCCTGGCAGCCTAGCAGCCTAGCAGCCTAAGAAAACTAAGAATAGTACATACATGAAAAACCGTCTGAAATACATTAGTAGCACTTCTTTAGATCATTCCACGCCTTTTTCAATATCGTGATCTTTATTTTTTAAGAGTGTTGAACTTTATCGTAATATTTTTTTCATTCTGACGCTTCGAAATTTGAAGTTAGCAGCCTAGCAGCCTAGCAGCCTGGCAGCCTAGCAGCCTAGCAGCCTGGCAGCCTAACAGCCTAATGAAAAACTACGGATAATACAAATATGAAAACCGACGGAAAATGAGTCGGTAGCTACATACTTAGACTATTCACGTCTTTTTTTCAGTATCTCCAACTTAATTTTTTTAAATATTGAAACTTTGCTTTTTTTTTTTTTTTCCTCTTTCGAATTTGAGCAGCCCAGCAGTCCTAGGCTGCCTGGCAGCCTAAAAAAACTAAGAATAGTAACAAACATGAAAACCGTCGGAAAATACAGTAGCAGCACTTCTCTTTAGATCATTCCACGCCTTTTTCAATATGTGATCTTTATTTTTTAGAATGTCTTGAACTTTATCGTAACTATTTTTTTTATTCTGACGCTTCGAAATTTGAAGTTAGCAGCCTAGCAGCCTAGCAGCCTGGCAGCCTGGCAGCCTAGCAGCCTAGCAGCCTGGCAGCCTAACAGCCTAAAGAAAACTACGGATAATGCAAAAACATGAAAACCGACGGGAAATGAGTCGGTAGCACATACTTAGACTATTCCACGTCTTTTTTCAGTATCTTCCCAACTTATTTTTTTTAAATATTGAACTTTGCTTTTTTTTTTTTTTTTCCTTTCGAAATTTGAGCAGCCTAGCAGCCTAGGTGCCTGGCAGCCTAAAAATAAACTAAGAATAGTACAAACATGAAACCGTCGGAAATACATTAGCAGCACTTCTTTAGATCATTCCAGCGCCTTTTTCAATATCGTGATATATATATTTTTTAAGATGTTGAACTTTATCGTAACATATTTTTTTTCATTCTGACGCTTCGAAAATTTGAAGTTTAGCAAGCCTAGCAGCCTAGCAGCCTGGCAGCCTAGCAGCCTAGCAGCCTGGCAGCCTAACAGCCTAAAGAAAAGTACGGATAATTCAAACATGAAAACGACGGAAATGAGTCGGTAGCACATACTTAGACTAATTCCCACGTCCTTTTTCAGTATCGCCAACTTATCTTTTTTAATATTGAACTTTGCTTTTTTTCTTTACTCTTCGAAATTTGTGAAGCTATCAGCCTAACAACCTGGCAGCCTAGCAGCCTGGCAGCCTAGCAGCCTCGCAGCCTAGCAGCCTGGCAGCCTAGCAGCCTAGCAGCCTGGCAGCCTAAAGAAAAAACTACGGATAATACAAACATGAAAACCGACGGAAATGAGTCGGTAGCACATACTTAGACTATTCCACGTCTTTTTTCAGTATCGCGAACTTAATTCTTTTAAATATTGAACTTTGTTGGGTTTTTTTTGCTTTTTTTTTACTCTTCGAAATTTGTGAAGCTAGCAGCCTAACAGCTTAGCAGCCTAACAGCCTAAAGGAAACTAAGGATAATACAAACATGAAAACCGTCGGAAATGAATCGGTAGAACATACAGAGACCATTTCACGTTTTATTTCAGTATCGCGATCTTCATTCTTTTAAATATTGAACTTTATTTTTTTTTTCATTCTGATGCTTTGTAATTTGCGGGATTTAACATGATTTCGAATAACGTAGGAAGTAGTCTAAGTCTTGGAACTTTTTCTCGGCTACTAATGTCGCTGTCTATGGACAATAAGTGACGTCATCTGAGTTATTTATGATATGCTATTTTGTATGGATATGTTTATAATGAGGTTGACGATGTTTAAAGCATATTTATTTAAGGTCTGTTAAGATAAAAATGTGTTGAAATGTAAAGAGATATATAATGCATATGTTTAAACGAACACAAAAATGAACATAAAGATTATCTGAACTTAAGAACAATACCCGTACGACACATCAAAATAATGGGGCGGTGTTGCATGCCTCTGTAATTGTTATGCTGATAATTTCACATCATATTATACATGTATATATTTTCATTTTCCTCGATAAATGTTACTCACGTAAGTGCGTTACGCAAACTACGCACCGGGTTAGGCTCTCGTGTTTTCAGCAAAAAAGTGAAAAAAAAAAAAACAACAAAAAAAAAAAAAAAAAAAACTTGTATTAAATACATGTTGTTTTCATGGATCTATTAAAGATGTTTAAAAGGTGATTGCTCCATATATGAATATTTAATTCCTTTACTCTGACTCCAGTTTATAGACTTATTCGTCACCGTTTTCCGGTATGTTACGGGTTTACCTCTACACCAAATAAAGTAAATACCACTATATATTTACTTTTCTATCATTATTTCGCCGTTTAAGGTGAAAAAAACTTGTCGTGTTTGAAAAGTTATCAATGTTTTTATTAAAATTGAATTCTTTAAATTGAAATTCAATGAAATTAAAAACAGTCGTAGTGGCATCTTCAATAATAAATAACGAGAAAACGTCATTAAACTTATTCATTTTACTTTATTTTTGTAAGGAAATATTCCTAAAATGATATTAAATTATTTTCCTGCATAGTAGTATCTGTTAATTCAATAACTACCAAAAACGAAGATTTTGTTATTACACTCCATTAGCGGAATTTCCAACAGGAATGTAAAGAAAGTACCGGAAAACGGCGTTAAGCTATGTTTTTGAATTCGTGAATGTTTGCCGTTAAAGGAATTTAATTTAAACTAAATGTTAGAAAATTTCTATAGGCTATTAATTTACGAAATTGCTAGGCTGCCAGGCTGCTAGGCTGTTAGGCTGCTAACTTCAAATTTCGAAGCGTCAGAATGAAAAAAATATGTTACGATAAAGTTCAACATTTTAAAAAATAAAGATCACGATATTGAAAAGGCGTGGAATGATCTAAAGAAGTGCTGCTAATGTATTTCCGACGGTTTTCATGTTTGTACTATTCTTAGTTTTATTTAGGCTGCCAGGCTGCTAGGCTGCTAGGCTGCTCAAATTTCGAAGAGTAAAATAAAAAAAAAAGCAAAGTTCAATATTTAAAAAAATTAAGTTGGCGATACTGAAAAAAGACGTGGAATAGTCTAAGTATATGCTACCGACTCATTCCCGTCGGTTTTCATGTTTGTATTATCCGTAGTTTTCTTTAGGCTGCCAGGCTGCTAGGCTGCTAGGCTGCCAGGCTGCTAGGCTGCTAGGCTGCTAGGCTGCCAGGCTGCTAGGCTGCTAGGCTGCCAGGCTGCTAGGCTGCCAGGTTGTTAGGCTGATAGCTTCACAAATTTCGAAGAGTAAAGAAAAAAAAGCAAAGTTCAATATTTAAAAAAGATAAGTTGGCGATACTGAAAAAAGACGTGGAATAGTCTAAGTATGTGCTACCGACTCATTTCCGTCGGTTTTCATGTTTGAATTATCCGTACTTTTCTTTAGGCTGTTAGGCTGCCAGGCTGCTAGGCTGCTAGGCTGCTAGGCTGCCAGGCTGCCAGGCTGCTAGGCTGCTAACTTCAAATTTCGAAGCGTCAGAATGAAAAAAAATAATGTTACGATAAAGTTCAACATCTTAAAAAATAAAGATCACGATATTGAAAAAGGCGTGGAATGATCTAAAGAAGTGCTGCTAATGTATTTCCGACGGTTTTCATGTTTGTACTATTCTTAGTTTTATTTAGGCTGCCAGGCAGCCTAGGCTGCTAGGCTTCTCAAATTTCGAAGAGGAAATTAAAAAAAAAAGCAAAGTTCAATATTTAAAAAAATAAAGTTCGCGATACTGAAAAAAGACGTGGAATAGTCTAAGTATGTGCTACCGACTCATTTCCGTCGGTTTTCATGTTTGTATTATCCGTAGTTTTCTTTAGGTTGCTAGGCTGTTAGGCTGCTAACTTCAAATTTCGAAGCGTCAGAATGAAAAAAAAATGTTACGATAAAGTTCAACATCTTAAAAAATAAAAATCACGATATTGAAAAGGCGTGGAATGATCTAAAGAAGTGCTGCTAATGTATTTCCGACGGTTTTCATGTTTGTACTATTCTTAGTTTTATTTAGGCTGCCAGGCTGCTAGGCTGCTAGGCTGCTCAAATTTCGAAGAGTAAAATAAAAAAAAAAGCAAAGTTCAATATTTAAAAAAATTAAGTTGGCGATACTGAAAAAAGACGTGGAATAGTCTAAGTATGTGCTACCGACTCATTTCCGTCGGTTTTCATGTTTGTATTATCCGTAGTTTTCTTTAGGCTGCCAGGCTGCTAGGCTGCTAGGCTGCCAGGCTGCTAGGCTGCTAGGCTGCTAGGCTGCCAGGCTGCTAGGCTGCCAGGCTGCTAGGCTGCCAGGTTGTTAGGCTGATAGCTTCACAAATTTCGAAGAGTAAAGAAAAAAAGCAAAGTTCAATATTTAAAAAAGATAAGTTGGCGATACTGAAAAAAGACGTGGAATAGTCTAAGTATGTGCTACCGACTCATTTCCGTCGGTTTTCATGTTTGAATTATCCGTACTTTTCTTTAGGCTGTTAGGCTGCCAGGCTGCTAGGCTGCTAGGCTGCTAGGCTGCCAGGCTGCCAGGCTGCTAGGCTGCTAACTTCAAATTTCGAAGCGTCAGAATGAAAAAAATATGTTACGATAAAGTTCAACATCTTAAAAAATAAAGATCACGATATTGAAAAAGGCGTGGAATGATCTAAAGAAGTGCTGCTAATGTATTTCCGACGGTTTTCATGTTTGTACTATTCTTAGTTTTATTTAGGCTGCCAGGCAGCCTAGGCTGCTAGGCTGCTCAAATTTCGAAGAGGAAATTAAAAAAAAAAAGCAAAGTTCAATATTTAAAAAAATAAAGTTCGCGATACTGAAAAAAGACGTGGAATAGTCTAAGTATGTGCTACCGACTCATTTCCGTCGGTTTTCATGTTTGTATTATCCGTAGTTTTCTTTAGGCTGTTAGGCTGCCAGGCTGCTAGGCTGCCAGGCTGCTAGGCTGCTAGGCTGCTAACTTCAAATTTCGAAGCGTCAGAATGAAAAAAATATGTTACGATAAAGTTCAACATCTTAAAAAATAAAGATCACGATATTGAAAAAGGCGTGGAATGATCTAAAGAAGTGCTACTAATGTATTTCAGACGGTTTTCATGTATGTACTATTCTTAGTTTTCTTTAGGCTGCTAGGCTGCTAGGCTGCCAGGCTGCTAGGCTGCTAGGCTGCTAGGCTGCTAGGCTGCCAAACTTCAGGCTGCCAGGCTGCTAGGCTGCTAGGCTGCTAGGCTGCTAGGCTGCCAACTTCAGGCTGCTAGGCTGCTAGGCTGCTAGGCTGCCAACTTCACGAACATTCCTTATGTCTATAAATTAGTAGACATTATCGAATGTTCTGAGTGTTGACTATAGAGTGTTTTGAGGATATACAAGTTATTAGACTTGCACGCAAAATTGTTCCTGTTTTGTCATTTATAGTAAACCGTCAGTTTGTTTATTTGATAGACTTTGAACTAAAAAAATAACAGCGTAATTGTTTATTTATGCATGAACATTTTAAATGACCGTTTTGTCTTCGTGTAATTAATTTCCGAAACCGACCTTTACTATATCCCGGCTATTTCCGTAGAATCTTAAGGACCTAACAATTACCGGTAATCTTAAATTGTCATCTAAGTGACAAACTTTGTCATTAATATTTTGCCAACAATGGTAAACACCATTACTTATCATATGAGAGTGAACTTCTATTTTATTTTTCGATTGTCTCCCGTTAAACTACGCTTCCAATATTGTCTATTAGTAAACTGAAACATTTACAAAATAACAAAGGAATCGTATTTTCTTTTTAATTTAGGACCACATAGCTTTCTTTACAATTATACAAACACTTCTTCTCTAACTTTAGACAATTCTTATTGTTTAAGCAGCTTTCACAGTTTCATGCAAATAAATAAGAAAATTTGCTAAAATTGCAATAATAATGTGCTGTTAATTAAATTACATATTGCACTTCAAGCTTTTTCGATTTATATAAATCAAATAAATTAAGCAATGAATAAAACTATTACATTCACTTAAAAGATAACATAAATATCAAATGCACGACAAGCATTAACATCCATTACGTTGCTGACCCTAGTTAGTTTTGTAAAAAACATTGATAAACAAAAATAATTTCAACTATAATGCAATAATCGGTGCAACTGTATAAATTACATGTTTCGTTATGTCTTATCATTCTAAGAGCTTTCTTTAAAACATGTTAGTTGATGTGGAATATAGTTTGAAACAAATTTTTACTTAAATCTTCAAATATCAAAGTTTTGCATTTTGTACATTAATGTAAAATATTTAAATACTGCAAATGTGTTAAAAGTCTCTTAAACGATTATAGCATTCAAAGTCAAACATGAAAATGTACAAAATATACTGAGAAAACAATCTTCAGCTATGTAGGGATACTTAAACAAAGAAGTCCCTCTCATTCGAAGTATTTCGTACTGGTAAGTCGTTATCATTTTTAATCATTATTTAATAGTTTTGGACATTTATCTCGTTGGGGAGGGTTTTAATTTAACAGTTTGGTACTGCGATATTATGGCGTTTCTCTTACAATTAGAAATATTCTCGCGTCATAAATCCTCACACATTTAGGAAAGTATACTCAAGATACTTGTACCGTTAAAATTAGATTTTACAATGATATCCTAATACAATATGTAATTATCATCCATCGGCACAAATTAGTGTAAATCTAAGCATAACATATACATTTCCTGGGTCAACAAAAGCCGAAAGAAATGCGATGTCTACTACCAGGTAATTTTTGCAAATTGTTTGTTTGAGAATGGAAGAACATGATAAGATCAAACAAGTAATGACGATTATACTACCACAGTATTGCATTATAAAGACAAGGTGTGTCGTACCAATGCCTGGTTTGTTAATTAGCTGCACATTAAACTTGATTTAAATTCGATGTTTAGATGCAAACACATTAAAAGCAATAGACAGGGAAAATTAATTTACCTAATCAGGTACTCGCACAATTGTTCTTATTAGAAATTCCTGCAATTCTTTAACAATAAAAAATATTAAGTAAAATCATAAGATTATTTTGCATGTGATACCATTACTTGAATATTAAATCAAGTCATATCCGGTTCCTCAAGTACAGGGTCATTTATCTTGATATACTATGAAATATAAGTTTATGTCCGACACTGAATTTCCCTTAGCGGACAGATGCCAGAAACGATTACTTGTCTTTTTTATTTTTCAATTTAGTTTAAATAATTGGTCTAGACTGTCTTAAAACGCAGTATTATATGATAATACAACATATTTGTCTTAACCAATATCACAACACGTAGCTTCAAACCTAAAACATCAAATATATTTGGTCGTTATTGACATTGAAACAATAAATTGTTGAAAATATTTATCCTAATTAATACATTTATTATGTCCTATAGTAGTATTGATTTCTTTTTAATCTATTCATTCGTTCTTTTATCTTTTGAAGGGGAAGGCGGATGTGGGAGTTGGGTGATAGTTGCAAACGGTTTTTCATCATCTCTCTCTATACATTCACCTCAAATATAATTATTGTTTTAATCAATCTTTTAATATCAAATGTAAAGTCAATGTACTTAACATGACTTTTGAAAATTAATATTAAAATTGCAACTTATACACTTATAGACGGGCTATTCTATGAACATTCAATATGAATTGATCATAGATCGATGTTAGCCTCTCCATTATGACGAAATGTTTATACTGGCAGTTATGACATTTATCGGATTGTCTGTCATTCTTTATAAGCCCTTATATTAAATCGTAGTGAGCAGTGCCGTTTAGATGCTTTTCAACATAATTGCTTTATGCAAATTGATACGCGGGAAAACGAGTATTTATGCTTGTTTAAAAATATATAAATACAAATTGTTGTCATTGCATTAGTCTGGCAAAACAACCACGTTCCTACAGGGAAAGCAAATATTCATAACCAACATTTCCCCAATTGAAAAAAATAATATATCAAGTATTTCCTTTAAGATAAATATATGTAAGGAAGAAAGCAAGCAAAGTGTAAATATTACAGACATTATATTCTAACAAGAAACGAACAGTTGCCAACATAAACAATGGCTAAATCAGAACAAAGTGATTTTTTTACTTAATTCTTTGTAGTATTGCGCCCATCTTTATTAAATTTTTAACTTTCATTTAAAAAGATGTATACAAAGAAGAAATAACTGATAAGATGACAAATTACATATTTCAAAGCAGATTGGTGTTTACGTTCAACGTTTGCCACAATTAATTAATTATATGACAGACATCCAGACACATCAGTTACATTAATTAACATCTTTTCAAAGGCGGGTAAATTAATTTTTATTAATACAAAAGAAAACTTCTAGATAATTGCTATCATTATCGTGTAAAACAAACCCAAATAAGTAAATGTCAAGATGTGTTTGTAACGCTGATGGTATCAAGTGGTATATTTGTTGGTTTTAAACTGCATCACTTATTATATTTAAGAAGGAAATTTTACGTAACACTTCATTTCCGGTATAGATATTCGAGAAATAAGATTTGAAGGACTTTAGTTATATCTAGCCATTCTTCTAAGTAGGCAAATGTATTTAGCCTGATTTTCGTTTATATCTATCTTTGAGTACTTGGTCTTGCGTAACATGCTTCTATTTCCATTGTATTTAAATCATTCTGAACAATGTTCAGGTTGTCAAATTTACAATTTGTTCTGTCTAATTTATATGAACACTATATCTACAGCAAACGAGTGAGAGCAAACACCCAGTTAATGATTGTCATAAGAAGGTTCTCCTTTGTAAGCGATGCTAAATCATTATCATTAGTTTAAACTAAACTATTTAGAATTGTTTAGGTTACAACATACAACATCCTGTTTTCTACTACATTATGTTATGTGATTCTATGTATGTATGTATGTATGTATGTATGTATGTATGTATGTATGTATGTATGTATGTATGTATGTATGTATGTATGTATGTATGTATGTATGTATGTATGTATGTATGTATGTATGTATGTATGTATGTATGTATGTATGTATGTATGTATGTATGTATGTATGTATGTATGTATGTATGTATGTATGTATGCATGCATTTATGTATGTCGCAAGTTTGCTTATGTTTCCCGCTATTGTGGGACTTTAGCATATATTGAAAATATAAAAAAAAATCTTGAACAACTGTCTGGTGATATCATTGCCTAAGCTATTGTATGATTTGTTGTTATTCTGTACTGATAATTATGCTAAATTAATTGATAATGTTTGTAACAAGTTTCAAGATGTATTGGTCTGATGGTTACTTTGAAGAATCACGTTAAATAACTATTCTGAGAGCATTACATAAGAAAACGTGAAAATTGTTGTGGTTACTTTATAGCACACTGTCTATTCAACCCACTGTAACATTTCATTTTAGCATATGTTTTGTAATGACTTTCTCTATTTCATTGTCACATCCGTGTTATTTGTGCCGTGTGGCGGCTGAAAAAAGTCTCCCCGTACATTTGATCAATGATGTTATATTTTCGATACTTGAAGATCGTTCAGCACGACATTATTGTTGTGTATACATGTTATGTGGTACTTTAAGTTTCTTCTATTTGGCCTTTTCAACTTGGATGTTCCAGTATTCCTACTTGAATACTGTATAATCACCCTTAGGATATGTTGCCTCCTTTTTAAATTTGTCTTTTGACGTCATAAATGTGATATGCAGGCTTTATAACCTCAGATTCCCTTTCAAAATTCCATTTTATTTAGTTCCGCCCATTGTTTCAATTTTGTCGTGTTGGGCTTTGTTTAGGGATTCTGTATTTCTCTATTTCATGTCTGTGCAACATGTACTATGTCAACTGTATTTTAATTTAAGTTTGACAGAAAATATATATTTTGTTTAAACCTACAAACTAAACAACACCAGGTTTCAAGTTTGGTTATTATTGGATATTATTTCAAAAAGTATTTTAGTAAAGTAATGTTAATTCTACGGTAGATTCAAAAAAATTTAAATTGGAAATTATGTATTACAGGCGTTTGCTACAATTTCAGATAACTCAAACACGAGATCATAGACCACTATTGGCTGGTTGCTTAAAATGTTTCTTTTATCATGCTTTAATATCGAGCAAAATTTATAAATGACTGCTAATATTTCTTTATTCAAACTGTTGCGAACGTCATTAAACTCTTATCTACGAGATTTATATATTTTGAATCAATTTGACAAGATATCATACTATGTCTTATGTATTTGAACACAACACGTGATTTTTCATTTTTGATAATATGACATATTGTGCTATCTTTCGTACAAAATTACAATTACCCAAACAATCTTTTCAGACAATCAGACAAAATACATCAATATTACTTTGTACAATTGTGACAGATTGATTAAGTATCACAGTTAATAATTTAAAATTTTCAAATTTTATGTTTTTTGCTTTTTTATTTTGTATCTCATTAGAACCCCTTTGATATTTCTTAATGCGGATTAATAGAATGCAGTAGGTTTGTTATTCCTTAAATTATCAGGTTACTATGTATATTTATCTAATATTTGATGTTCTAAAATCAGTTTAAGTTATTTAATGTATAAAGTATAAAAAATTCCGCGATACCTACCACATTGATTTTAAATAGCAGGAAGAAAAAGAAACTCTACTAACAAACCATAAGCAATTTCCATCCCCTGCTCCCAAAACGTTAACGATGTTTTAGATTTCCGCACACTCGCAGATAACAAGTGCTTTTATTGATGTTTTCCTGGTATGATTAAGATCTCCGTTAGGTTTTATCATCAAGTAAGGATATTGTACAGGTTTCTTCCTTGTTGGCTGACATAATTTGCTAGAAACAAAAATCAGTGAATTAACTTTTCCCTTATTATATAATGTAATTAAATCATAAAAATAAATAACTACTAAAAGGCCGATACTTAATAGATGTTTAAGGTTTTTAGTCTTAACCACATAATTCACCCTTCTTGACATGCAAGAATGCTCTGTACAGTTTCGTTTTAATTATAGAGTCTTTTGTTATACCAGACTGTATTATAATGTACGCAATTTATTGATACAGACCTTACCCTTTTCACCTAAACCTTTGTAAACTGTCAATTTGCTTATACAATAGACTTTATACAATCGAGAAAATGTCAGCTTAAAGATTAATTCAAGCATTATAAATTGAAAATCTGTTTTTGTCTTTGTGTAATAAATTTCCGGAACCTATGTTTGACATATTGGATATTTTAGTCGTATCGTAAGGAGTTAATAAGATTTTGAACTATGTAGTTACATAATTTAAAGATCCTGTATGTTGTGATCAAAGTGGTAAACCACACTAAGTGAAATTACATATATGTACATAATTATGCAAATAAAACAATTTTCAAACATCGAAGAATATGTTAAATATATACTGCAAATATTGGTGCATATTATATGTAATCATTAAAATATATGCATTCATTACTTATTGTAACATTTGACTTAAACATTAGAGAAAATAAATTTTGTATTACCTCCCTTTATTTACATGAAATGTTAAATTCGGTAATATCTTTATAAATTATGCTTTTTGGAACCTACAATATTGATAAATCTAAATTTGAGCATCATATTTATGATTTAAAACTATAAAAAATTGTGTTACAGGATCTTTAAATATGTCATCCAAGTGGCAAGAGTCAAGATTATGTCGATAACTGTTAAAAATAGAGGAAAATAAATTTAAACCTTAAAAATATGAGATGAAAGGGGGACAGAATGGGACAACAAATTATGATTACCTAAAGAAATTAGGTAGCTACCGAACAATCGCTTGAATTGAAATGATTATTTGGTTTCTACATATTAAATAACCACTTAAGGGAAAGCTTCTTCAAGTGAAAAGGACTTGAATATTGTGAGCAATTCAATAAGAATATGTTATGAACGATGATTATCATATCCCATGTATGACAAACGTTGAAGTCCGCCACCTTGCTGACTCTATTCAACTGGCTTTCAAACTTATTGTTGAACTTATTAATTTGCAGTAAATTTAACAAATAAAATAAACTGGTGAAAATTGGGCAAAACTTAAATTGGTTGATATACAGGTTTAATATTTTGTCCCTAATTAAATGTATCGTCGAGATGTATATAAATATTAATATATATTATCAAAAAGAGGAAACAAACCGCAAAGAAATGCGATGCCTACATTATCGAACTTGAAAGATATTATACGAGAATCAGGATTTACTGTAGTTTCAAGTCATGATCTATCACCCTTTGACATTTGTTGATATTAGATGGCATCCAGAAATGATTAATGATCAATAATAATGATAAATGTTTTTCTCTAGCCTTCTATGATATTGAAAATGTTTTTGCACTGTGGCGATGCAGTTCATCGGATATACTTTTTTTCTAACTTTGAACATAAATATTGTTTTAAATTCGCAAAAAGTTTACATCTTGCAATAAGTATACATAACGGCGAAAGGCTGTGTCTGAATATTTAGGTTATACACCTTAGCAAAGAATGCGTTAATAAAAAATTTTAACAGAAATTTTCTGATCTAAAAAAATATAAATATTAAAGTATTTTTTTACTATTGTATATGATATTCTGGATATTTGCTGAAAATAGCGAAATTGAAATTTAAAATATATATTTTAGCATATAACGTGCAATATCCGATGAAACAGAGTAATTTGTCCTTTGTCACAGAAATTGTGTGACTTTCTAACGAATATGATGATCTTATGTTAATGTAAGAAAATATTTAAAAAAAATGTTGTTGGAAAGTACCACAACACCTGTCAGCAGTGGTTGTTAAACAGACAAATGTACAGTTTATAAAAATGTCAAATACAATGTACGAAACAGTATACCCGTTACACAGGCAATTATGATAACAATGAATTTTTATAGCCTCAATATTTTAAGAAGATTTAAAGCCGACCAATACGTTAATATTTCTTTTTTCTTTAATTTTGGAATATTGGACGTTTTTATTTTAATTTACGTTTTTTTTTATTAAAATTGCATTTGGTTTTAATAGGATTATTTAAGAAAATGTTTTCATAAATCTTAATTGTTTACCACCTTTTTCTACCCTTTTTTTTTACCACCAAAAAAACATTTATTCATATTTTTTGAATTTTTTTTGCAAAAAAAATATTTTTCACCTTTCAAAATAGAAAAAACATGTCAATAAAATTTTGACACACAAGGGTACAATCAACGTACTAATGTGATATTTTAATTGGGTCGTCAAGACAGGACAAAAACAATCTGACATATAGTTGTACTGTCATACATTATTTAGACTATTACCCGAATATAGAACCACTTGTAGTACTCTTATTAAACTCATTTATTAAAATTTATTCCTTCTATAGTCAATACATTTTAACATATTGCTGGCTGTTTTATAGTGTCGGTGTAAAATCAACATCCTTAGCTCTCAGGTTCGTATTATCGAACGTGTCTTATAAATGTTTAATTGTTTAATGAATTGAATGAAAAATTGGATAATGCAATATTATCTTTATATCTAAATGTGGTTTTGTAAAAGTGCAGTTTCATGCATGATAATTATTAACGTTATCCTGGAATAATTAGTTCCAATATTTTTAGTGTTCAGGCATTGAGTATTACATACTGTATCAATCGGTGCTACGGGCATGAGGGATATTTCACTTTCAATTATCTCTCATGTACAGGCTCAATAAAAACAACCCCGAGTATACGGTTCCTAACTATCAACTTTTTCTCTGCTGTTAAGGGATATCTCCATTTCAGATTTGTTTTCTTGTATAATCAAACATTTTCCATAAATCTACATCATTCAGTTATAAATTTTCAATCGACTTTTTTTAATTATACCACGTGACCCCTTTATATATTTCCATATGGATGCTAATCCCGATAGCAATGGATACAGAATTAAACAGATGAAATTTGCAGAGTTTTATTAAAGATACATCTCGCCCGCGCCCAAAATCGCAGTTTAAACCGTAATCTTCAGTACAATGTATTGGAATCAATGATCCCAAAGGAAATAAGATATGTCAAAATTGAGATAAATGAATCACAAATTTATCTGTCTATTACAAACCTCTGTAAATAGGCAAATAAAAGACCTCTCATGAGATACTAATGCTAAAAGGATACTAACGAAAGGAAATTTGTTTTTTCCTGCTATTTGATTCCTTCAAATGTCATAACACTGCCATTAAATAATCTGTCATATTGTCTGAACACAGTGAGAAAAATATATTAGATGCTTGCAGTGTATCTGAAAATGTAAAATGTATAAGGACTTAATACCCAATCAAGATTTAAATCTTGTGACTATTTGGCAAACAAATAATTTCATTTATCTTTCAGATATGACCTGATGTAACCCGTCATTCCTTTTTCCAATAGGAATAATACAAGTATTTTAAATTAACGATTAATTACAATAAGGTTTGAAAAAAAAACAAAGACAAAAAAAACAAGGAAAATAACAGAAACATAAACAACGCGACACTCACCCCCCCCCCCCCCAAAAAAAAAAAAAAAAAGAAGAAAAAGCAAAAACAGCAACAGCAAAAAGTAACAAAAAATAAATAAATCAACTTGAAGTATTGTCATGGTTCGTAAAAACTGATAACCATTTCTAAACATTTATCAATTTGTATTCCTTGTTGCTAGGGCTAAGGCAGATTAGATCTTCATATTTACCACGCAAACGCAATAAAGTTTCTTTTCCTGGTTAGGTTTCCTTGGACAAAAAAGAGGTTTCCTCGGAGAAGTGAAAACACTAACAATACAAAATAAAGTCACGTGACCTTCGGTTGTTGCATAAAATATTTCATTTCAATTAAACATACATGTTTGATCTTCACATCAGTCTGAATTGAGAACGTTCTGAAAGCTACTTCCTGGTAGTGGCCTGTCATTGCGTGATAACATGAGCAATTACTATTTATATTAAGTAAAGAATATGTGTATTTGCAACTTCCTCATTGCACAATATTTATTCATACTGATATAATGATCAAAAAATTTATAGAAAGGTCAGTAGACTATGCATAATGTTTTCCTTAATTTCTTTTTCCATTTTTGTTTAGGTTTTCAAGATCAATAAGAATATGTATAGATTTATAATCATGTATCAATAGTTACTCTTAAATCTAATGTAAATAACAACGTTACATGAAATAAAATAACTTAAGTTTTAATATAACATGATATATTCAAATTGAATTGTAAAATACGAATTTAGTCAGACCAAATTACCAAGTCAATGTTATTTATGAAACACTGCACAAGTCAAATACAGATGCACAATCAATTAAACAGTACAACATTTAAGTTTCTCGGATACCATTCTTAGTTGATCTAAATCGAAGATTTTGCTTTGCGTATACGCTCATTTCATCCGAATCAATCTAAATCAATAACCGCATTACAGGCAACTCTAAAGTTTTCTTTCATTGTAACATAAAAATACACTTGATGTAGATAAATGAATACCTAATTTGTAGTCTATTCTTTATAAATTGTAAATTTGCTAGATGTCATTTACCCTGATAATAAAAGTGAACCGAATAATAAACGCAAACCCTCATAAACGGTTCATTCCCTGTATGCCTATATTCTCCGTCATTAAAAGAAACGCATTTGGATCTGTGAAGTTCGTATGTCTTCATCCATATTTGGAGGCAAGTGCACTTTTCATGATATATTATAGTCCAATGTATAACGCTAAAAATAAACAAAATCGACCTTATGATTATAATGATGTTAACTTCATTTCAATTCGTTTATGAAAGTTTAAACATTTTAATTTTCTGCGGAAAAGCATTGCCATCTTTTTGAAATAGTTAAATTAGAAAAAAAATAATTTTAATGTTTTTCACACTTAGTGTCATAGATAAGTTTTGAAATTTATGTTTTATTTCGATGAGGGAACAGTTCCCTCAATTTCTAAATTATTTCATTAATAGTTATATATCTTTTGTTAAGGGGGAACAGTTCCACTGTAGAAAAAGTGTTACAGATAAGTTTTGAAATTTGTTTTTTATTTCGATGAGGGAACGGTTCCCTCTCACTGGTAACCTCGCTCGTAATTTCTAAATTACTGCATTTTATTCAATCAAATTGTCATATCTATTTTAAGGGGGAACGGTTCCACTCTAGAAAATGTGTCATAGATAAGTTTTGAAATTTATTTTCTATTTCAATGGGGGAACGGTTCCCTCTAACCTGTAACCTCGCTCGTAATTTCTAAATTACTGCATTTTATTCAATCAAATTGTTATATCTATTTTAAGGGGAACAGTTCCACTTTAGAAAATGTGTCATAGATAAGTTTTGAAATTTATTTTTTATTTTGATGGGGGAATGGTTCCCTCTTACCGGTAACATGGCTCTAAATTTCTAAATTATTGCATTTTATTCTATCAAATTGTTATATCTCTTAATTTGTTATGGGGGAACGGTTCCACTTTAGAAAATGTGTTATAGATAAGTTTTGAAGTTATTTTTTTATTTTGATGGGGGAATGGTTCCCTCTTACCGATAACATGGCTCTTATTTCTTAATTATTTCATTTTATTCTATAAAATTGTTATATCTGTTTTCTTTTAGGGGGAATGGTTCCACTTTAGAAAATATGTTATGATAAGTTTTGAAATTTACTTTTTTATTTCGATGAGGGAATGGTTCCCCCTTAAGCATAATGTATCTCTTATTACTGAAAAATTGCTTTTTATTTATCAAAACGTGTTGTATTCTGTACATGGCTTTTGTTCTTCGGGGGAACGGTTCCCCGAAAACATTTGCAAAAGAAAAAATGTTTACTTTAGCTGTTTGTCTTTTACTTTTCACAAAACAATACCATTACTTTAGCTGAAAATAATGTAAAAATAGTGCATTAAAAAGGGGAACGAGTGTATTTCCCCTTTTTAAAATATATCGAGTTACTACTTCATTGAGCAACTACGTTACGTTTAAAAGACTATTTTATGTACTTTTAATATGTATCATGTAAAAACAAGGAACATTGCTGTCCAGTTTGCTGTCCAGTTAAACTGATGTTTAGAGACATTTATCATATAATTACAGCTTTTTTTTTCTTTTTTTGAAACCACGTTTAAGGCCCGTTTATTTACATTTACCTTTTTACATAATACATTCATTTTACATTTTTCAATTAATGTTTTTACATAACATACGTTACAAACTAATATATATGCTGTTGTAGACATTTTAAAATAATTTATTTTAAAGAGCTTAAACGTGAATCTCTTTAAGAAAAAGTTAAGGAAAAGGATATTATATTTTAAACAAGATAAAGTTTTGTTAAATCAATTTTAAAATTTTTAAAATAGCTTCTTTCTTTAATAAAATATAAGTCCCCAATAAACTGTTTTGTAAATAGGTTATTGTTTGTAACCTTCTTGAAAGAAAGCATGTTTTGAAGCAAATGTAAAGCTTAACGTATGCAAGCTTTATTAATCACACAATAAATCAGAATGTTGAACAAATATGATCCTAAGCTTTCCCCATAATTTATTTTGTATGAACTATTGTCTCATTTTGGTGTTGATGAACATCTTTAAGTGTCAAATTATTTTTGCTTTACCGCGTTAATAATTATCAACTGTTTACGTCAGCAGACTGTGTTAACGTGAATTCTAAACTGCTATGTACTTTAAGGCAATTTACACTTCCACATTATAGTGGCCTTTGAAGAGTACATCTTCTAATTTAAATACACTATAATATCTGTATACAATATAAACAGAATCACAATTCCTACATCAACTTGCCTAGAATTTTTTTTTAATTTTTTATAAATTTAAATATATTATTAAATACAACAAGAAATGTAATGTCGATAAAGAAACAAATGGAAACAATTACACAGTGCTGCCTTATGTTAGACATGTAAATCACTAATTAACACAGAAGCAATTTGGAATGATTTAATTATCAATAATGACCAAATAAGAATTGCGGTGCATAAATTCTTAAAAATGATATCACATGATGTCACAGATAACATATACATTTCAATTAAATCATTTTAGTGGATTGTTTGTTTTAACATTTTTAGAAATTATACATTAATGTTTTTGAACAACTGGTTTAAGTAAAAAAAGAATAGTTTTCTGTTAGATTAACTGAGAATGTTATTCGAGAAACTTACATATTGTACTGTTGCAATGATCACTTGATATACTATTCATTCATTATCATGTTTATTTCCACCATAACATTATTCCTGTCCGTGTATTTCTATTATTCAGATGCCGACACTAAAGTAGAATTAATTTACATCGCGTACTGTATGTTATTTTCACAATTCTGTACATTTCATAATTTTAATTTTATTCGTATGAACATATCAACATGACAAAATGACAGATATAAAGTTAGATTGTGATGTTGATTTTTATTGTTTCGTAAACCATGGTGACAATTACTTTTAAAAAATTTCAAATTAAAGCTGAAGTTGACATGCAAAACTGTATAAAACATTCATTAGCAGTTCTTATTGTTCGATATTGTGATTGTTTTCTTATAAAGATACCGATCTAACAAATGCAATGCTATCATAAACCACTACAGTATTTACAAGTACAGGTTGTATATAACATAACATATGTGTCATTAAGATATCTGGTCAAAACTTTTATTGAAAATAAACAATTATTAACCGGTTGTCAATATGTGTGTATAATTTCATAACTACATTGAGTTCACACTAAACTTCCCATCTTTGTGCACTACTAGCGCACTAGGGCTGAACTAGAAGTTCACACAAGACGGTATAACCAGACACGTCTTTGAACTCCTGTCTAATGGATTGATATATTTTATATTTTGCGTCAATTATATAAGATACGCATACTATGTACACTAAAAGATAATTTTCATTCTTGATAATATAGTATAATATATAGTCCTATCTATCATACTTAATTACAATTACCTAAACTGTCTTTTCAAAAAAATCAGACAAAATACATCGATATTACTTTGTACAATTGTGACAGATTATGAAAATTCAAGCTGTAAAGCCTTTATAATTTGACAAGTTCTGTCGTTTTACAATAAGATACAGGACATGATCTAAGAAACTGTAAGGAAATGCTATATTTACGTTATCTTAATTGATATTTTCAAAAGATATTTTGTGTGTTGTTAAATGGAATGTTTATCTAAAATCAGTTTAAGTTATTTCATGTGTAACATAAAGTATAAACTATTCCATGATAATTTACCACATTGATTTTAAAAAGCAGGAAGAAAAAAAACTCTAATAACAAACCATAATCAATTTCCATCCTCTGCTCCTAAACCATTAACGATGTGTTAGGTTTCTGCACACTCGCAGATAACAAGTGCTTGTTGATGTTTTCCTGATATGATTGAGATCTCTTTTAGGTTTTATTCTCAAGTTAGGCAGTTGTACAAGTTCTTCCTTGTTGGCTGACATAATTTGCTTGAAACAAAAATCAGTGTATTAACTTTTCTCTAATTATATAGTATAATTAAATCGTAAATGTAAATATCTACTAAATGGCCAAGGCTTAATATACATTTAAGGTTTTTAGTCTAAACCACACAATTCACCCTTCTTGACATGCAAGAATGCTCTGTAAAGTTTTGAAAGTTTAGTTTTAATTATAGAGTCTTTCGTTATACCTGACTGTATTTAAAGTACGCAATTTATTGACACAAACTTAAACTTTTTTCATCTAAACATTTGCAACCTGTCAGTTTGGTTATGCAAACGACTTTCAACAATCTAGAAAATGTCAGCTTAAAGATTAATTGATGCATTATTATTTGAAAATCTGTTTTTGTCTCTGTGAAATTTATTTCTGAAATCGAAGTTTGACATATTGGATACTTTCGTCGTATCGTAAGGAGTTAATAAGCTTTTGAACTAGGAAGATACATAGCTTAAATATGTAATTGAAGTGGCAAGAGTCAAGATTCTGTCGATAATTGTTAAAAATAGAGAAAAATAAAACAAGAAACGTATGAGATAAAAGACGAACAGAAAATGACAGCAAATAATGCTTACCATAAAACAAATAAATAGCTACCTCACATAAAAATGATCGCTTGAATTGAAATGATTATTTGGTTTCAATTATATCAGAGAAATCTTCTTCAAATGAAAAGGACTTGAATATTGTGAGCAATTCAATAAGAATATTGTAAGCTAAGTCAAAAACTGTTCAAATAACAACTTTTATTGATAAAAGGTTTATTCTACAATTTCTTTATTCAACTCTGAAGAGCACTAAATTTGCTAGATTCAACAATAAAAGTTTCCATGAAAATATTACAAAATGCTCTTGTCACTAGTTTTCGCGACTGTCAGGATTTAAAGCCAAAATGCAAACTGAAAACAGCCTGTCATAGCTACTTATATAGACTCTGAAATGGCCAGGACTGTCACAATTGACCAATCATAACATTCCATTTGGCCTGGCAGTCTGACAGGAAAGACAGGGATTTCTTAAAATGGCAGCCATATTGACAGGAATAATTTAGAAAATGTAAACTAACAAAGTTAACAAATAACAAAATATGCAGTAAACACTTGAATAATATGCTTAATTTGATGCACTTAATGTCTGGACCAAAAACAATCATGGTTATAGCTTAGAAAAATGAACTATTGATATAAAAAGATTCCAAGTGCCAGGAATTTGAATTTTCCCTCCTGACAAACTTAGAGGTCATACCGGTCATCAACATTATTATGAAATACAGCAATGCCAGCTAACTATTTGGAAAGTAACTTAAGTCTTAGGTAAATAAAGATTACATTCATTGTTCTTACATGTAAAATGGTAAGTATTTGTATATGTTTATGAAAATATAAGCATTTAAAGTTTTGAATCAAGGTAGACAACTCTTATCGGCCATTTTGATGCCAGGATAAACAAAGTAAGTAAATAAATCATTTCTTGAAGTATAAACCTCCTTAAAGTGTCTTATATAGTCCTAGAGCCTCAGAATGTCCTATATCATGGTCTTAATTCCTTCATTTATCAGGAAATTATCTAAACAAATAAAATCAGCAAATATGAATGGCTCAGGCAAGTTCAGGAATCCTGGCAGGTAAGTTTTAAGCATTGACTGAAAAGTATTACCTCACTTGTCAATAAATTATGCTAGTTTGATGTTCAAATTGTCACAAAACATAGTTTTTTAAAACTGATATATTCATTACAAGGTCCTAAAAGTAATTTAGTTGATAAACATTCACAGTCCCTTACACTCTCCCCCTCTTAAAAGAAATAAAATACTTTTTAAAAGTTTTCTGTCTGTTTTTCTAATTTTTTTTCTTCTGTATGGTTGATTCTCTCTGTCACATTTTTTATGTTATGACACCACTAGTGGAAACATCTTTGTTGTCAATAGCATGGATACAATGTCAGCATCATTTCCTTATTAAATGAATTCTTGCAGGCTTTAAAGTGTAGAAAAAGTCATTTCATTCTTACAGTTTTGTTTGGATGTTAAGTTAAAGAAAGTAGTAGTTGTCAGATGTAGGTAACTGATCATCTCCTTAACAAGATTTATCTGCATTATTTCTCCAATGTCTCTGTCACACATATGTCTAGTAATTCATATAAGCATTTAATCATTGTTACTTTTAATTTCTTAAAAATTTTACTTGATTCCAAAGATATCCTTATTATTATGTTTGATAAAGTGTATTGTTCACTGCATTACAGCAAATTCAGATAACCATTTCCGCTGATAATACTAATTATCATTTCCAAGTACAGTTCCAAAAGACCTAAGAGATAGATACTGAAACCACTTACCAGGAATTCACTCTTAACCATTGCCTGTCAATGGTTTTGAATTCCAATGGTTAAAGCGATGCAATGTATAATTGCAAAAAAGGTTCGCAAATAACCATAATCCACATAGTGAAACATGGTTGATCAGGCCATTTCCAACTATGAATTTCAACAACACCACACAGAGCTCTGTGATTCACTTCAAAAACGTCACATTAATTAATTTTGTCATTTCAGTATCAATCCCATTGAACCATTGTACATGTATACGGTAACTATGTATTACAGCTAATTCCAATCTTTGCTTTACTTTACATTGTTTCAATTTCATAGAACCATAGTTTATTAATTACCATTGTTTTTGTATTTAAGCTGAATGAATTACTGTTCATGTCTTTCTGATGCTCTACTTTGTATTATTCCTATTGAACCATTGTATAAAAACATAATAAATCACTATTATTTAATATTAATGTCTTTCTGGAGCTTCAGGTGCTTTTATTTAACAGTCATAACTTATAACAAATCAACAGCTAACTTCAAATGTAACCAATAATAACTTTTAACCATTTTAGCATAAATAGCTATATCCTTAAGTATGTTTTAGCTTTGTTATCCAAGTTGGGACTGTGGTAGATTTTTGATACATCCCAAGGTGATTTGCCTTCAAAGGACTGTTGTTTAATGTAAACAGGTATTCCAAAATATCTCAGCCTTAGGGCTGGAATTTGGTGTTTAATACCATTTCTGTCACCGCCTCTATCTAATTCACTATCAGCAATTTGTTTAATTATTCTTATTTGTCTCATATCAGCATGTGGAGTTGATTTGTTGTCTTCTTCTGTATTTGCAAACATTATTTGAATTTCAGAGTCTGACATTTTTTGTTTTGTTCCTTACTGTTAATTTACTTTTGCGTAGTTTTATTACTTTTTGGTATTAAATGATATCATTCAAGTTCAAGGTCACTTCCAGGAAAAATGTAAACAGTTCTTTTAATCCTCTGATTCTGACACCAATTGTAAGCTAAGTCAAAAACTGTTCAAATAACAACTTTTATTGATAAAAGGTTTATTCTACAATTTCTTTATTCAACTCTGAAGAGCACTAAATTTGCTAGATTCAACAATAAAAGTTTCCATGAAAATATTACAAAATGCTCTTGTCACTAGTTTTCGCGACTGTCAGGATTTAAAGCCAAAATGCAAACTGAAAACAGCCTGTCATGGCTACTTATATAGACTCTGAAATGGCCAGGACTGTCACAATTGACCAATCATAACATTCCATTTGGCCTGGCAGTCTGGCAGGAAAGACAGGAATTTCTTAAAATGGCAGCCATATTGACAGGAATAATTTAGAAAATGTAAATTAACAAAGTTAACAAATAACAAAATATGCAATAAACACTTGAATTACAAGCTTAACTTGATGCACTTAAGATCTTGACCAAAAACAATCATGGTTATAGCTTAGAAAAATGAACTATTGATATAAAAAGATTCCAAGTGCCAGGAATTTGAATTTTCCCTCCTGACAAACTTAGAGGTCATACCGGTCATCAAGATTATTATGAAATACAGCAATGCCAGCTAAATATTTGGAAATTAACTTAAGTCTTAGGTAAATAAAGATTACATTCAATGTTCTTACATGTAAAATAATAAGTATTTGTATATGTTTATGAAAATAAAGGCATTTAAAGTTTTGAATCAAGGTAGACAACTCTTGTCGGCCATTTTGATGCCAGGATAAATAAAGTAAGTAAATAAATCATTTCTTGAAGTATAAACCTCCTTATAGTGTCTTATATAGTCCTAGAGCCTCAGAATGTCCTATATCATGGTCTTAATTCCTTCATTTATCAGGAAATTATCTAAACAAATAAAATCAGCAAATATGAATGGCTCAGGCAAGTTCAGGAATCCTGGCAGGTAAGTTTTAAGCATTGACTGAACACTATTACCTCATTTGTCAATAAATTATGCTAGTTTGATGTTCAAATTGTCATAAAACATAGTTTTGTTTTAAACTGATATATTCATTACAAGGTCCTAAAAGTAATTAAGTTGATAAACATTCACAGTCCCTTACACTATGTTATGAACGATAATTATAATATCCCATATATGACAAACGTTGACGTCCGCCACCTTGCTGACCCTATTTAACTGACTTTTAAACGTTGTTGAGGTAATTTATTTGCAGTACATTTAACGCAACAAAATAACTTTAACTTGTAAATTTGGGCAAACACTTACATTGCTTAATATACAGGTTTAATATTCCGTTCTTATTATAAATAAACTGTAGTTCAATAACATTTAAATGTTTCGTCCAGATGTATATTATTATTTATACATATTATCAGAAAGAGGTAACAAACCGCAGACGAAAAGTTACTTATCTTGTTCCAAATCATTATCTTGGAGATTGTTGAAATAGCTTATTTGCACAGAATCCCCGTCTTTGTATATTTCGATTAGCTATTTAGCAATAAACTTATAATAGGAAATATAACTGACACACCAAGGTACAAGCATATTGCTAATGTGATATTCTTGTGATATTGCGTGATGACGGGACAAAAACAATTTGGCAAACAGTTGTACTGTCAGACATTATTTAGACTATTACCAGAATATACAAACCACTTGAAGTACACTGATTAAACTCGTTTGTCAAAACCGTTCCTTTTATAGTGCATACATTTTAACTAATAGTTTATTGATGGATGTTTTAAATCAACTTTCCTTAGCTGTCAGTTTCTTATCGAACGTGTCTTATAAATATTTAATGAATGTTATGAAGCATTGGGTCATGAAATATTCTTGGTATATCTTAATGTGGTTTTAGAAATGTGCAGTTTCATAAAACATCTTTATTAGATGTATCATTGAATAATTGGTTCAAATATTTCAAGTGTTCAGACATTGAGTATAACATACCGGTTAAGTCGGTGCTAGAGACATGAGATATTTTACTTTCAGTTATCTCTCATGTACAGACTCAATAAAAGACCTGAGTATACAATTCTTAACTGTTTACTGTTTTTACTGATCTTAAGGGATAAGCCATAACAATATAAGATCACATGTTGCATTTCCTAAAACTGTTTGATATAATTAGTTACTTTGTATTGATCTTGTTAAATATGGGAAATAATATTTGAAATTGTACACAGATTGATATATCATCTCAGATTTGGCTCTGTCAAATAAGATTTCTCAAGATGTGTAAAAGTCTAAATATATTACTGTATAGTTAATAACCTGCAATTATGGATGAAATATAAAATTTGCATTTTCATAATTGCCTTCTCGATAACTGAAAAACAAAAGGACATTTTTGCAAATTACTTTAAAAACTACATCATAATAATTGATAATAATAGTATTGTTATGTTACCTATTTTATGTCTTAAATTGAGAAAAAGTGGGTTACTTCTTTGAAATGAAGCCTTCATGGCGTTTCCGTATGTATATTAAGAAAAAACATTATTTATGTCCAGAAACGGGAAAGATCCTTACCCACGAAAGCAATGTTTACAAACAAAATTTAACAACTGAAAATTGCAGACAACGTTTGATTGAGTCTTATTATAAAGATACCTCTCGCTCGCGCCCAAACGTTGTTCAAACCTCCTTATTCAATTTTTAGCACAATGTATTGGAGTCAAAGATCTCAAGGGAAATAAGATATGACACAATTGCGAAGATAAATCACATATTTATATGTGTATTCGACAAAAAATCACATACTCGAGACTATTTAATACCTCTATAAAAAGGCAAATAAAAGACCTCTCCTGAGAAACTACTAAGGAAATTTGTTTTTCCTGCTATTTGATTGCTTCCACTGTTATAACACTTCCATAAAATGATCTGTCATATTATCTTGTCTGAACACAGCGAGGATATATATCAGATACTTGTAGTGTAATTTAACATAAATGTAAATTTATTTGGACTAAATACCATTCGTGATAAAAAAAAGAACCTTGTGACTATTTGTCACATAAATAATTTCATATATGACCTGATTTATTCGCCTTTTCGTTGCAAACTTCTCCATAGGAATAACTCACTTACTCATGTGTACAAGCCGTCGTCGTTAATGGTACAATTTGTACCGTGGAGGGCCGACCGCTAATGTTGTAAGAACTTGGGCCAAACCCGTTTGCTTTTGCTGTTTAAAATACATATGAAATTTGTATCTGTATTGTATATACATGTATATAGCATTAAAATATGATTAAACAAACACCAATTCTGTACTTTTTTCGTAATCAATTTAACTACAAAGGAAACAAATTTCCACAAAATTGCAACATTTATTAAGGTACCGCAATGTTTTTATCTCGAAGAAGCTTAATTGTTTTATTTAAATTAAAATGTGATGTCTTAAACATACATTCATATTAAAATTATTTGCAAATTTGTATTTCTTTGTGTTTTTAAATGTGTTAATTTGTTTCTGTCTCTTTATATATTTACTTCTTTCTTTTTTTCCTTCTTCCTTTTTTATGATTTATATATTTAATTATTCGTGTGTTTAAATATTTAATTATTTATCTATCTATTTATTGATTGATTCATTATTCATTCATTTTGTTTGGGGAGGGGAAATAACTTTTCATTTCATATAACAGTTTATTTGGGATATACGCGGGGAAGTCAGAAAATATCCGGACTTTTGACTCGTTCTCGAAAACCATTCAACATTTAAAAAAAAAAATCTAATCATTTTCAAAATATGCTCCACCTACGTCTACTCACTTTTGCCATCTTCGTGGGGGGAGCTTTTGTATTCCCGCTGTGAACCATGACGTAGACCTATGTTTTAGGTACCGTGTAACAGCAGATATCAAAGCCGCCTTGGTCTTATATTTCTTTCCAGCAAGCAATTTTTTCAGTTCTGTGAAAAGTCACAGGGGTCGAGGTCTGGGCTGAAAGGAGGATGAGACCACAATTGCCATTTTTAAGAGTTGATAACCTCCACTGTAGCTGCGGCGGTATGGGAGGGGGCGTTATCGTGAAGAAGGAGAACATTTTTCTGTGCTAACCTGGGACGCATTGCTTCAGCATTTCCCTGAGATTTTTCAGAATTACTTCAGAATAGTACTTGGCGGTGACAGTTTGACCTTTTGGCATGAAATGAGTAAGTATCATTCCTCATGAATCCCAGAAGGCAACAAGCATGACTTTGCCAGCCGAAGGAGACAGCTTAAACTTTTTAGGAGGTGGGGAACCAGCTCGTTTCCACTGCTTTGACTGAGCTTTTGTCTCAGGTTCGGAATAATGAACCCACATCTCATCTCCAGTGATAATGCGGTTCAAAAACTTATCTCCTTCACGATTAAAACGACTTAAATGTTCTTTTGCATTGGTTACTCTGGTTGCCTTTTGATCTGCGGACAGCTGTCTAGGCATCCACCTGGCACTTACCTTGCTTATGCCTAGGTGTTCGTGTAAAATCTTGTGTGCCGATGCTAAACTTGTTGGCTACCTCCTCCAATGTTACTCGACGATTTTTGTTGACAAAAGCTTTATCATTTGCTACCATTGTTGGGGTCACCGCATCAGCTGGCCGCCCAGTCCTAGGCCTGTCACAAACACTGCCTTCACGCAACTGAGAAACCCAGTTGTAGAAGGTTAAACGTGATACACATTTGTCAGAAAATCTTTTTTTACGCCTTGAAAGATGTGGCAGGGCTTTTCACCTTCTGCAACCAGAAACTTTATTACAGAGCGTTGTTCCTCTAACAAAGAGCTTATGATAGACGAAACACCTATCATATATCAGAGGGCACAACTATCATTGAAAACAAAAACTGACCACGTTATTGGCGAATGAATGTAGTTTTCACCAATATATAATGTGTGTATATAGCTGCACGTGCAAAGAGAGGAACATGAAAAGTCCGGATATTTTCTGACCGTCCCTCGTATTTAAAATTTAAAACTGTTAATAATTTAATGACATATATTATAATTTGTGTGCATATCTTGGTTATACAAGATATGACAAATAATTACGTCTTACTGGGACAAATCAAAACAATACAACATTACTTGAAGTATTGACATGGTTCGTAAAAACTGATAACCATTACTAAGCATTTATTGATTTATATTCCTTGTTTCCAAGGCTAAGATAGACCGATCTTCCTACTTGTAATAGTTTTTCTGATAAGGTTTCCTTGGACGCAATTTGTTGAAGGAGAAAAATCATTATTTCGCAGAACAGAAATCATTTACAAAACGAAATAAAGGCACGCGATTTTCAGTTGTTGCATAAAATATTTCATTTCCATATTTCCTGGTTGTAGCTGATCATTGCGTGATAACCTGAGTAATAGCTATTTATATTAAGTAAAGAACATGTATTTGCAACTTCCTTATTACTCAATATTTATTCCTACAGATATAATAATAAAACAATTTTTACAAAGGTCAAGAACAATAAGAACATGTAAAGATTCATCATCATGTATCAATACTTACTCTTAGATCTCATGTAAATAACAACTTGAAAAATAACGTAAGTTCTATATTCTTATTGAATTAATAAATCCGAATTTAGTCTGATCTAATTACACAGTCAATGACATTTATGAAAGACTGCACAAACTCAAGGCAGATGCAAATTCAATAATCTCGAATAACATTCTTAGTTAATATAAATTTAAGATTTTGCGTAATCTATATGCTTATTTCATCCACATCAACATAAAAATATTACCTTATTACAAGCAACTTCAAAAGTTTCTTAAAAATTGTAACCTGTTAAGATTTTCATTGTTACAAATACGATTCGATTGAAGACAATTTTGTAGACAATTCTTAAAAATTTGTAAATGTCCTGGGCATTATTTAGCCTGATGCATATAGTTCACATTATAGTTTTTCCTTAACTGACCTTACGAAAGTTCCGGAAAATTTGAACGGAAAAATGAACGGAAACTCTCATATTCTCGATTTGCCTATATTCTCTGTCATTTGGTTTAAACAGTATTGATTTCATATAATGCAAACGTATACAATTATGATACAACAACATTATATTAAACATGACTGAAAATGAGAACAATAAAACAAATTATAATGCAACAACACGTACACGTACACTAGTTACTAACATGAAATAATTACATCATTACACCTAGAAAAAGTGAGGTAAGTTATGAAAATACAACAAACGACGAAAAAAGTGAGAATTAAAACTAATATGCGATCATATTGAATTGTATATATACAGAGGGTACGGAAGAAAAAAAGCTCGATTTTATGTCATAGACTACACAAATGATTTCTACTTATTTATGTTTAATCTAAAAACACTCAATGATCATAGTAAAGAAGAAGTGAAATAGAAGGCTATTTATAGAACTCGGCAAACGAGATTAAAGGAACAAATTTGGTTTTGTGCAGTTTGTATGTGTTCATCCATATTTGGAGGCAAATATTCTTTTCATGATATATTATACTGCAATGTATAAAGCTAAAAATAAACAAAATGAATCTTATGATTATAATGATGTTTAAATATGATAAACAAGATCAACAAGGAAAGGCGGCTTCATTAACTTCATTTTAATTCGTTTGAAAGTGCAAACGTTTCAATTTGTTGCGGAAAAGCATCATCATCCTTTCGGGAAACAATTAAATAAGAAAAGCACGTCATTGAACAACTTCGTTACGTTCAAAAGACTATATGTACTTTAAATATGTATTCTGTAATCTTAAAAACAAGGAACATTGGTGTCCAGTTAAACTGGTTTTAATTAACATTAACATTAATAATATAATTACAGCTTCTTTCTTAAATAAAATACGATTCTCTATAAACAGTTTTTATTTTTGTTAAAAAGTTCTTTATTTTTATCTTTCTTAAAAGAAAGCATTTTTTTAGGTAAATGTAAAAACTTAATGTATGTAAGCTTTATGTTCATGTATTACAACACAATAAATCAGAATGCTTAACAAATAAGGACCGAACCTAAGCTGTCCCCCCAATTCATTTTTGTCTGAACTATTGTGTCATTTTGGTGTCGGTGAACGACATTAAGTGTCAAATTATTTCTGCTTTACCGCGTTAATAACGCCAGCAGACTGTGTTAATCTTACTACATAAAGTACTTTGAGGCAATTTACACTTTCACATTATAGCGGCCATTGACGGGTACAACTTCTTATTCAAATACACAATAATATCTAAATACTCTAAAAAATAATGTAATCATAATTCCGACATCAAATTTGCTTTTTTCGTTTTTATAATTCTAAATATATCATTAAATACAACAAGACATCTAATATTGCTTATTACAAGAAACAAATGGTAACAATTACACAATTTGCCTTATGTAAACATGTAGATTACTTATTTAAACAAAAGTAATTAGGAATAAGATTTAACTATCAATAATGAACAAATTAAAATTGTGGTGCATAATATCACACCTTCATAATGATATCACATGATGTCACAGATAGCATAAACAATATATATATATATATTTCATTTTAGTGATAGAATATGTCATTAAGATAGCTGGTCTATCAATATGCTGCATATGAAACTGGACATAACAGTCCGCTTCATTCCGATCAAAACGGAGTTGAAACACAAAATTACGCTTCTCCGCTTCATTTCGATCAAACGGAGTTGAAACACAAAATTACGCTTCTCCGCTTCATTCCAATCAAACCGAGTTGAAACACAAAATTACGCTTCTCCGCTTCATTCCGATCAAACGGAGTTGAAACACAAAATTACGCTTCTATCAATTTAGTAATTATACTATTTGAATTTTGTATAAGGTGATTATCTGTTCGAAAAATGTTTGCTATTATTCACAGTAAATCTGTTGCTTAACAGATGTAAGAAACAATTATTTATGTATTTCTTTAAACAGAAATTGAGACCTTTTTAATGCTAACCGAGTTATTATTGTCTGTTGTAACATTTATTTGATTCATGTTTAATCCTTTTAATGGAATAATTAACAAATTTAAATATCCTAGTCTTTGTAGCTTAACAAGAGCAGTTTGTATTCGGTTGGCAGATAAAGGCTTTTATAATTATAATAATAAATCGTACGCTAAAAGATCAATCATTTGATATTTTAAGTCGTTTATCAAAGAGCGGTGCACGACATTTGATAGGATACAACAGTTGAAAGAAAGGACAAATGGTCGAAAACGACAAAGTATAGAATGGTTATTTGATAGAAAAGAACATAATGTCAAATGTTGTCGCAAGATGTTTAAATTGTGTCGAAAAACACTTCAATAAATACAGGAATATCATTCAACGAAGGTATAGACGGAAGTTAATGAGTGCAGTTGATCCAGTATTTCTGACATATAATCAAATTGTTGTTTTTTTGTATGTTCGGTATTTATTCAGAATCGAAAGTTGTATGAAATTCCTTTTAAGAAAAGGAATGCAATGGATTATTAAACTACCGTTAGAAGTTTCTCATTGGTTTTATGAGTCCCTTGACATCGTACAAAGCTTGATTACTTTTCTTGGTCTAGCAAAAGTATAATTTAAAAAAAAAACATCCATCAATTACAGTACATTAAAGAGAAATAATGCATTTACTTTGATTCATTATTCGGTTAAGTGTCGTAGGTTTAAACATTTTTCGGCTGTCTGTCGCTCTTCATTTGTCCATTCTATAATATGTCCCTTCTTTTAATTGTCGTATTCTATAATAAAGTGTCTTTCGACGTAATGTCGTAAACTCATCAATGAGATAATGGCTCCGTAGAAAACAGGTAAAATAAGTTTAATGTAAGTAAGAATGCAAGTAAGACTATATACATGTATATAATCATTGTTCAATGTGAAATATAAAATATGATAAACAAGATCTACAAGGAAAGGCAGAGTTCAATGAACGCAACCCACAAACGACCCAGCGACAGTCTATAATTCACAATCAAATTCACATACCGTGTAATCATCAGCGTTTATTTAAACATTATATTGCATTTATATAAACATCTAAATTATCCTAATTCTTGCATACAAATATACTGCAATTACTTGTGTTAAACAACGTTTGTGCCGAAATAGCATATGTGATGACAGTAGGTGCTTAACTTCAAGACAAACAAATTTGTGATTACTTTTTTCAAGTTCATTTTAAATGAAGAAAATTTACTCTGACATAATTATAGATATCAAAATGATTATTACAATTTCGAGCAAGTATTTATCTATATTTGCGACACGGCCTATGGTAGCTAGTTGAATATTACAAACGGAAATAGCAAGGGTTAGGTTTTGTGCATCTGAAAAAAAGGTAAGATAAAAATTCTGAGTTCGTTAAAAAATTGATGTCCATAATATACAAAAAACCTGTCAAATTCTCTGAAGATTTAAATAAATTACATTAGGGTAACAATTTTGTAGTAAGTAGTTGCGTTAATTTGACTTTTAATATAAAAGGTTTTTATCATTTTTATTTTTTTATTTATTCGTATAAGTAGAAATACTCAGGTTTCTCTTACACTGAGTGCACGCAGAAGTTTTTCCAGTCGTTTTAATCAAAGGACAAGGTGATAAAGGATGTAAGTTTACTTCCTTCATTTTACAGTCGATTGATATTGCTTACCTTAATAACATTAGCAAATGTGTCAGATTTTATTTATACTAAAGTATTACATTATGTATAATATTTATCGTCTTGATGGTACTGTCAAGTTCAATCTACCGTCCACCCCCCCCCCCAAATGTATGGTTCGCGCAAGGTAGATTATTAAATTGAAGGGAAATATGGCAAAATGTAAACTTATTTTGAATTTCACTCTTTCACTCACTATATAACCCTGGATGGGCATAATGCCAGTTAAAAAGTTTAACGTTAATTAGTTTATAGTAGAAGGTCTGTAGAAATGTATTTGGAAATAGATATTACAACAACCACGAAACACATGGAAATTGTTGGCAAGTGTGCGATACATGATCCAATATTACTTACATCCATTAAGCAGATAATAAAGTGTTCAAGAAAAAAAATACGATTGTTCATCAGATAAATGACCATTCTAAATCATTTAAAAGTTTAACAACATTCTTCATATTTATAAGAAAAAATCCAAATTAGAAATATTTTGTTGTATTAACATTCTCACATTATTTCAACAGATCGAGCACTGAGAATTATTGTACAGAAATAATGACATAATGTTATGTCATGATAAGATAGTTGAATATTATCTGTCGAAAAAATGAACAAAATATATCTACCAAGCATAACAGATTTGACATTTTATGTCATAAATTATCAAAAAAAGTGAAAAGAAACTGCAGACGAAAAGTTATTTACAGAAATATATCAAACGAAAATCAGGATTCATGTGTAGTTTTCGAATCATAGTTTATCATTATTTAACATTTATTATATTAGGTTGCGACCAGAAATGATGAATGATTTAATATGATAAAAAGTTCATTATATTTTGTGTAGGTTTTGGGACATGTATTTGCACTATCGCGATGAGGTTCATCGGATATTTTTTCTTATTTTGAACAAAATTGATTAAATAAATCAAACCAAATGAAGACCAATATGTTTATTTTTGTTTGTTTATAATCATAAATGTAAGGTAAGTAGATGCATTTGGTGACCTTTAGAACTATTGTAAACTTCCTTATTAGCGTAAGATATTAACATTTAAAGTGTTTGCGTCAATGCCATGCGTTAATATTAAGCTGTTATTTGGATTGTTATTGTAATATGTAACAGTTTAGAGATTTGTCTCAGATGAATTTAAATTGAAAATCAACAGACAGTCCTTTTCAGTTTATAACTGAGAAATTTGCCTCTTGTCTAAGGAACTTTGATATTTCTCTTTTCTAAATATTCAAATATAGTTTATTTAATTCACTAAGGATTATTTACAATGTATGGTGGCTCGCATAGAAAAATGTGGAAATAAAAAAAAAACGTTTAATATATAAAATAAGGGATTATAAGGTAGATTTCCCGGTTCAGTTTTTGATTTAATTGTGTAAGTTTTAAAAATATTAGAACTTTGTTAAAACAACCAAATAACAATGTAAATGTATTTCTTTATCTTTACTTGCATCGATTAGTTATTGCAATCTGACAAGAATCAGATCTACTTATTTCTTTTATCTGACGACGACCGTACTTGAATATATTTCCTTTTAATCCGGATTTCTCGAGAAAGCTAGTTTCAGCCATGCAATTAAACCGGCTTTTGCATAGGCATTAGAAGAAGTATCAAAATAACGTCATCCGTGAAAGTAAAAAAAATTGTTGATTTTTGTTAGAAAAAAAAATGTTTGAAGTAATTTTTAACAAATTAACTTGAAATAATACAGTCAATTTTTATGGGGCAAGAATGTTTTGCCAGTTTACCTGTCGGCTATAATTATGGACAACGCAATGTTTGTTTTAGAAATTGTGAAAATTACCTACTCAGTATTGGTTTTCCCTAGGTTAAATTAGAAACCACATCGCTTTCAAAATTATGTGGCTGTGTGAAAGCGCACCAGTAATGATTTCGTATATGGTCAAGGTCAGATCTAAAAGCTGAGTATTATTTAGAGCTGAGTTTAATCATATTGTTAGTTATTGCAGACTTACAAGTAATATAGGTACGGTGATGTTCGGCACAGATTTACATGTACATGTTAATTTATTGTGATTTACCTTACACTCATAAATCCTTATAACCGATATAAGCGATGGTAGTTAATATTAAAGTGTCTGGTCTACTTATTTGCAGAACAGAGAACATTTTTTTTCCTTTTATAAAAACTGAATCATTTCCAATTGATTGCATTTAAAAGTGTGTGTGTTTGATTTTTTGTTGTTTTCTTTTGCCTTATACCGCTTTATTATAATATATAATACTATATAATATTCTGTCATAAAAATATCGGAAACGGTATCACATTACAAGTTACATAATTGTGAAGTAGTTAGTTTTAATGGAATATGGTAGCAATCGTACAAACATCTCTTGCTACATGCATTGTGATATTCCGTTGCAGAAATAATCAATTTAAGCATTTTACTAAACTGTGTTCTGACAGGTTTGTTTGTATTTGTAATTTATTTAAAAGAGTGAGTTCTTTTATTTAAAAATAAACCATTTGTGTCGTTTTCTTACAAATGTAAACTACATATATAATAAATAAAAGAGAAATATATTGGAAGCGACGAATTATAAAAACCTCTGTGAATAGGCAAATCACAGATCTCTCTAGAGATACTAATGATAAAGGGATACAAATGAAAGGAAAGGGCTTGGTTCACTAACCCCATAAAAGTGCCCTAAAATTTTGAAAAAATAAAATAGCTTAACCAAATCAAATGCGTTTGTTTTTATGTAGACCTATCCTAAACCTGTACAAATATGTAGCCCATTAAGATTTTGTGATGAATTTTTCCAACAAAAATATCACTTTCACACACCCTGGTTTTAACTAAACTGGCTTTTTTGTGATTTTTTTGCATGTTTTATCCTAAAAATAGGTATGAGCCACCACATGTGCCAATTTATCACTTGGCATCAGTGTTCAATAAATAAAAACAAACATGAAAATGTATGTTTGCAAGTGGCACACGTGGTGGCTCATATCTAAATTTGAACTTAAGGCACAATCATAATTGAAAAAAATCATGTTTAAAAATTCAATTTCAAATAAAACAATTATGTCATAACATGTTGTATCAATAAATAAATTACAAATATTTATAATAGATAATCATTTCAGCAATGTCTGTTGTTGAGAAACTATTAGACTTAATGTTTTATCTGTTAAATATAATTTTCCAACAACAAGGACGAAACGATATTTTCGAAACGGTTTGAGTACGAATACCGCTGTTGCCAACGATAAATGTTTGTAAACAACGACACCACTACAAACAAGGTAGATTTAAATGTTTATTATATTCTTACCCCCAAAATAAATATTTCACATTATTAAACATAGATCTATATATATTTTAAATACTGTATACTTTATTTGAGAATAGTCATATTCTTCTAAATTAAATAAATAAACGATCGACTAGCAGCAGCGGTGCAATCAAGTGTAGAGATCCAAACTTGAATGGCTTCAATCTTAAATGGATATGTATGTGAACAAATTTTATTGAAAATGAATTTACAATGTAATTAAGTTATGAAAAATATGAAAACGGTATTTGAAATATGTGCTATAAATGAATATTTAAATAATAAACAGAGCCGTCTGCAGGTAATTCTATTGTTAGCTCATGCGTTCGATCGATATTAAATACTTGATTACTTGGCGCACACTTTATAAATTCCGCTGTAGCGCAGTGGATGAGACATCTGCTTTTGACGGAAGCGGCCCGAGTTCGAATCCCACTTCTGATGAATTTTTTTTTATTAGTTTTTTTTCTTACAGATATGGTCAAGCATTACATCTGCACAATTTGCAATAGAAAAGCAAATCGTCGAGACAGAAGACCTGTACCGGCAAATATTCAGAAATATTTAAAGAAAAATCTGTCAATTACTTGCACACCCGATAGTGTTGTGTGTTCTGGATGCAGAATCAAATTTTATAGAAAACTTAGAAAACCAAAAGAATCAGGTCCCGTACCGGTTGATGAGAGGGGTGATGCTGGCGATGCACTCGTTCCGCCGTCCACAAACGAACGATTCACTAGTCCTCCATCGGTAAGTGCACGCGATCACAACCATAATATATTTAAGAAATTAATAATAATCAATAAATAACATTACATGGTATAAATGCGTTGTTTTAATGTTGTATTATCTGTAAAACCTAAATAGATATTTAACATGGACTGTTAGGCACACGTTCCACAATATATAACATAGGTAGCTTAAATCATCATATTTACTTTGTGTTTGTGTTTGAAATAGTTTTTTGTCAAATGGGATTGCAGTATTTTAATTGTTAAATATGAAAATGAGCTGTATATGCTTAATTCAAAATAAAATATATGTTCTGTTCTGTTCAGTATTTTAAATGAATCGTAACACATTTACTTTGGTAATCAGCAAACTGTGAATCAATGTAGTAAATCGACTGTTTATAAAAATATTTTAATTTGAATTGAAATGAATATAAATAATTTAAAAACACTAAGCTGGTTAAAAGTTTATTATTACACAATTAAATTGGTCGCGCGGCCGAACGTGTTCATTACTACGTATTCACAAATTAGTAGAGCGGCTCTTGGTAAAATTAAGTTTTAAAATGCTCAACACTTACTTATACTTAAAACGTCTTAGGACATTTTTATTATACCATTTCTTACATTACAGGTAATGCTGAAAATCTCTTCCACAAGCAGAAGCCACAGCCGCTGTTTCTTCTGCAAAAGGCCTGGACCAAAGTTGGTGTGCCTTCCAGCAGAAGGGCGTTTTACGGTCTTCCTTGACCACAACATACTAGTACCAGCAGACGCAAGGTGTTGTCCAGTCCATATTTCTGATGGGACTCTGACTCAAGACTCTTTTTCAAACATACAAACGCTGACAAGTACCTCTTTGCTTAATCGATCTTCAATATGTAATATACTTCAAAAAATGAGAAACGCTTGCCTAAATCAGAATACATCACTTAATTTTGATGCATTAGACGAACGTGATTATCCATCTCTTACTGGGCTTACCAAACCACAGTTTGATGATTTTTGCAGTCATTTGCTTCAACACATTAAAACAACGCCTAAAAGGTCTCCAAGAACAACCGTTGGACTTTTTCTTGTTAAGCTTTACTCTGGAATGTCCAATAAACTCCTGTCTACAATATTTGGCTTAAGCAAGTCAAGCGTTCGCCGCGCAATTGAGACCGTTCGTCTAATATCAATGAGAACATTTGTACCGCTATATCTTGGCATTGAAACTGTCCATAGGTCAACCCTCATTCAGAACCACACACGCCAACTTGCAAAGACACTTTTCAACGCTAATGACAACCAACTGATCCTTGTTCTTGACGGAACATATATTTATATCAATAAGTCAAATAACTTCAAGTTCCAGAGGCGTTCATTTAGCATGCACAAAGGCCGGCCATTGGTTAAACCTATGGTTGTTGTTACAACAACGGGTCACTTTGTAACTATAGTTGGCATTTACCTTGCAGATGGCAAAAACAACGATGCGGCTATACTGAACCATATGCTACGTGCCAATATTCAAAACTTCCGGGAGTTTTTACAGGAAGGAGATATTCTGGTAGTTGATCGTGGCTTCCGGGATTCGCTGACTCTCCTCACTGACCTTGGAATCAATGCTGAAATGCCTGCCTTGATCAGCAAAGGACAAAAGCAGCTATCGACGAAGGAAGCTAACTCCAGTCGGCTAGTTACAAAAGTATGTTTAAAGGCACATCGTGCATCATAAATACATATTTTTGTCATTCTTTATAAATGTCAGACAAGTTATAATAATGCTTTAATAATGAATTTAGAGTATGTTTCAATTAGATAATTTACAACTTAAGAAAATAGCGCTGAATGTGTTGTAATATATCGTAAAGTAGCATAATATATACAAAGTAGTATTTTGACTTCCGTACAAAAACTTATCCACTATGTAATTAAACCAATTGACAACTGTGTTGGAGTAGCAAAAATCATTGTTTGTGTATAAAGCAAATGAGTATTTTATGGAAAATGTAACATGGTACTATTTTTAGGAATAAATTGATAGCATGAATTGATGGGCCTTTAATATATTTAATCGGGTTTCGTAGAATATAAATATTTGTTTAGGCAAATGAAAAACATTAGATGCAGTAACTATATGCTACGTTTTTTTTTAAAATTAGTCTGCTTTGATAAAGCTAAAATGTAAATAATACAATAACTTATAAATAATATTCAAAACACTTTGTTTTCTTAAAAAAGCCAGGGTGAAAATGGTTATTATCATATCTAATAGGATGCAAAAAGGTGTTACTCATGATTTATGCGTACATCAGCTTTTTTTCAAAATAAAGTTTCTCAGCTGTATATTGCTTAGTACGTATTTACGTTTTTTGGACGATTCATGTTGTCAAATTATCATTATTAAAAAATAAATAATACAAATAATCATGTCATCAAAATTAAACAATGTCTTTCTTAAAGAGTTGAACGAAATATATAAGTTATGTTCATAGAAGAAAAGTATTGACCTAGTGCTTGAACTAACGACCCATAGTTTCAAAAAATGACAGTTTTTCTAGCCTATTTAGATAATATTCAAATTGAATTTATGTATAAAGGTTGTTCTACCTTAAAACTTAAATGAATATAGTGTAACGTTTGTGTTTATTTGTAATTATACTGTGATTTCTAATTTTCAGGTAAGATGGGTTGTGGAATCGGCCAACGCTCGAATCAAACGGTTCAAAATGCTTGCAACAGTACTTCCATGCAGCCAGGTGCCCTTCATTGGAGACTTTGTTAGGATTGTATGTGCAATATGTAACAAATACCTTCCTGCACTAAGTTCACCGTCTCAGACAGAGGCAGATACGCAAGTTGCTCAACAAATGCTGTTGTTAGCTGAACGAGCCAATACATTACAAGAGTATGTACAAGAGCGTGGTCTCGAACGGAAGTTAAAAGTATGGAAGTCAGTTGAGGATGTACCGTTTCCGCGACTATCAGAGGAAAATCTACACGACCTTACGCTTGGTGTATATCAGTTGAAGCTTGCGTCCAGTTACATCCAGGAGCATCTCACTGGGGCATATGACATACATGTCCATGTAGATGACACGTCACTACTGACAGTACGGTTGCAGAGTCGTCACACAAGCAGCAGACGATATCTCATTTGGATACGGTCCAGTGATACGGCAGTAGAGGCTTGGTACTGCCAGTGCCGTGCTGGGGCACGAGTTGTTGGAATGTGCGCGCATGTTTCGGCCATCGTCTGGTATCTTGCTTTTGCTAGGCATCAAGAAAGCACGCGGTACGGTGTAGGGACTGGGGTAGTCATCTAGAAGATGCCGCTACATTCCAAATCGACTCCAGTTCTGACAGTGATTAAACATTTGCAAATAATGAATACAAGAGACAACGGACTTTTACAATTGTAAAATTATAAATGATTCTTTATCTTTTATCATTTTTCGGCTTTTTAAACTGTTAAGATAATCGACATTCAGTAACTTAATCAATAAGAATATTTGGTAATTATAATACAATATAAAATGTTGTAATTATTATTCCTGTAGGTACATTTATTGACTTTGTAAAGAACTTTTTTTGCCAGACAGTCAATAGCTTCAGTTACTCATATAATTATGACAAATTAAAATAATTATTCAATTTCTCTTACACAGTGTAAGATGAAGGTATCAAAATGAGTATTGAACCGCGTCACTCGCTGATGAATAATCAAAATATTACTGCGAGCTGTACAATCAGTGCGGATGTGCGTGAACAATTTTTTTTTGGTTATAGAATTAAATAAAAAAGATTATTTTTTCGTCTGAGTGATAAATGGAACATATTTTCAATCAACATGATCAAATTCAATATATTCTCTCTCGCCAGTCCGGCCGTGAAAATATATGGAATCTTATCATATTTCCTGAAAATATTTTCTTATTTTACTCAAACGAAAAAATATCCTATATATATAGCTGTATGAAGAAGGTAAATAAATACATGTAATAAAAATGGCGGAGACTGTTTTTGAAAAAATGAAATAAACATGTACAAACTCAATTATAATCGTTAAAAATAAAAAATAAAATTGAAAATACATGATTGTTTTTGAAAAATTCACTGCTTTTGTTATTGCTTTAATTATCGTCAGATAATAGGTCCGAAATGAAACAAGCTTCATCTACATAATATGTGTAATGTTAAAATTAAAAATGTAATATGAATAGGTATTTATGTTTACAGTTCTATAATTAAGAATCTATATTTTATTTCTCAGTTATCTAAAATAAACAATTCAAACGGCGCTATGAAACGTCAACATTTGCGGATTATTTTCCCGCGTCGATGACGTCGCGCTAACAATGTACATAATACGTACATGTTTCTCAGGCTTAGAAACAACGTCATATATGATAATAATGAAATATAAATAGCTGATTTTAAAATAAGATTGTTCAAATCTGAATTACTGTAAGTTTCAACACTTTTCGAGGTTGGGCCAAATTTGATGGTTAGTGAACCAAGCCCTTTGTTTTTCCTGCTATTTGATTCCTTTCCTCTTACATTCATAGCTTTTCAACCAAATGATCAGTCATTTTGACTGAACACAGCGAGGAAAATATATTAGACGTTTGCACTCAGGTCAGGTGTAAAATTGTATAGGGCGTTATATCCATTGGAGATAAAAAACTCTAGACTTTTTATCAAATATGTTATTTCATATTAAACTATATGTAACACGTTATCACTTTGCAAACATTGGAATAGGAATTATTAAATAGTCTAAATAAAACTATACGTACCGTCCGATAAAACATTTTTCCTAGACAATTTTAGAGTATAAACAACAGCAAATCGTCCAAGTATTCGTATCTTTAATTTTAAGTTTGTTATTCTTGAGTAGGCAACTTTTATATTCTATTAATTCATTTACTTTTTATGTATACAAATATGCGTTGGAAAAATGTTTGGTACTGGACAATGCGTAGAAACAGATCTAACAAATAATAACCACTCCGTCGTCTGCATACACTGTAACATCTACAGGAAGGACGGTGTGCAGAAAAACAGATACCATGCTTCAGTGAATAAAACCAATTAATTAGAGAAAGGCCGCTAGTTAAAAGTGTAATATATAACCTAATATGATGTTTTATTTAGTTTATTGACTGCATAAAAAACAAAACTGTAAAATTTAATGAGGAATTGCAATGTTTCTTCCTGAAACTAGATTTCAATTTTTGTATCTCAACTTGCAGTTATATTAAACTGCAAATATATTTCTATTTGTTTAGATTTTTTGATGATTGTTTGTTCGTGGATATTTTTGGATAGGGTTCATCGCTTAGACAATGTAAATGTCATATTTAAGCTTACTTATTAACCTTTAGTTAAGTTATTTATCTTTTTGTTCAATTTTGGTTACACAAGGCATAACATTAAGTTTGATGACTGTTTTCAGCGAAAATAAAATAGACAAAAGACAGAATGCTCGTAGTATTGACGTGGTTGGTAAAACAAATAACCTTAAACAAAGTTAACATTTATCAATTTGTTTTTCTTGTTCTTAAGTCTTAAGTGGTCTCACTATTCCTGGTGTCACATTTTAGCATGCAAACTCAATAATGTTCTGATTAGGTTTTCCAATTGTAATATTGTTGATTTGTTTTGCAGGAGAGACAACATCAACTGTACGAAATAAATTAACGTGATATGCAGTTCTTTGTTTAGCAAAAATACCGCTAATTTTTAGTTATACATAAATATACACATAGGTAAATGATGTGCCTAATATCTGACTCATCGTATCTGACTCAAATGGGAATACTTTGAATAATACTTTTTGATGTATGGGTGTATATTATTTTGTGATAAAGTGAGGAGTTGCTATTCAAAATTAGTAAAGAAAAACCTTGTACTTTGCAACCGCTTTTTTCACAATTAATATACATGTAGATATAAAATGATTGAACATTATGGACACAGTCCATTAGACGAAATATCATTTCTCTTATTATTAAGATGAATAATAAGTATCCTATTTCTTATCTAAATTTAAAATATAAGGCCTATCACATTCCCCTTACACTTGTTTAAAAGACAAAGACAGTGACAACGTACGCACTAAATTATGTTACACGTTCTTCTTTTCAAATATCAGTTTGTTGTTATAGAAAAATGTCATTTTCAATATTTATTTGTTTACTTAAATTAATCATTTTACTTCTTTTAAAGTAATTCATGATAGCAAAGATTTTTATATCGTTGACTGTAAAAATTGTCTCTAGAAAACATTAAGCAGCAAATAAATAACTTGACGTGGTTGGTAAAACAAAAAACCTTAAACAAAGTTAACATTTATCAATTTGTTTTTCCTGTTCCTTAGTCTTAAGTGGTCTCACTATTCCTGGTTTGTATGAACACTTATCTGCGGATGTTTCTAAATTCAAAATTTTACTATTTCATGTTTAAATGTTGAATACTGCTTAAGCCGGTGCTAGGGGGCGTGGACGGTAACTTGCACTTTCCAGTACCTTCCATGAACAGGCTCAATCAAACCGAGCCTGCAACATTTTCAATTTTGCCGTGTTGGGCTTTCTTTAGGGATTCTGTATTTTTCTATTTTAAATATGTCACTCCCATGCCACAATCAATGTTGTTGACTATTTAGTTAATCACTATAAGTGCTTAGGTTAGATAAAGATCAGTAAGTTTACGCAAGTACTTCAAGTCTGTATTAAATTATTTCACGCTAATTATTTTTACGAAGCTTGTTTTTCTCAATTTCGTTGATATATGAGTTTGTTCATTTAAATATCACACACTGGTCCGTAAAGAATGAAGATTGTTCGACACTAAGCTAGGTATTAATCTGTCTTGTGTGTCTGAATGTATTTACGCTGAAAATTGAAATTAATTCGAATTTAATTAATATTTTTAAAAGGCCCTTAAAAAACATATCACATATTTTGTTACATGTATCACCTCAATCACTGTTTATTTCGCTCAAACAAATTATTGAGTTTCAAATGGTGCAAAATGTCAAAAACAACACCACTGATAAAAAACCATATAATAAACACTATTAAAACATGCATGCATATAATTAAATGAACAAATGAATAATGAACCTTTTATTTACGATTTGAGAACACATATTTGTGGTTTATATTGTAGTTTTCAAAGTTTAGCTGTGAAAATGACTATTATTGATGTTCCTGCTTTAAATATTCTCAACAGAATGTTAATATCATTAATGCGGCTCACTGCATTATTATACATTTATCAATATTGAAACGAAAAATGTCATAATTATGTATGTAAATGTAGATTTCGATATTTGTTTTACAACTTTTCAAAGCAGTAAAATTTCCATTAAACTTTTAAAAAAAATGTAGCTTTATTGCACTATTCGACTTAATTTACTGTAAAATACATCTGTGACAGAATATTAAACTGAAACCTCACCTTATGTCTGATGGTGATTGCGGTACCTGTTGTGTTCTAGATAAAAAAGCAATACAATACGTACTTATCAATGTGTTATTTCAGTTTATTGACAGTATTCAAGTTCAGGAAGGAGGCGACTTAATGCGTAATAAGGAATGTCTGGTCTGTTAATTTATTGCAATTGAAACTTGAAAAAGAAAATCTTGCTTCATTCAAATGTAACTGCCGATCACACTGAGTTAGGTAATCCATGTCTGTTCCATTACATACAGTATACAGATCAGTGAGGGTTATGTTTTAGATCTATTTGATAGAAGGTGCCTGCAATTTTACAGATTTGAAAAATTTGAAAGTATGCGTGATTGAAAAACTTTGTAACATTCATATGTTATATGATGTTAACAATTTTAACGATTTTGTCTATAACATTTGTTAACATTTTGCATTTGTCATACTTACGAATATGATAATTATCTTTGTTAATCATGTTAAAACGCATATTGTAATAATTTCAAATATAAATGACGTATACTAATTACGTCTAACATTTGTTTGCAATGGCTGCAAATATCCGTTTTGTAAACCTAATAAAAGATTACATGACGTATACTCATGTTTGTAACAGTGTTATTCATATATGTAAAGGTATTTTTCTGTAATTATCTCACGGTTATATCATATTTGCACATATGATATGCCCGTCTAAATGGAGGAAATAAAGAATATCTATCTATTTGTTAAATGTACTTGTAAATATTTTACACATTTAGTGCTCACTCATAAAATGTATGATACTATGACAATAAAGTGCAAATGAAACAGATTAAGGATTCCAAATGTAGCACAAAACAGGATAATATTGTCCACCGTGAGAACACTGCAATTGGATAATTTACCAATATTTGAATATCCTAGTTAGTCTAGTTCTTAAAAAAGAGACAGGGTTTATATTTATTTGATGTATTATGTCGGCATTGAACTGCATTAAACATGATTAATCTTGTGCTAAAGTATAAATAATTTGACGTTGTGAGTCGCTTATCAAAGAAACGAGAAACCCTTAGACGAAATAAATTCTTAAGGATGCTAAAACCAATTTGAAATTAATCTTTCTTTTTACAGATTAAGTTACATAGATGCTCGTTTGTATTTATGGCATTTACAAATAATAGCACACTTACTGCAATCTCGATTGACTGACACGCAGTTAAACACAGTTTTCTCAAACTGTTTCTAAAGACTCACGCTGACAACTTTAATCAAACGATGGATCGAATTAATTGGATTCAGTATCAGCTGCAAGAATATTAAACTTTTAAACACAGAAATGATAAGTACTTACGTGCCGGGAAGTGAATCTCACACATTTGCAACATTCATTTTTCCACACTATTCATTAACATTTCATTAGCAAAGGGACAAAACAGACGAGAAATCTTTAATAATGCTAGACATTAAAATACCGATTATAACCATTATAAATGCAACGGAATTGCCACAAGGTAACAAGGTGACTACATTAAATCGACTTTGCAGAGGGGAGTAAACATGTCTAATTACATGTATATATCTTAAATAGTGACGTTATACAAAACACGACAAACATTTTATAATAAGAAAGATGTGATTTACACCTCAGTCTGAAATGTGAAAGGAACAAGAGTGTTATATTCAATACATATGTTCAAATAAATAAATTTACGGATTGGAAATGACATCGTTATTAATGTAATAAGCAAGTAAAACAACATTTCTGTTCATATTTGTCTTGTTATTTTCCGAAGGTCGCAACCCTGGTGGACTAATATTTTTAACTCCAGTGCCACTTAATTGAGTGCTAGGGCCAGGTGCAGTGTTGAAATGTACATGATCTGTCAAAAACAAGCCGATTATCAACTATTTGCTGTTAACAATATTCCCTTTTTATATTTGTTTCCTAATAGTAAAAATATTTCCGTTAATTCTATGTAAATTATTATCATTTTATCACTGCATGTCAGTTTTACCAGGCAAACATCCAAAATAACGTATTTATATCAATGAAAATCTTATGGATTCATCTTTGAAAGGAAACTTTAAAGTTGCCTGGATTAAGATAAAAAAGTTAGATTGACGAGGTTGAAATAAGGGTACGGGTAAGTTTGCTATTTGATTCCCTTCAAGGTTATAGCAGTATTTATATTGTCTGAACACAGCGAAAAAAAACATTTTGCACTAAGGGCCTAATGTCCATTTGCAGTTTAATCACTCGTGATAGAGGTTTTTATATAACCTGTTTTCTTGCAAATATTAAGGTTGAAGTGATTTATATGTTCCTTATAAATATGAGCCTATGTTAAAGAGATAGGCAGTGATTGTAAATTAAAACAATTATGTTTACAGACAGTTAACTAACGACTACCTATTCATATCCTGAATTTAAGTTTGGTCTATTTATTTTTTAATGAGTAATTTATCTGATAATGGGCAGTTTTAGATATTCAAAACAATTATTCATTTCTACATACAGATATACATGTTGTATATAAATGGATGAATTTCTTCGGTTACGGTATGCGCCAAGTCCGTCATATAAAGAGCCATTAGCTTTCCATTTGATTACACAAGTGTTGCGAGCCAGGCGTAACGAGAAAGAAAAGCCAGCAACAAACTTGTAACAATATAACACATTTATTACAGAAAAATTATTAAAGAAAAATTAAATAACAAATTATGTTTACAAATACCTGATGTCCAAATAAAAATGTAAATTTCAAATGTCTAGTCTGATCCTGGAATGATCCCTTTTCGAATAGCACAGTTAAATCCAAGTAAAATCCAAGAACACTTTAGAATAAATTCCCACAATAAAATCCACAAAAATAATTTAAACTATTTTAAAAATAATCCAAGCTCCAATAAATCACTTTATATCCAAGTTGAATAATACTCCAAATATATTGATGACTTAAAAGGTAACTGATGACTTAAAAGATAACTGATGGCTTAAAAGATAACTGATGACTTAAAAGATAAAAGTAATGAAAAATGTCTCTTTATATATATTAACTAAGAAAATTCCAGAAAAGTCTATTATGTTCTAAAGTAATCATAATCTAGCAACTTCAACAATAATGAACATTCCAGAAGTTTCTATCTAAATATAATGCATGAGTTTTCTACAACAGTTAAGAAAGTTCTAGTACATACATGTAGTTAATGTTCTAAAAATAGAACAATGATAATATTGGAAATACCAACTGGTCAGATATAAATTATATACATGTAATATGTTGCATACATAACACAAGGACATCTATGGAGTATTTTGTCGTATAATGTCTGTACAAGAAAGCAGACCCATTGTTTCAATTCATAACACAAAATCAGCCAATTATTGATATAACACATTCACTAATTTGACACGTTGGGAGGTGAATAAAAAGTGTAAATGAAGTGTATTGAGGAATTGTGATGTTTTGTATGCATACAAAAATGAAAGTAAATGATATTTACCTCAATAAGCAGGGTACTGGTCTTTAACGTGAAATCTTAATTAGTTTCTAGCATTTAAAATGTATGTTTAATTTTAAGATGCTTCAAAGCTGCAAATAACATATTTAGTAATATTATTTCATCAAGCGTAAATATTTTAATGGCATACTCATATCATTTCTTGTTCAATCCTTCTGCCACACAAGGTATATCGCTTGTTTATCATTATTGAAAACAATAAAAAAAAATACTCTTGACAATGTAGTATTGATAGGTTCGAAAAAACTGATGATCGTTAACAATTATTTAGCAAATTGTATTTCTTGTTCTTAAACATGTCAAGTCTAGAAGGTATCTCGATCTTCCCGATTGTAGCTTTGTATCACGCAATCTCAATAAAGTTATTTTTCTTGATTAGGCTTCCTTGACCGTAAGTCATTGAAGGTAAAAATTCTGATTTTGCAGAGGAGAAAACACTAACAGAACGAAACAAAGTAATGTGATCTTCAGTTGTTGCATAAACTATTTCATTTTCATCAAATAAATATTCCTCTTGGAATCCGTCTGAAAAAAGGTATATCCTGATAGCAGCCTGTCATTGCGTGATAACGTGAGAAATTGCTATTTACATCAAGAAATCTATATATTTGCATTTATTTGTTTACGCAATTTTTAGCCATGCTTATATAAAAATTATATGTACAAAGATCTGTAGACTACTGATTTGTTTCTTTCTTATTTTTGTTATTCATTTTTCTTCAGGTTATCAAGAAAAATAAGAAAATATAAAGATTCATAATAATGTATTATTATTTACTTTTAAATGTAATGTATAAAACAACGCACTCTGAAAAATAACGTATGTTGTTACAGTTCTAATATGAAACAACATATCCGAATTTAGTCTGACCTAATTACGTAGTGAATGGCATTCATGAAACACTGCACAAATCCAATGCAAATGCGCAGTTAATCGATCAATTGCAATTGCAATTAATGTGTTTGGAAAATATTTGAAATAGAAACATTACTGGGTAAAGTTCAAAAAGGTTTATGTACTTTAAATATGTATTCTGTAACCGAAAACACAACGATCATTGCTGAACAGTTTTACTGTTGCAAATAAACACTCAAAACAATAATAGCCTCATTTATATAGATAATATCAGTAATAATGATGACAGCATTTAAAACAGATAATTGCCGACCTTTGCTTATTTTACAAGTTTGATGTCAACTGCTTCGATATGTATTCTGTAACGTATAAAACAAGAATTGTGCTTGCTGTTCACTTTAACTGGTGTAAATAAACAACTTAAAAAAAGATGATTATAAACTTCGTTCTAAACGAGTAAGTTTCATACATGTTATATACCGTAGTGAATAATAAGCAACAATCTTGTACAGTTAATACACTGTTATTATACAATTACAGCTTCTCTGGCAGCGATTTTCTCTAAAATTTTATATAAAAACTTTAAGGACTTTTCTGTTGAAATATACTTTTTTTATCTTTCTGAAAAAAAAAAGAAAGCATCAGTCTATTGAAGTAAATAGGATATAACTGTTGCATCATGATAATCTGAATATAAAACAAATAAGTACCGAAGCTTTGTTTTTCTCTATTTGATTTTTGTCTGAATTGTTGTCTCATTTTGGTGTTGATGAACGACTTTTTAGTGTCAAATTATTTCTGCTTTACCGCGTTAATAATGATCAACTGTTTACGTCAGCAGACTGTGTTAGTCTTACTATAGAACGTACTTTAAGGTTATTTACATATTCACCTTATAGAGAGGCCGTTGACGAGTATCATAATTCCAACATCAAATTGCTTTGTTTTTTTTCTGTTTTAAAACTTTAAATATATCATATCATACTATGCAACAAGAATTATGGTAAATAAAATGAAACAATTAAACTATGCTGCCTTGTGTAGAAATGTAAAATACTTAACAAAAGTAATTAGGAATTATTTAACTTTCAATAATGGACAAATAAGAATAGCGATGCATAGTAATAATTCACAAAAGCCTGTGCATTTCATTTTAATATTTGTAGTGATCTACATATTTGAAATACTTATATTGAACAACTTGTTTAAGTTAACATGAATACATTTCTTTTAGAATAACTGAGAATGTCATACGAAAAACGTAGTACAATGTAACAGTACTGCTGTAATGATCACAATAATATCTTCATTACAGTAATATTACAAAAGATTGTATTCCTGTCCTTGTGTTCTTATTATACTGAATGTTGACAAAGAAGTAGAATACTTTTACATTATGTAATGCATTCCTTTTGCATTAAAATTGCATAATTATAATTTAATTCGTATAAATATATCAAAGTATCAAAATCTCAAACGTGAAGAAACATTATGATGTGTGTTTCGTAAAACATGAAGTCAAATCCCGTAAAACATTTCAAACTAATGCGTTACTGTTTGAACCATTTAGAACATCATATTGCATTGAACATTCTCTGTATTTGTGATTGTATTTGCAATGTTTTAAAGTAATGAAATATGTACTAATCTAACTAATGAACGTTGTTGTTTTTATGTCACAACAGTGATAATAAAACGATAAAATGTGTCATTAAATTGTCTAGTCTGTTAATTTGCTGCACATTAAACTTGAAAAAGAAACCCACTTCATTCCGGTAGAAACCGATAAAAGGGAGTTGAAACATACAATTGTTAAAGTATGATCATTTTCTCAAAGTATGAAGTCAATTTATTCATTAGTAATGAAACTATAGCAACCTTGGTACATTTTTTATATTTTCTTAGTTGGGACAAGACTGAAAGGACAGATCAGGACGGAACGAGAGTGATATTTATTTAGCCCCCACCTCCTTTCAAATAATCGGCAATGTTTTCATGTCTTTAATTTTAATTTATTTTATTGTTTATCAGTCTTTTCTTGAAGTTTCAATCTGATCTTTATATATATGGTATCAATATCTAATAAAATATACATATACATAAACAAATATGCCTTAGATATAATAACAATATGTGAATGTGTTTACTGCTAGCAGAGAATGCTTACAAGACGTCGATAACAAACATTACCAACATGACTTGTATAAACAGTGAGATCTACGGAAATATTTTTGTCGCACTTTGTCTGAACAGGAAATATGATACATCACTTCAGTAAATATTATACAAATTAATAACACAAAGTTTTCCAGTTAATTGCATAAAACATAAACTTATTTGACACTTTTAGTAGAAAATTTACTACAGAAGCAAAGAAATCTCCACAAAACAAAGCATTTATGGAATCGAGACGATTGTTTTTCTCAATGTAGACTGTTTCGTTTCGAATAAATGTTTCTTAACTTCAAATGTTTTGTTTTGTGTGTGTTGTTTGTGAATTTTTGGGTTGTAGGGTTGATCGCATCGACGCTGTTAAAGTAAACTATTTTACGTATTTAGGAGATGAAATTATCAATTTGAATACTTAAGTGACACCATTTCTTGTACATTTTTGGTTTTGTTACAACAGGTATCATATTTGATGACCGCGAACCAGGACAAAACAAGTCAAAATGCTCAAAGTATTGGCATAGTTGGTATTTACAAACATTAATCTTCTTTGGTTGCTTAATCACAAACGGTATCACATTTTCTATTTGTTACATTTTCCCATGTTATCTCAATAAAGATATTTGTCCTGATTAAGTTTCCTTGAAGGAGAACGCCATTTTTCTTCAAAATTACAGTAAGAAAAAAAAAGTCACGTGATATGCAATTTTGCCAGCAATACTTCATTGACATTATACAAACATAAAGAAATTCTTGTATAAAAATAATACATGACATCTATTAATCTGTGTGAATTAAGCATTTTCTGAATAATAATCCCTCCTGTTGGTCGCATGTCATTGCGTTATAACGTGGGAAATTCCTCTTTTATATAAAGTAAAGACAGCCGTTTACTTGCAATCAGTTAAACTCATCAGCAGTACTTATGCTGCTGACCGTTCCAAGGCGGCGCCTCTCTGTGTTCGTCAGATGTGTGTCTTTGTTGATTCATACTATTATGGTGACACCTTTGTGTCCTTTGTTGTTTTCTCGTTTACGGTAGGTATTTTCCATTTGTCCTTTAATTTTGTTTTACATTAATAGGTCCTATTGACCTTAAATGTAAATCTCTAAAATTTTACATAAACTATTTAGTGACAAATATTTATATCCTCATCTTGTAAATTTCCATACTCAGATACATGATAACCGTTTCGCTAGGGTCAAGAAATCTAAAAGTCTAATAAAGTATTGACAAGACTAGTTATCGTACACAGACCATAACCAATTTCTCCTCCTATTTAGGAATAAGCGTTCACAATTTGTTTCTCGTATACAATTTAAGTAATTGTTTCCTTATTACCTTGTTGGTCCGTACTTTTGATTGATAAACCAATAACTGTGAAGAAATTATGTTCTTAAGATCTCGCCAACAATAAAATATTATACCTTATTTGTTTACAATGAATCGTTCCAAGGTTATTTAAATATGCAGATTTATTCTTGAACGACCGACATCAAGAAAAACTGTAAATAGCTCAAAAAACATCATTATTTTCCGGACTAACTTTATAGAAAAAAACAGACTACATTTTTTCTCTAAATCAATAATGTCTACTGACGTAAAAGTTGATTATTAACACGGTAAAGCAAGAATAATTTGACACGGCAAATTGATCATCACAAGCAAAATGGGACAATACTTCAGACAAAAATGAAAAAAGCGGTATGCGAAGCTTTGAATCCTTTTAAAAAGTCAGTTATAAATTTCTTATTATTTTGTTATTGTTTAACTTAATACACTTGGAGTTAAATACTGTGAAGAATGAAGCTTTTACATATTCATATTTGCTTCCTGATTTGTTTTCTTTTTCTAAAAACAAAGATAACGCAAGAAACTATTTTATTTGAAAAAGGTTCTTGTAATTGTTGGCTAAAAAATCGTTTTGCTGACAGAGCTGTATATTTACAGTGTATTTAACTTTATGTGATAGTTGCTTTTTACTGTGTTTATATGTACACTGTATGAAATGTTATCTTTCAGAACGGAGTTTATAATACTCTTAAAAGTTGTTCTAGCCTCCATACAAAAATAGGATACAATGTCCAAGGTGTAAAAATGTTTTTTTTTTCCAAAATAAATTAATTAAAAGTAATATTTAAAAGATAAATATAAAAAAAGGTTTTTAAAAACGTCTGATGTTTTATTCACATCACAACTTGTGTATACCTATCTTGTTGGCACCGACATGACACTGTAAGCGGAAATGCTATTTCCGTCTATTTGGCAACGAAAGGGATTTTGACATAATACAAGTCTGTAACATCAAGTTCAATGAATAAACGAAAGACGTATTTAAAAAGACTGCCATAATCTGTTAAATGAGCATAATATTTCTAGATTCAGTTAAAGTAGCCTGTAGTGAACACTTTTTTACGATTTGAGAAAAACACATCAATATCGCATATGACATTTTAATGTAACGTATAGGTCAATGCAAATATCACCACGAAATGTTTCTATTTTTAATATCTCCAACCCAGTTATGCTTTGTGTCTTTTACAATGCCGCAAATTGCAAAAAAGAATAGAGCTTTGATATTTTCTGACGTTTTTAGAAAATATTCCAAACCAATAACAATTCAATTACCTAAAATAAAATATGAGATGAAGTTTTAACAAGGAAAGGCGGCATTCAAGGAACGCAAACCCCACAAGCCCCGGTAACACCGAACCACCGACGCGGAAAAAAGCCAGGTAGAGCACAAACGCAGGAATGAGCACAAGTACACTGCAGGGAACATTTCACACTGTGACAGATTTACTCGACTTGATTAACGATAAGAAACAATCTATTACAGAAAAAAATCATTGGACATTTTAATTTTGCCTGATGGTGTTTTAAAGCGAGGAAAATAGTACTAATTAACAAATGCAATGTTATTTTATTTCACTACAGCATTTTATCAAAATAACGGTTGTAGTTGATAAAATGTGTCATTAAGATGTCTGGCAAGTTAATTTGCCGCAAATTAAAGTTGACAATACCACCCGCTTCATCTAAATATAAACCGATCAAACGGCGTTAAAACATACGAAAATGGCATTATTTCACTAATTATATAATTTTTGGACATTTTTGCATTTGTTCATTAACCACTAAAGAACTATTTGGTATAACATACAATAGAGATGTCTGTGTCAGATGAGAGAACCAATAACATATTATTGGTTAGCTTTTGATATTTGTTTATTTTCAATCAGGAAAATATCCGATCGAATCTTTTTTCAATTTATAACGCGATGATATTGTCCGCTGTCACATTTTGAGTACAAACGGAACAGGTTACATGTTTTCCAATATTTCAGATTTTGTATCGACAGAAATTTATAGCATATAATAATTAAAGATCCTGTAACTTAGGTTGTTACCACAGTTAAGCGAAATTTTATATATGTATATAACTATGCTTCTAAAACAAATTCAATCATCGAAGAATATGTAAAATATGTACTGCAAATATTTGTTATTATTATTTGTTATTATTATATCATTTTATCATTAAAATATATGCATTTATTTCTTATTGAAAACTTCTACTCAGACTTTACAAAAAAATAATTGCTTATTACCTCCCTTTATTAGCATAAAGATGTAAATTCGGAAATATCTTTACAAATAAAGCTTTTTGGAACAATATTGATACATCTTTATTTGAGCATTATATTTATGATACAAAACCATACAAAAATGTTTTACAGGAACTTTAAATGTTTTCTGTCGGCATTAAACGGTTATAGAAAAGATACGTTTATCAGTAAACATAAATGATTTAACAAGTGTTTTCGAATAAAATATAAAAATGTAAACAAAAACATGCTTAAGGATGTTTAGTCTTTTTTCCTTTTTTGTAACAAATATACAAATGCTAGTTTGTAATCAAAACACTTCTAAACGACGTCACATTTGATTGAAACTTCAGTTGACGAGACACTCACATACACACTGTGTCATTCAGCCATGTGTTTGTGTTAAAGTGTTGAGTTTAACTACATTGTTGTATGTTATGTTAGGTGAATACCATCTCGCAAAATTGAAACTTTATATTTAGGCAAATGACTCAATAATAGTACATTAACAAACAATCAAGACGGGAATCTTAAATTCAATTACACATTAGATAACCACAAACTTTAAACACTTTTGAGGAGATCAGTTTGCAAAAGCAATAAAATGTCTCAACAAAATCCATATAAAAGAAGGCTGCCGCGCGCAAAATCCTTCTTATAAAAATAGTAGTAAATGACCAAAACGTTATACGTAAAAGGCAAATTAACGCAACTTTTATCATAAAAGTGCTTTGGTGTCCTAATATGATTTACATTCGGTCTGTAATTTCGACAGTTTAAGAGTCTTGTATCTAATGTAATATGTTCAGACAATTTGATTGTTTGTTATATGGAAATGTGTTTACATTGCCATTGCGACGAAGTAATAGGCAGGAAACAGAATTTCCGTTCATGTTTGTCCTTTTACAAACCAAGAGTTTCAAATTTGGACTCTTATCTAATGCTTATTTTAGAAACATTAAATTTGACCCAATTTTATCCAATGAAGTTAAATGTTTTGTTCGTTTACTGTAACCAAGGGACAAGACCCAGTATTGTTTATGAAATCCTAAACATCACTGATGATGTGACTAAAGTATATTTTTCATCACGTTTTCTCGTACTTTGATACGTTGTGATAGAAAATATACACTAAAGATTTGTACGAAATTTTCACAGAGCATGTGTGTGTATATGTTTTTAATATAAACAGACAAGCTACACAAACACGAACATTCAGTAATTATTTATTGCATACGTTTCGGCTATATGCCTTCATCAGTGCAAAACATAATAAAATTACCGGAAGCGACGTCATAACGGAACACGCGATAAACGCGCGAAGAACGTTATGGCGTTTATCGGCAAAAATACATGTATGATAACATGTAGAAACAAATATTTATGTTTTAAATAATGCTGGTACATATGGTGGCTGATTTTTGTCATTCGTGTTTTCGCCCCGTGACCCCGCCAAGCGAAAAGTCGAAAATAAACAAGTTAAAATGGCGCGGGCGCGGGGCGAAATTTAATAAATAAAACTTCGCCGCGCGCCCCCGCTAATTAGCGTGTTTCCCCGCCGTTTTAACTTGTTAATACTCGACTTTTCGCTTGGCGGGGTCGCGGGGCGAAAACACGAATGGCACAAATCAGCCACCATAGGTACATGAATTAGAATTAATCAATAGTAATACAGATGTCTATTAGACAGTGTGAATAAAAATAAGATAATAGACAAACATATTAATATTCATGTTACACATTATAAATCAAACAATACTTTATTATTTAGTCCATTTGTAATCATAGTATTTAATTTATGGATCCAGAAAGATTCTTTACATAACCGGTCAATGTTGTTTAGGCAAAAATGAAAAATCTGACAATGAACATTTATTTTCGGGTGATCCGAAATGGATCGCAACATGTGAAACTGGATTTACGTCACAATTTAATATATCAAATCTATGTTTAATTATTCTGCACGATACAATTTGATTAGTTTGACCTACGTATTGCTTATTACAGCCTATACATGTAATGAGGTAAATTACATTACGCGTTGTACAGTAAACATCATTGTGTAAATCAAAAGAACGACCTGTAATGCTGCTATTAAATTCTGAACCAACAATTATATTGGTACAATGTGAACATCTACTTCGTTAACATTGACTAGATAAAAATGTGCGATCAAGTAAAGCACTTCTCATAAGATAATCTCGAGTATTTTAAGGACGTCTATAAGCTAAAATGGGTTTGAACTTGGTATGTATATTTTTAACGCTTTCCTTATCAGACAAAAGTAATAAATCCCAATATCTATTCCACCAATATTAGGCAGAGATGCATTAAAACATACAGTAAAAGGTTTTATTGAACTAGTACTTTTAACGACAAGACTAAGAGCATCATTTTTGGACATGCCTTCAATTTAAGGAAACGCTTTCTCAATAATAGATTTAGGATAATTTCTATCAGAAAAGTATCTATTCAACGTATCTAAAGACTGCTTAAAAGTGCCGTCATCGGAAATGACAAGTCTATAATGTTAAGCTTGACTAAACGGGATACCACGCTTACATGATAAAGGATGAGGGGATGTAAAATCTAAATACATAGAGTATATTTGTTTATTTGTGTGTAAGATGCCATTTTATTTCATCGAGTGGGCTTTAAAAACAGTATTCTCACGAGTGGCGTAGCCACGAGTGAAAATACTGTTTTTTAAGTTCACAAGACAAACAAACAAATTTTCTTTTTATTCTATGCTTAAAAACAAGTTAAAACGAAATTTCCTTAATATTTACGTTAATATTTAAATCTGTTTTCCCCATTGAGAGCCTCAAAAAAGTCGAATTTCTCATTAAATACAAGAAGTCATGTGCTGTAAAATAAGTTCCACAATCAACGTTAAATGGTGGTGATAGTATTTATTTTATTAAAAAATGTGTCTGGTCGCTTGTTTAAATAATAAAAACAAACAATTCTAGTAGGAGAAAAAGTCCAACCATCCATCTATATTTCTGTTACTGACTACGAATTTATGTTAGACCTGGCTTTGTTAAATGTAAGCGGCCGCCATTTTTAAAGTGGTGTATTTCAATAATTGTGTTTGATTCAGAGGGATATCATTTGGAGTTCTTAGTCACACACCTTTTTAAAAGAAAGAAAATTTACCTGAGGATTGTAACAGACAATAAATAAGTGTTGACAGATGTGTTAACATTACAAAAAGTGGATAGGAAATTGGAAAACTTGGAAGCCTTACAAACGCTGGGTTGTTTACATATTCTTCGACTGAAAGCTGCCATTGCTTTTCAAATTTTCATAAAGCATACGGCAGTTATTGCTCGTAGGATACTTAAATATTCCCAAATGTCATCAAGAGCAGTTTTGCACGTGGAAGGAATGTATTTTTCAGACTGTAAAAATGAAACAGAAAATTAAAGAGACGATATTTGGTGATTGGTAATTTGAATGAATAGAAGTAACTTACTATACGTTTTCTTCTTTTTATTACTTTTGACATATAAGTTATTTATCAATTTCAGCTTTGCTTTTCTTTAAACAGCCTGACATTGTCGGAATAGTCAGCAAAAATAAAATTGAGGTGCCACATGGGGAAAATCTTAAAAAAGTAGTTTCGTCATTGAAGAGTGTGAAATTATATTTTGATTATTTTCACTGTGAAATTATCAAATATAATTTTCACGGATAAATCAGTAATCCACCGAAAAGCATAAAATAAAAATGTATATTTGTAGGTTTGCAAAATATATATGTTACAATTTTTCATGTTACGGCTTTAGATAAGAAACATCAAGAAACGATACCGAAAACTTTATAATTACACCCCATGTTAGGGAAATTAATTACCTTAATATTTACTTAGAAATCATTAATTTGTCTCAGGTTCTTACTGACATAATTTACAGTGCTAGAATATAACTATGTTCCTTCTTCAATTTCAATTCAAATGTCAAGACAATATATTCTAGTATTAGTTAAATGTTGCACTAAGAAATAAGTGATTGGTTGTGGTATTATAAAGAGAAGATTATATATACCTTAAAGAATTTAAAGATTTGAAGGAAACTGAAGAGATGATTCGATCAGTCGAATTAATTAAATGTTGAGGAACCAGCTTCAAGTTATGTTCCATGATATGAACTACGGGAAAACATAAACAGTGATCAAAGTGGGACTTACATTCAAAAGAGTCTAGACCAGTTATTCAAACTAGACAATTTGCATCATCTGCCTGTTGATAAATAATCTGTGTCAGATACATATTCATCTTAAATATTAAAATTAACATAGTTTAGAGTTTTAATTTATATTTGGAGCCCCTACGTAATGTAAACTATCCAGATATCTATATACATTCACGTTTTGATTTGATAAAGTTAATGACAAAAACTTACGACTACAGGAAAAGTTATAAATCAATTTAACTGAAATAACAAAACGTTCTCTCTCATCTGATTCATATAATATGTTCGCAACTAAAAACAAAAACTATTTGCTTCAACAAAGTTTAATGTGATGCAAATTAACAAACCAGACATTACAGCGAAACATCTTTACATTAATGATGTGGACTTAGTTGATATCACATGTGTTACGTTATAAAATGCTTCCGCATTTTGAAAATAGAACAAGGCGTTAAGAGAGAAAGAGTAACAGAAGAGAGTGCCGTTATCGATTTGAAATTGAAGGTACGTCAATTTACGTTTAGGGTTCTAAATGTATGATTACTTGCCCCTTTACTTTAATTATTAATTTAAAACTGTGCATACCAAGACGTAAGTAAACATGCTCGTTGCAAGTATCTTTTTAAGTAGTTTATTTATCAAATTTGAAAAGTCAAGTTTCTGTAATGACCTAAAGTAAAACAATATGAAGTAAATCATTAACTAGTATTGACAATTTTTTTTAACCTTTATCATTTACCTGCTTAAAAAGTGATAAACATTTGCCAAACAGTAAAGTGCAAGGCCACCTGGCATAAACATGCAGTCCTCTTCATACCGTTAATATTTTTCTTGATATGATACTTAAAATCGAATACGGAAAAAAAGCCAAAAATTAAAAAAAAATGTTGATTATATGTTTAGTTTCTCCAGTGCCACATAAAGCACGTACAAATTTATATATCCAAATAATTAAAAAATATTATTATTTTCAGATGAACGCATTTAACGTAAAATTTAGACATTGAGAAATTATGATAAACAATAAGATTAAGAACTTTTCCAGATTTCAGGAGGCAATCTAGCTATCGAAGGTATTAATAAATAAAAATAAAAAACAATTTGCTTTAAACATTTTCCCTGTATTTCATTAGCTATGACAATACTGATAATTGTGAGCGTTAGTGTTAAATTTGTACTTACAATTAGAACCAATTTTAAATCTAAATTTGTTAGTTTCAGATTTTTCATAATTAATTGCATCTTTAACCTCTGTGTGGGAAAAGACAAAATGAATTAAAAAAAAAGAAAACAAATTCATGACGACATGGTGGGTTCAACTGACATTTCCCTTTGCTTCTCTAATAACTCTAATTTGTTATAGGCATTTGTCAATATATTTGCTTGATTTAAAAGAGTTAAAAATATCTCGTGCAAAATATACCAGAGAAGAAAAAGAATTCCTGAAAACATAATGTTACAAAAAATGGCTTGAATATATGAGCTCTTCAAAGGAAAGACAAAGAACAACACCATTATTTTAACGTTCTTTTTCATTGACATAAAAATCAGCGAGATTATTATGTCCACAGTCATATTTTGTATTCAATGAAACACTTAAAGACATAAGTGCTAATCCATTTTGTGCTAGGATTGCTTAAATTATATATACTTGTTCATGTGTTGTAATACAATGTGTAACTTTAATTTTTCAAATATATTCACTATTTTTTGAGAGTTGAACAAATTTTAATAGGATGAGGTCCTATCGAAAAAATCCCTTTTATGTCCCCCGTATCTAATTATTCGGAGGTATATATGTGTATTTTTCTGGCATTCTTTATGTCCCAAAACCTCAATCTTGTTCATAAAATGCAAACGAGAATCCATGCCCACTGTGCACAATGGCTATTCAGTTGTTCATAAAAGAGATTTATGTATGGCTAAAACCACATGTTTGGGTGTCATTTTACTGGATAGCATATAGGATTAAACTCATACGGTTAACAGTTAGTTTCTGCTATTTACAGTTATACAGTCATGCTCTTTAGAACCACACTCATGTACATGTATTTAAATGTTCGAACTTTTTCAATAATCTAGTGTTTGTATAACAAAACAGAGACAAGCTTTAATAATGTAAATGTATTTTATCGACATAAACTATATTATATGTGATAAGTCTTTTGATAAGGCATATTTAATTTTTTTTTTACATTATAAGTTTTTTGTTGAAAAGATAAGAACTTCTGAACAAAACACGTTAAAAGATTCTAAAATCATCACCTTGATTATCATCATCGTTATTATTATTATTAAAGCTATTTAGACGTGTGTTATTTTGGTATTTAATAAAACAAATGACGCCAACCTGACTGTATCTTCAATTTACAAAACAAACACATATTTACACCCTGTGGTCTTTGTGTGTGCAAACCTGATCAATTAGATTAAATGGACACTTTCTTGCTCTCTACACCACACAGAAAGGACCGGGAGCCGGTCATTACCCACTCTATGTGTCTCAACTTTCGTCTTATTCTATGTTTTAATGAATGTTGAATGTCTTAATGCGAAGAATCTATCGGCTACCAGTCTGGTATAAATGTAGAAATTAAATCATTATCTAAGTTTAAAATAATCTTTTGTAAATTATGAGAATATCTATTGGACATAAAATCAGTGACTTCGATACAATTATTAAGGTTTTCGGTATCATAAAAATATTATTTTATATTTTAGATTATAAAATAATGATCAGTTTTATTTCTATCCTTCTCAATCGAATGAATAGAAAATTGATATTTTTATTCATATGATTATTATTAAAAAACATGCAATATAGTTTGGCCATGATATACAGCTATTTAAGGTTTTGTTTTGACTTATCATGTTGGCGTCAAAATAAAGCACACACTATGACAAGATAAAACATTGAACTTCCAGGTAGAAAGAAACATAGAAACAAAGCAATAAAATGTGAAAATAGTAGACTTAGATTGATAGTGTATGGTGATATCATTTAAACTTAACATTTGTTCGTTTATTAAGCTGTTTTATTACTCAAACTTCAATGTTTACGGCAAAGGAATTATGAAAAAGAAATCTTCTGTAACAATATACTGTTTTACTGTGTTACAAACCTTGTGTATTGTATGTTTTCTTTACCAAAAGTATGGAACGAGTTCAAATGTATTCATTTATTTATATTACTTAAAGTACAACAAAAACACTATTTGCTTAGATAGAAAACCGCATAAATATGTTAAAATCCTTAACTTTATTTATCTATTTCATGAGACTTCAGAATAAATTGTTTTACAAGGAAGCAGAAAGTATATTCATGCTATCCATTCTGAAAATATAATTTCAGGGTTTCACGCAATGACGATCGAGACTCGGGAAAATAATTTGTTAAACTTTTTTATTCAATAAAAATAATGAAACTATGTATCAAAATAGCAGCAATGCAAACAATTGGTATTTTAAAACTTAGCTGTGCTTTTGTCAGTAAGTTTGACTTGAAAGAAGTACACTTATCACTTAAAACATATTAACTAATAATGCGTGGTAAAATATTATTAATGGATGAGGAAATAGAAAGTTGATAATGGTTTGTTAACGTATGGATACATCGGCCATTACTATGTGTATTTTGTTTCATTTGTCCGTAAAAAACATTTATGTGTACATGTTTGAGGTAACTACAAATCAAGACCAATAGGGCCATAATGGTCACAAAATTTCATCTTAAAGCAACGACACCAGAGTAAAATGTCCAGGTTAAGTAAATTGAACTACTTTATAATTAATGTGTTTAGCATTTGATTTTAAATTTATTGAGCAAGTTTTTCGACTTTAGCTAGTATTTAAAGGAACAAAGCTCGAAGAACTAAGCCTATGCTCAGAAAAAGAAATGATATTTTATTTTTGCTTTATTGTACATAATCATATTGCTTCAATATTGAACGAGGACGTCAACGTTTGTCAATTGATACAATAAATCACTTTTTATTCATATTACAAGCCTAAGTCCCTGAGTACTGAAATCACTCAAAGATCACGAACACAGATTAACGTGCTCTTGTCTAAGAAGTCATCACCTCTTTGATGAACGATTTAAAATATCAAAAACAAAAATAGGTTTTTATCGCCAAATTTATTATAACTATAAACATAATTTTATAATGTATTGTAATGCCTTGAGAATACTTTTAGTAATGATAAAATCGATCTCTGTTTTGATAAAAAACACTAGGAAATCAAACATGTAAGAACACTATTGCATTAAATTGTTTTATGTGAATACAAAATGTGATGGTGAACACTATAATTATTCCGGTGTTTGTTTAGTTAAAGAAATTTAAATATAAAGCAAATGTAATTTAAATTGCCTCTTCTTTCAGTTGTCTCCCTACATAACAGATAATGTAAAAAAAATCCTGGAACAATTAATGAGAAAAACGTAAATATGCAAATTATAATAAGTCACCTCGACAGATTAAAATATGCACTTTCTATATTTATACTTCGCTTGTTGGGTACATGCATTACCGTTATAAGAATTCATATATTCAAGTAATTGTTACTGGTTACATTATGTTTTGTGTTGTATTTTTTTCTTTTCAACTCCTTTGAACTGCACATTTTGATTTTTTTAGATAACGCAAAAAATATTGATGAACAAAACAAATATCCCTTAATTGGAGAAAATGAAGAGAAATGTCAATTTTGCGAATGTAAATTATTCTAACTCCCATTAACAACACATCACACCATGGGGTCAATGCATTATGTTTTTCCTTTTTTTATTAAATTATTATAATTGTTTTCCTCTTTTCCCACACAGAGGTTAAAAGAGCAACTAATTAAGAATAATTTTATACTTGTAAAATCAGATTTAAAATTAATTCTAATAATTAACTCAAAATAAAATTAAGGCACACAATTATCATTATTGTCAAAGCTGGTGAAATAAACGAGAGAAAAAATGTTTAAAACAAATTGATCTGTTTGATCTAAATTCCTTCGCTTGCTAGATTGCCACATGAAATGGGAACAGTTTCTTAAAACCAAACAATTTTGCATTATATGAATGTAAAATTCTAAATGTGTTTTATATGGTATGAACCTGAACAATCAATTAACGCCTTCTAATAAATGTCGCACTGATTATATTCATAAACGTTTTATAGTTATAATCTAAACCATATATATTGCTTGATTTTTCGAAAGATGAACATCAAAAAATCTGTTAATTAGAGAAAATGAAAATAAATGAATAAACTGAGCTGATTAAATCTTAAATATTAGGGGTTGCGTTCTGTGAAGTGAACGTTGCTTCGAAAACATCTTTATTCTCATTTTTGTGATATAACTTTTCCTTTGGGTTTCATAATCACTCTCAACTGACTTAAACGGTCTGTTACAATTTTTGACACTTTCTATTTTAAATATTATATCAAGGTGAAAATTTTAGTGGTGGCATATATTTCTGGTCCTTCGGGATTATTGATTCCAACACGTTAAGTATTGAAAATCGAGTACCGCTCAAGTCGGTGCTAGGGGGCGTGAGGGATGTTGAATTTTTTCATATTCCCTGATATAAGTGTTTCGATTCGAGCAGGTAAATGATTAAATTAAAACAATACTTGTTAAGGATTTACATCATGTTACTTTATAAATACTTTATGACATCTTACTTTATGTCATTACAGAAATAAATCTTTCCAAAGTAAACAAACCTAACAAGATACTTAAAACAACTATAGTTACTTAACGTCTTGGTACGCACCGTTTATATATTTAAATTATGTATTAAGTGAAGGGACAAGTAACCGTAAATTAAAAAACCTAAATGTAAATAGACGGTACTTTCGATCTTAAATTAATAACGACACTCTTTCTCTTTTTACGTCTTGTTCTATCCGCAGAGTGTGCACGCATTTAATAACTTATGTAATGCAACTAATTCCACAACATTATTGCATCGTTTAGGACAGATATTTCGCTAAAATGTCTGGTTTGTTAATTAGCAGCACATAAAACTTGATTGAAACAAGTTTTTTGTTTGTTTGTTTGGATTTTTACGGCACGTCAACACATAACTGGCCATATCGTGCCGAATGCTATAATAGGCTTAAAAATATTATGTAAAACATTGTAAATGACAATAGAAATGAGCCAATTAGATCCTAGAATACAAGTTTATCTCTTTTAAATAATCAATTATGTTTTTTGATGGAATTGTATTAAAAAGTTCTTTGAGTGAATTTACAGAATAAAATCTATTACGGGCCTGTGAAAAATCATGACATTCAAGAAGAAAATGCTTGACAGTAAAATTTTCATTACAACCTACACAGAAAGGGGCATTGTCATTTGTGAGGAGATAAGAGTGGGTAATTTTAGTGTGTCCAATTCGGCATCGAAGAAGAACTGTTTGATCACGGCGGTTTGACAGAGATAGAGATGGTGACATATCAAGAGATGGGTTTATATCGTGAAGTTTATTAAAAACGGCATTGTCCCAATTTGCTTTCCATTCAGATGATACGAGTTTATTTATAGCCGGTCTAAAATCACAAGCAGGTAACAATAAGTCAGTTTTTTGAAAATTTAATGATTGTTTAGCTAAAGCATCTACTTTTTCATTTCCTCGTATTCCTACATGGCTTGGAATCCAATATAATTTAACATATTTTGTTTTTAGTATATCATGAAAACAAGTAATTTTTCCTTTTAGATGCAAACATTGTGCACGAATCAAATGAGAGGGACAGTGTCATTTTCGTGTTTTGTATTAATCCTAATTTTTACCATTAACTTTTAAAAAAAAAATGTAATAATATTGCCTTCGAAAGCTCTCTATAATGTTAACTCATTAGGCAGATATTTAGATAGTTTACGTTACAAAGGGACTCTTAATACAATAAAACTTCAATGTCCACTTTTATATAACAATAATTATATGTCTGACATTCAACAGGCAGATGACACAACCTTTTTTTATGTGTCAGTCTAGTTTGAATAGCCAGTCTATAATGCTTTGAATGTTAATTATAAATGCCTTGGAATATAGCTTAAAACTGGCTCTTCGGCGTTTAATATCCTATTTAATTGATCAATCTCGCGAATTTCTTTCCAAGCTTTAAATTAATGAATACTATCTTTCTTAACACCACGACATACAATGTAGTACTTATTTCAGCTTCTTACTGCAATAGTTTACTTCTCTTATGTATATACGATTAATTGTATACTAGTATATTTTCTTGACATTAAAAATGAAATTTACATTAACAATAGTTATATTGGTAACTGTTTGAAACAGGTCTGTTGTATGGTAGACAAAAATGCGCGAAGTTAAGAGAAAAAAAAATAATTCATCGAAATTTTAACATGAATAGTTTGATGGTAAGACTTTAATCGAATTTCAGGGGGTTTTTTCTGATAGAAGAAAGTATGTCTTTAAGAAGTATGATCTTAAGGTAATATCGATTCTGGTACTTTTAATTATATAAGTATGAAACCATTAATTCCTAATTAAATATTACGATATTTAATCGAGCTGCTAAAGGGTTAAATTATAAAGCCAACCAAAGTATTACTTGCTAATTAAAGAAAGAACGGATATTAATTGGTTCATTATATTTTAAAGAGTATCAATTATGATATTGCAATATATTGATACTTCCTGATTATAAAGACTTAAGCTTTCACATGTTTAATGATATTGAAAGGGAAAATACACCAAACGTGCAAAGCAAATAAGTTATTTGAAGTTTAGCAATAAAAAGCTTATAAAATCGTCGTTTAAATTTTGACATATTTAAAGGGATAATAAAAAATATTCAATAATTCAAATCCATTTTTATGGCAATCTTTTTAAACAAAAATGAGTGAAATTACATCTGAATAGCAAATATTTTAAAGTAATTTATATTTAAAATATATCAAAATTTTAATGTCAGTGAAATGTCATTTAATCAGGAAATATGTTTTATACTATGTTTCATTAATCATAATATGAAAAGAGTATTGCATATTTATAAAATCATAATTTCCTCCTCAAATTACAAATGAACCTCTTCAAAATTAAACAAGCAAATTCGTTGAATTTATATCCCCCGCCGAGTACTGGTTATTACTAACACAACATCTGAAGACATAAGGCTTTATTCATATATTTATCATGGCATAAACAGTAATATTCTTTGAACTTGATAAATATTCAGGACAATAACAGAGCCATAACTCTGAGTTAAATAGAAATATCTGGAAATGCCAATGAGATGTATGCATACTGCATAGGTAATCAAGGGCCATAAATCTGAGTTATAAGTGTCTGACCGGAACAAGGCGACTATATGCACATCTCCTCTTCGTATCCCATAAAGTTTCATTGAATTCCAGCCAGTAGTTACAGAGAAGTAGCACGGAAACGATTATTGCTCTGGTTGTATACTGCATAAGTTATCAAGGGCCATAACTCAAACTTAAAATGTCTGATCCGAACAAGGCGACGATATGCCCATCTCCTCTTGGTACTGAAGGTTCCAATAAAGTTTCATTGAATTCCAGCCAGTAGTTGCAGAGAAGTAGCGCAGAAACAAATATTTTTCTATATGCATACTGCATAACTAATCAAGGGCCATAACTCTGAGTTGAAATGTCTGACCCAAACAAAGCGACGATATGCGCATCTCCTCTTGGTATTGAAGGTTCCCATAAAGTTTCGTTGAATTCAAGCCAGTAGTTGCAGAGAAGTAGCGCGGAAACGAATTTTACTCTATATGCATACTGCATAACTAATCAAGTGCCATAACTCTGAGTTAAAGTGTCGGACTGGAACAAGCCGACGATATGCGCATCTCCTCTTGATATTGGATGTTCCAATAAAGTTTCGTTGAATTCCAGCCAGTAGTTGCAGAGAAGTAGCGCGGAAACGATTTTTACTCTACATGCATACTGCATAACTAATCAAGGGCCGTAACTTTGAGTTAAAGTGTCGGACTGGAACAAGCCTACGATATGCGTATCTCCTCTTGATATTGAAGGTTCCCATAAAGTTTCGTTGAATTCCAGCCAGTAGTTGCAGAGAAGTAGCGCGGAAACGATTTTTACTCTATATGCATACTGCATACTAATCAAGGGCCATAACTCTGAGTTAAAGTGTCGGACCGGAACAAGCCGACGTTATGCTCTTGATATTGATGATTCCCATAAAGTTTCGTTGAATTCCAGCCAGTAGTTGCAGAGAACTACTCCGGAAACGAAATTTGGATGGATGGACGGAAGGTCGGACAACGCCAAAACTATATCCCCCTCCCGATTCCATCGGCGGGGGATAATAAAATAGTTAACACAAGGAATACTGAATGTCATTTATATACAGCTTTAAAAATATATAAATACACAGGTGTATGCAACTTCCGTTACAATTTCTTACAAGCCTGAAGCATATGGTTAAGATGAGATAAAGTAATCGATTAAAGCGACATCATCAGATGTCTAAATTTACAATACGGCTGTGATATGCCACGCAGGTTAAAACAATTTCAATTAAAAACTGGCATCTTTGTTACTTGGTAAAAGAATATACGAGCCCCAACCCGAGAAAACAATGGACCTGATTAGAGAAAAAATGGGTCAAATTTAATGTTTCTGAAATCAACATAATATAACAGTCTTCCGATGTTATAAATGTTGTTTGTTAACAGGACAAAAATTAACAGAAAAAAAATAGATTCGCCATCATGGCAATGTCATCACATTTCCATTTAACAAGAAATCCCCTTGTCTGAACATTTCATATTACTGTCCAAATTACAAACTAGATGTAAATCACATTAGGACAACACACCTCTTTTATGATAAAGTTTGTGAGTATTTGTCTTTTATAATCATCTTTTTTTATTATTCACCACTTTAAGTATAAATAGGATTGCTAATGCTTTAGTTTAAAAAGTGCTTGCACAAGTCTTCTGTAATGTGTATTTTGGTGAGAGGTTTTATTGTTTTTATGCAAATTCATTTCCTCTAATGGTTTTGATTGATATCGGTTATTTAATACAGATTTCTCTTCTTGATCAACGAAATGTTAATGAGTCGTTTGCCTAAATGAATGATGATATTCACCTAACGTAACATATAACAATCTTGTTCATCTCAAAGCTTAAACACAAAACCGATTCAAATTTTCAGTCCTATATCAAAATTTGGTTTTCACACAGAGCAAATAAAAACCGTATTTAAGTGAGTCTTTTGTGATTAAAAGTGATGTTATTTAAACATATTAACAAACTAGTATCCATATGTCGGAGAAAATGTGTACATCTAAAAGTGTGTTTTCGTTTACATTTTCATTATCTCTTCAAATACAAATGTAAAATTATTTATGCTTTAGGGATGCATGTATTATTCTTAATACCATTTTTAATACCGATAAAACATTAAAAGACATGTCTTTGTTTCGCTACAAACACTGGAATATTGAATGAATTGTTAAACTTGTCCGTGTGAATTCAAAATGCGACAGCGGACTATGTCATCTCGTTCAATTAAAAAAGTCAAAATAAGCTGTTGTTGTTTTTTTGGATAAAAAATAAACAGATATACATATAATAAACAATGATATGAAATTGGTTCTTTCATCTGACACATCACATCTCTTATGTAAATGATAACAAATAGTTTTTCAATGATTAATGACTAAATGCAAAATGTGCAAAAATAAAATTAGTCAATCAAACAGAGAAATGCACTTTTAATTTTGCAACTACGTTTTATCGGTTTTTATCTTAAAGAAGTGGGTTGTTATTCGCGTTTAATTTGCAGACAATTAACAGACCAGACATCTTAATGACACATTCTATCGTTTACAAGATTCATTTAAAAATACTTTTAAATTAGTGAAATAAAATAGCATTGCATTTGTAAGATGAGTACTCTTATATTGCTTTAAAACACCACTGCAAAATAAGAATATTCCATACAATTTTCTTGAACAGACTTTAAAGCAACAACAGGGATTAAAACAAGCTCAAATGCCATAACTAAGAGAAGTCAATTGTCCAACTTTCGAACAACATTAGGATAACAAGCTCAATTTATACAGAACATAACACACATTGTATTAGAAAGTAAATAAGTAAATACTAAAAGTACGGCACTAACCATGAATGCGTTTTATCATAATTGTTTCTATTAAATAGAAACGTGAAAGTGTTTCACAATTCTTGAATATCCTAATAAAATTTGTCGATTGTCTATCAAATATTTTACGCAAGTTTGCTGGTAGAACAAATTTTGATTGGTGGAACATACAACTTCCTCAACCATTAATGTTGAAACATTTAACCACGTATAATTAATCTATTTTGTTTTCTTTTCTTAATAGTGAAATTTGTTTATATCATTGTGATAGACAAAAAGCTTGAATAACTAGACTTTGCATTGATGCCATTTCGAATGACCTCATTATGTCTTGCTAAAGAAAGGAAGTTTTAAAGTTCTTTTCTCTTTATTGACGCTCTTCATTGCGTGATTACTTGAAATTGATATTTTCAAATAGAAATAAATCAATAGTTTTACTACTCCTTTACAACACAATTCTTTCAAAAAGTCTTATTAGATTTACAGAAGAAATTCATTATATTTTTTGCAGTTTTCTCTCGAAGCAGATTTTGTTTTCCTTGTACTTTAAGAAATGGAAAAATAGATATAAATAGTCCATCCATATTTCTTCTCATACTTTAAAAAGACATAAATTATTCCGGGCTTGTTGCAAAGTAAAACAATATATTCATATAGATTCAAAGAAAAATTTCATTGTTCTTGAAATATATTAATTTGCAGTCTGAACAATTGGGCTAAGAATTGTTAACTATCGATTTCAGTTTGATTCTGAGTATATCTAAAAAATAAAATCACTGAGGACGTAGCCCGAGTGATAAAATTCCTCACATTCCTCACATTCGAACTCCAAATAGTTATTTTATCAAGCGATAAAATCACTGTTTGGATATATTATTTCGATTCTAACACGGCATCAACAAATAAATTTTGCCGTACCTGATATCAAGCTAAATTGCGCCTGATTTGTTTCCGTACTTATTTTCAGCGCGTCAAACTTAATGGTCACGTCACATGTGTAATAGTTACGTCACATTACGTCTAAAATAGAACGTCAATAATGATCTTATTGCACAATAACGAACACTTTCGGTCCTTATAATATATACAAAAAATGAAAACATGTGCCGGAAAAAAGTCACATATAAATAAAACAAACAAGAGGGCCATCATGGCCCTGAAGTCGCTCACCTGTATATAGGCCCCCGGAGCGGGGCCAGTTTAAACCCCAGGGCTTTTATTTGAACAAACTTGGTAGACACCCATTAGAAGATATTTCATGCTTAACATCTAAGGTCTAGCTGGTCAAGTTTTTTTCTTTACAAATATAGTTAAAAACAATGACACACCTGGGGCAGGGCCAGTTTTGACCCAAGGGCTTTTATTTGAACAATCTTTGTAGACACTTACTAGAAAATGTTTCATGCTTAATATCTTAACTCTAGCTATTCGGGTTTTTTCAATGAAGACTTTTAAGTTTTTGCTATACACATATAAGGAAAAGGAATGACCCCTGGGTCGGGGCCTATTTTGACCCCAGGGCTTTTATTTGAACAAACTTGGTAGACACTCACTAGAAGATGTTTCATGCTTAGTATCTAAACTCTAGCTATTTGGTTTTTTATCAAAGAAGATTTTTTAAGTTTTTGCTTTACACATATAAGGAAAATCATTGACCCCCGGGGCGGGGCCAATTTTGACCCAAAGGCTCTCATTTGAACAAACTTGGTAGACATCCATTAGAACATGTTTCATGCTAAATATCTTAGCTCTAGCTCTTTGGGTTCTTTAAAAGAAGATTTTTTAAGTTTTTATAAAAGGTTTTATGTATATATATATATATATATATATATATATATATATATATATATATATATATATATATATATATATATATATATATATATATATATATATATATATATATATATATATATATATCGTTTATATATGGTTATATAAAAACGTTTTGCTGCGCGATTACATTTTTTTCCTGCTTTAAAATGGAATCGAATGCCGCAAATAGGTAAGCAGCAACTTCTGCACATTCCGTCTGTTAATTAAGGGCTTGCTGGCTGACTTGAGAAATGAATTCGGACAACTTTGACATTTAAACGAATGCGATCATATAAAAAAACAGTTATTGTTTGAAGATTTCAGTGAATATTCAATAATATGGATCTTCCTGATATGTTACGCACTTCGGCCTTTGGCATTTCACATTTGTCACGTCAATTGAAGCTGATATTCATCCCGACATCATACAATAGTTGAATATTAATGCACCTGTTAGAATTTTGCAAAGTTATGTAAATTTTTAAGATTTTTTTCTTCGACCTTTCCTTTGTTCTGAAAATAAAAACACAAAAGTTGAAAATATATAGAGTAATGCACGAGTTCCTAAAAAATGTGATACATGTACTTCGAAGGAAATATAAAAATAGTAGAAAAAATTCAACTTTAAAGATGAAAATAGCAAACAGGGATTGGTAATGTATGCTCATGAGATTTTACCTGCACGTATATATAATAAGCAATCTCAGGTGGGTACTGAAAATCAATTTTAATTAAACCTTTTTTACTTTGTCAGTAACCAGAAATATTTGTTTGACTTACTGACTAAGAGGATATCAAATATTTATATTCTTCTATTACTCTAATGACAAGGGAAACCATATTTGTAAGGAGAAATATCAAAACATAAATGAACATATTTAGTTTAATTTATGTCTTTCTGAAAGAAAAGTGTTACAAGGAAGCCGAAAGTGTATTATATTTTCTTTTTTGAAAATATAATTTCAGGTTTTCAAGCAGAGGTGGGCGACAATCAGGAAACAAAATTTAAATATGGTACATTTTCTTACTTCAGCAAAGACACCGCCTCCGTGGTCGATGGGTTAGAGTCGATGACCTTTAATCCAGTTACCTCTCTGGCGTGGGTTCGATTCCCTGGAGATGCTTTGGTAGTTTAGCGCGGAGGAAGGAAGTCTAGTACTGGTGTAACTCTCCAGGAACGATGGTTAGGAAACTACCCGCTCATACTGTTGGAAAAAGACGTAAAATGAAACAACATTCAAATACATTTTCAAATTTTTCATGAAAATGAGCATGAATCTGGAGGCGTGCTGTTTTAAACAGAAATGGTAATAATGGAAGTATATTCTGTTTCAAACCATTTGTTTGTACTCTAGTCTGTAAGGATGGTATAAAAAGTACAGTATCTAGAAAACATATTACACGTTATTCACAATGCATGGTTAAAAGTCTCAACACTTATGATTGAAGACATATAAATTAATAATTGTGTGTTATCGGTCACATGTTCCATCAAACAGAACTATGTCTTTTTTATTTTATTTTTTATGTAGGATTCCTAAGTAACGTGTTTTTTATAATTTTATAATTTGCATACACAATTAAAAAAACCCAGCAGGACCATGATAGTCATAACTTATTGAATTTAGTTACTTTTGTAGAAAACGGTCTTTTGGTGTATGGGACGCCCAGTGGTAAATCCAGTAAAACAACAAACAATTGATGGAATGTAGTGATGACAGGCTCCGACGGCAATCTTTTACAACAAACCGGAAATTATGTCTAATAGTTTTGTTAGGGACCATCTTATAATCATTGCTTCCAAGTTCTATTAACAAGTTTTATTAACAAAAGCGGTGTTGGTTTTATTTCAAGTATTCCGCTAAATTATCATACCTTTTAGGTGTCAAACAGTTAAGAGAGATGTCGTTTCAAGAAAATTTTTATTTTAGTTCTGGCGGACAACTTATTCAACAAAGAAACAATTTTAAGTTTTATTTGTGCCAAACACAGATTACTTTATTTCCTTAGTAAGTTCAGCATATGAGAAGGTTGTGCTGTCTAATTTATTATAATTTTAATATTTCTGCTGGCAGTTTTATTTAGGTAACAGGTCCTATTTTATATAATACAATACATGAATATATTTGTTACAATATTGGCAAGTTTTACCATATTGTACCTAACGGTTGAGAATAAGACATCTTATGAAGATGTTCACTCTTGCACCAAGTTGAGGTCAGAAGACTTGGCTGATGTGAGGGATGTTTTAATGCTTCCGAGGGATCACTTTTTTACCAGATATTTATTGTTAGCTCGACTTTTTTTTTGTTAAAGTAGAGGTATTGCTATAGTCGCGGCGGCGTTGCAGTTGCCGTCCGCAAACTTGTACCTGGATCATAACTTTTTTATTTCTTGGTGTATTGTCTTCAAACTTGGCCACACCAACCCTTGGGACAACCCCTTTCAGTAGACTACACTAACCTTGACCTTGACCTTAAAGGTTAAAAGTCCAAATTTTGCTTGTTTATGCTGTTATTGGCTGTAACTTTGTTATTTTCGAATGGATTGTCTTCAAACTTGAACATTATAATCTTCAAGGATAGTCCTTAAAATAACTAGACAGACCTTGACCTTCACTCATAAATGACCTTGACTTTGAAGGTCTAAATATTGAAATTTTCATTTTTTGGCTGTAACTTTGTAATTTTTGAATGGAATCTTCAAGCTTGAACATAATAATCTTCAAGGATAACCCTTAAAAATAACCAGACAGACATTGACCTTCACTCATTAATGACTTGACTTTGAATTTCAAATTATTGAAATTTTCATAATTTTGGCTGTAACTGGCTGTAACTTTGCTATTATTGAAGGGACCAACTTCATATTATAACAGAACATACCTAAGGACAAGACCTTGTTGTTTATCAAACACTTGGGCTCTTTAATGACCTTGACCTTGAATGTTAAATTACTGAATTTTTCTCAGATTTGTGCATTAAATGACCATATATATTTATTGGTGCGTGTGTGTGTGTATATATATCATCAACAACACGTGTCACCACCACGTGTCACCACCATCATGTGTCACCACCACATATCACCACCACGTGTCACCACCACGTGACATCGCCACGTGTCACCACCACGTGTCATCACACGTCACCACCACGTGTCGACACCACCACGTGACACCATATGTCACCACCACGTGTCATCATGTCGTCACCACCACGTGTTATCGCCACCATGTGTCACCACCACGTGACATCACATGTCACAACCATGTGTCACCACCACGTGTCATCACATGTCACCACCACGTGTCACCACCACATGACACCACGTGTCACCACATAACACTACCACGTGACACCACCATGTCACGTGTCACCACCACGTGTTGTCACCACCACCACATGTCATCGCCACGTGTCACCACCACTACGTGTCACCATGTGTCAACACCACATGTCACCACCACGTGTATCTATTTATAGAATTTTCTATTTAAAGAATTGCGTGTTTCTATTTATAGAATTGCGTGTTTCTATTAATATATATATAAATTAGAATATTTAAAGATTTTGTTCAATCATTTCTTTGTTGCTTTAAGAGAAAGTAAAAAGTCGAGCGTTGCCCTCGCCCGGCGGTGGCTCTTGTTATTGTCTCGCTGTTGATCATCTTGTTCAGCAAACCGGAACAATTTTAACTACTTTCCTTCAAAACTATCCAATCATTTATATTTCCTGGAGGAAGGAAATTGATTTGTAAGACATAAAAGTAGAGAAAAGTAATTTTATTTGAGTAGATAAGAAATGTGAATTATTTTCGAGACACTCTAAACCCTAGAAACAATAAAGTTGCAACGCATATCAGCCGTCAAACTCATTCCTAAGTAACTTCCCATTAAGACCTTTTAAAAGAGGTCCTAAATATAAGTGTGAAAAGGCAATACTTTCGAATGTACTTTATTATTCGAGTCTCCTAAAAGTACGTTTTTATTTAAATATATACATACATATATACAAACATACATGTATATCATAAATAATAAGAGGACAAAAAGAGGACAGAAATTTCTATAGTATTATACGATATAACCATGTTAAAAAGGATTTTTCTATAATTAACACGAATAAAGAAAACCGCGAAGCGAATTGTTTTTAATTAAAATACTTTTTAAAAAAAATATTCAGAAAAGTAAACAAAACATATATAACATCATTAGTAAAAGCCTGCAAAATTTTGTGTTCGATATTTGCTCACTTCATAAAAAGTTATTACAGCGGTACTTTGACAAGGTAATTGGGTTGTTTAAAACCAGCGAATTGATCATATAAGATCATTTAATTATGGTGGTCAAGACACATTATAAGGGTGTGAGGATAAACAGACTACACAAGCTATTGCTAGTTGCATTTGTCTTGTATAGACAGTGAGACATTTGATAAAATTTACAACAGAAGTGACAAACCTTTAGGACTTAATTTGATCCTAGACGCCCACGTTTAACACGAACTGTCCATTTTGTTTAGTGTATAATGGTTTGTGATTGCTGTATTTGTGTTCGCGTGCCTGTAGATTATCTCACAAAGATTTTGCCAATTAATAAAGATTTGAAGTTTAAGGTAAAACACCATGCAAACATTTGTAACAATGTTTATACAAGTACAGAACAAAGGTCTTATCAAAAATCTGGAAACAAAGTGATCCATCGGAAGCACTAATCATAACAAAATTACATGAAAATTGTAGACTTGGTTTGATTGAGTCTGTACATAAGTGATAATAAATAAGTGCAAGACGTGATGTGTTGCATCTATCAGATTAGTCTTGTATTATTGATCTCTAAAATAAAGTATATATTACATGCGGGTATATAGTATATAATGCTCGTTATCAAGTTATATGTTTATATTCTACATAATAATAATAATTATATTTATTTTGAAAACGTTTTATGTCAATTCAAGTTTGTCAATGTCTCAATAAATTTGGAGTATTGTTTGTTAATCAAACTTGAAAAAATAATGTTGTTTCTACTGTATATGAGGCCTGAAAAATATATATGTAAGAGATGTTGTTTGTACTCTATATGATATGTTGTCAAATATTTTGTATAATGTTGAACAAATTATGCAATTACTTTGACATCTGCATCTAATAGTCGAATATAGATAAATACAGAATCCCTAAATAAAGCTCAACACGGCAATATTGAAAATGTTACAGGCTCTCTTTGATTGAACCTGTTTATGGACCGTTCTGGAAAGTTCAAGCTACCGTCCACGTCCCCTAGCACCGGCTTAAGCAGAATTCAACATTTAAATGTGAAATAGTAAAATTTTGAATTTAGAAACATCCGCAGATGTGTTCATACGGCGGTTATCATGGTACCTTCAATGTGACACTTCCGTGCCATTCCATGAAAAGCGGCGTATGGTCCCCAAGTAATAAAAAGCGTGTGCCCTAAACGAGAAAACAATGGGCGGAACTAAATAAAATGGAAGACGCACTGGAGCCAAAATCTTAGGATAGCTATCCCCGTGGGTTTAACAAAAAGATTAAATAACTGTATCAATGGGTCGAAAGTATTAAATGATAAACATGATCAACAAGGAAAAGCGGCGTTTAATGAACGCAACCGCCATACGACCCAGCAACAAGAACCAGTGGCAAGGAGCCCAGGCGGACCATGATTTGATATGCTCTTGTGTATGTTTTCAATAGTATTTTCTTCAACTTTGTATAAATATTTCGAATGAATTGCGTAGTAGCTATTTTGTTAAAATACCAGACTGACATAGTTTATGTTTTGTTGCAACTTCATTTCCTGGAACAGTGATTAAGTAGTTGCTGTTAAAACCCTGATGTTGTTTTGTTATGTGTGCATTAAGGAAGTTCTTATTACCTTTAACTTAGGGATATAATATAATGTTTTATACAGTTTTAATTAGAAGTATGTGTCTCTTAATTCTAGTGCATAAAGTTCTTATAGTACAAATGAACCAGAAGCAAGAAAATACCTTGTAATCCATAAGAAAATATGGTCACATTAGCATGATATTTCACATGTGTTCAATATCAATATCATTGAAACAATAAAGTAACCATTTTAGCATATTCATGGACGATAGTGGTAACTGTAATCTACCGTCCACAACAAAATATCTCTTACTTATGTTTAGTTTGCTTTTTATATAATTGTTAATGCACAGTTAAATTCCATTTTTTAAAAGGCAGTTAGGCCATTAAATATAGGTCATATTAAGTATTAAAAGCATAAAATTGTTGTTTTGATTTTTTACATGTAACTATGTTGACGGTAACAACGGTAACTATATATGATATAACAATAAATGTTATAAGGAGAGTATTACTTTTATGTACATACAAAATGAACTATCCCCTAAAAAACATAAAAATTAAGAAATGCTTATCGCCATTAACGTTAATGGGTGCTTTCAAAGAAACCAAATGTATTCCAAATTAAAATTGTAAATGCCTACATTTAGACAACTTCACAGAGTCAAGTAAATGTAGGTTTGCCATAGAAAATGCATGTTTTGTCATTTTTCATAATGATTTAGAAACGAAACTTTTATAGAAAATATTGCGCGAAAGAAATGTCTGGTAAATGTCTGTAATTGGGGAGTCTGTTTAAAAGATTCAAAACTATATCTATATTTCTACTTCCGAAAATAATTACTTCCCGATAATTTCTTTACACTTCAACGAAATTTTATATGACTTTAAATGTATTTCAATTGCATAAGAACCTTGCATTTTAATAACATTTTTTAAATAGCTTTACGTAACGATAGTTTCCTTTATAAACTAATAAGTCTTTATGTACATCTTCCTTGTCGGTACAGAAAATGAACAAAGAGTGCTTTATAAATTGAATAAGAATCAGTTTCAAAATGTAAAACGCCAATATAACATGTTATATATATCAAAGCGCTAAACTACCAAAGCATCTCCCGGGGATCGAACCCACGCCAGAGATGTAACTGGATTAGAAGTCATCAACTCCAACCCCACGACCACGGAGGCGGTCCTATAAAGATATAAAATACGTGACTTAGGTTACTTGTTTTGTAAAATATAAACGACAGCTTGTTTGCTTACCAGTCATTAATTTTTAAAATGTAATGTTAAATGTGATCCTTTGAAGTATATCATCAACAGTTAACAATATATTTATAGTTACGTTTGTTAGGGACAAAAAGTTGTGAAGCATTTAATATTGGAATATATCTGACATGAAACTATTTAATGATAAACACACATTGACATTTTAGCATTAAAATGACAAACCCATTAACTTCTGCAAGATTTACTACTTCAATTATAAAAAAGTCAACTTAACACTGCTGAAACGTTTAGATAAAATCGTTACCGTGACATAATTATATTTAGGGCACTTGATATGTTTTTATAAATCCAATTTTATTTTGGAAGGCAATCAATATAAAAAACGCGTAATAGAAAAAAAACCCACACATGTATTTTTAGTTTTTTACAAAGTGATTTTGAACCAATATAATTAAACAGTAAACTGTTGTAAAAAGCTTCTAAAAGCAATTAAGCTAAGTATTGCATCCGATAAATATCTATTTAAAAGTAACTCGTTAAGTGTTACTGTTTTCTCCCTATGTACAGATTACTTATTTATTAATTGATTACTTTGTGCTCTTAAAAATAGTCATTGCTAAAATATGAACAAAATTGCCGTATTTCAAGAACATAATTAAAAAAATAAACTATCATTGATATAAAAATGATTATTTTAATTTCAGAAACAAAAATGATGTAAAAAAGACACGATTAACATTAAAATGTTCGTCAGTAAGTTTCAATCATCGCATCGTTGGATCTGACTAACTGTGTATGTGTGATGGTATCCTCGCTGACGGGTGGAATTTATCCGTGCGCACCTTTTTAGATGGGACGTAGTTCAACTAGTGTACTTACAAACCCGAAATTTCCAACCATACAGGGTAACGCCCACTGCAGTGATGATTTATCACCACTATACATGTATATGCTATTTTGTATTCCTACATTTTTCAAGGATGTTGAATTCATAGTTATCATCCGACCATGACGGACGCGAGTGAAAAATAGTGCTCTGTATTTTTAAAACCTTGAGTCGAATAGAAGAGGAGATAAGAAATTTATTTTTTGAAAATCATGTGCAACATAGCATGAATAAGTACGGTGTTAGAAATGTTGCTGATATAATTTGAAAGTTCGAGTAATTCTATGAATGGAGATAGTAATTCTATGAAAGGAGATAAGCAATTGATGGCTCGTAATATTCAAATTACTCATCAGTACGTTATCATCACATTTTTGTATGATATTCCAGACAATTTTGAAAATAGACAGTTTTTATCGAATAAATTTTGTAGTTTATAATTGCAAAGTGAATATTGAAATAGAAATAGCCAGAAATGTAGATAATCTATGTCTCTGAAATAGCCTATAATTAGATGAATCCGACAACGTCCTGTTCTGACCGTTTGAGTGTTTTCTTGATACTGATACAGAAATATATTTATATCATAATTGATTACTTTTTTAGCTCACCTGTCACAAAGTGATATGGTGAGCTTTTCTGATCACTTTTCGTCCGGTGTCCGTTTTTCGTTCGTAAATTTTTACTTTAAACGACATCTCCTCATAAACATCTAAGCCAATTTCATCCAAGATTCACAAGAATGGTTCTTTGGTGGTCACCTTTGAAAATTGTTCCAAGAATTAAATTTCATGCAGAACTCTGTTTGCCATGGCAACCGACAGAAAAAAACTCAAAATATCTTCAGGAGGAAGAGCTTAGATCTTTGGCATGAAACATCTTCTAGTGAGTGTCTATCACATGTGTTCAAATAAAAGCCCTTTGGTCAAAATTTAAAAAAAATTAAAAAATCTTCTTTAAAAAAACCCAAAGAGTTAGAGCATAGATATTAAGCATGAAACATCTTCTGGTAAGTGTCTACCAAGTTTGTTCAAATAAAAGCACTGGGATCAAAATTGACCCCGGCCCGGGGTTCTGATTTTCCTTATATGTCTATAGTAAAATCTTAAAAATTTCTCGTTTTAAATAACCCATAGAGCTAGAGCTTAGATATTAAGCATGAAACATCCTCTAGTGAATATCTACCAAATTCGTTCAAATAAAAGCCCCAGGGTTAAATTTCCCCCGCCGCAGGGGTCTGATTGTCCTTATATGTCTATAGTAAAAAGTTAAAAAAATCTTATAAAAACCCTAAAGAGCTAGTGCTTAGATATTTATCATGAAACATCTTCTATTGGGTGTTGGTTTAAAAAAGCCCCAGGGTTAAAATTAGCCTCGCCCCAAGGGCCTATATACAGGTGAGCGATTTCAGGGCCATCATGGCCCTCTTGTTCCTAGTTTTGTCTCACCTTATTATGTCATGTGTTAAAATATTCGAGCTTGCAGTTTTCTCTGGCAGCTCTTATTTCACTAGTTGCTCCTATCAAAAAGGGCCAATAACAGTTTGTGATGGACCTACATGTACGAACATGTAACCTAAATATTATATTTGAACATGTATGCCATATAATAATTGTATCAGCTACTGTTCATTTACTGAATTGTGCAATTTATGTTTACCAACCGGCAACACCCTTCACTCATTGAATTATCTGCCCCCGAAATAGTACAAAATGGTATTTTTGATCCTTCAAGTACGTCCCAACTGCAGTGCCTTCAGCTTTTTGATTAAAAATATTCATGATATTTTCTTTTTTTTATCTCCTATGTCCACAATTATATTGTTGATATTGACTCAGCATTTACTTAAACAATATAAATAAATCTAAATTCGACAGCCAATACATATGAGAATAAGAATAATTTGACAATAATTGAATTACAATGTAATAATTTTATTTCTCAGATATGCTGCTCTGTTTATTACTGTATACATATTTTTTAAAAATGAAATAAGACTTAGATAAGATGTCATCAAATATGACGCAATGGTTTGTTTAGATTTTACAGGCTCAAATTCCTTAACAGTACATGGTTGAAAAACGATTCCAATTATTATTTTTTAAAAATGATAATACTTACATAACGAAAAAAAAAAGAGTCCCTAAAGAACGCTATTAAAACTGGCCTAGGTTTGGCGTGATTGGGCCTGTTCATGAACGGACGTGGTAAATACAAATTACCGTTCCCCACTGGCATCGCCTTAATCAGACATTTTCGCATGGGAATTATAATATTTTGAATTTAGAAACATATGCAAATGTGTTCAACCTTAAAAGTTGCCTACTACAACATTTCTTTTCACAGGCTCGATTTTATTGTGCATGTTTGTGGACGGCAATTGTATAATTAATACAAGAACTGTCATCGCTTACTTTCTAAATTAGCAGATTATAGCACTTACATATAAAATTGGTCATCTATTAAAAACCTTCAGTCGCATCTCATATCTTGAACATAGAATAGTGATAAACATTTCAAATATTTAAGTAGTACATTTTGTTGATTATATATGTAATAAAATGCTATTGTAATCAAAGATGTTTGACCAGCAAACAATTATAGTTTTCCTATTTATTCGGCAGTTTTGAAACTCACGACAGAAAAGAGTTACAACGTGCAAATTCTACACATTTCAATTTCACTAAATGAAGAGGCGTATTTTATTTTCCTGTCATTTAGTAACCAGGTGTTCTGAACAGAACAACTGTATCTTAAAATGTCCTAATTAAAGTCATGTCTATCGTTTTATTTGCTACTTTTCTGCATTGAGGTATCTAAGAGTAGCTTTTTACTGATCATTTTTGTAACTGACAAATTAAGTCAATTTTATGCACCTGCCTACAGAGAATTATTGAGCAATATCATTACTAAGATTCTCAATTTTGTGCTTCTAACGTACTATTAAATGGCGACATGTTGCTCGGAATAAAACAAATGAAAAGCAATCTAAAGAAATAAGATTAACTTTGATCACATTCTGATATATTGATTCGATTGACGAAATGGTTACACGACTATAGTCATTTTACTGCTTGGTTTCAGAAATAAAACATTTAGTATAACAGAACACAATTAATTTTAAAGCATATGGCTAACATATTAAAAACTGCATTGAAAAACAATGGAGTTTGCTATTAATTCTGTTTACATCAAATTAGAAAATAATTTTAAACTGTTAAGAAGCAATCAGATTTTTAAAATTTTTTGAAATCAATTCATTTATTCACGCAATCGCGTCATTACAATCTAAGCTAGTCCGATGAAATAAATCTAGTTCTTATGTCTTATAAATATACGATGGCCTCATCCGCTTGTTCTGTCTTGTGACTAAGGGTTTGAAGCACCAGAATCACAGCGTAGTAATTGTAAATTAAAACCATTTATATAAGAGACATATAGATATCAGTTTGTGTCTGCTTGACCCTCTTATATCTAATATATCCAATTATTTATGTTTTATACACCTATTTCGTGGTCAGGGGATGTATCTTAACATAAATGATGATTCCCTTTTATATTGTCTCAAGAGGAGTTTTATTATTAGTGTTGTTTGTTGTTGTTCATTCTACGTGTATCCAAAAATGATTTTGCATGCCATTTAGAAATGAACATTATTCATACTTGAAAACAAACAGCTCTTTGTTAGTGCGTGCATTTATTTCTAAAATGTCGGTCAATTATTATCTTTTAAAATATATTTACGTGTTTCGTACATTTATAAAATAACTTTCAAACAAGAATAAATTTATACAGAAACAAGAAACTTGAAAACATTCTAAAAAAATTAATACTCAAATATAAGTTAATTGCTTCCAGAGTATATCTTTTGGTATGACGATAACACTAATGGCAAGAGAGACTTAATGCTCCTGTTTGTCGTGCATTTGGGGTCTGCAAAAACACAAGGCCACTTCGAATACAATGCGAGCCTTGATTGTGTGTTTTTCCGTTATATTATTGCATGTTTTTCTCTCCGTCAATGTATACCTGCCTGCGAGTGAGTATACAGGATCAAGGGTACAAAATATATTTATGCCCTTCATTGTCTATAAAGGAAATGAAAGACAAAGCTTTATAAAATAATGGTGACAAAAAGTAATTATCCGAGGTATAAACTTAAAATAATTTGACATATTTCAAGTCGTTAATCAACAATAAGAGGAAACAAACACGGACAAGGAAATACAATTCGTACCTTAATTGTTAAATTTATTACACAGATGTTGTGTTTTTATACATATATGATTTCAATATCTTATTTTCATTTTTAATTTGCACCGCATTTACCTTTAACCGAATTTAATAAACTATTCATTGATTATCAATTATCATATCGCAAAACGTATCTAACTGACAAATCTTTTGTTTGTATATGCATATAGTAAAAACTTAAAAACTCTTCTTTGAAAAAACCCAAATAGCTAGAGTTTAGATATTAAGTATGAAATATCTTCTAGTTAGTGTCTACAAAGTTTGTTCAAATAAAAGCCCTGGGGTCAAAATTGGCTCCGCCCCGGGGGTCATTGATTTTCCTTATATGTGTATAGCAAAAACTTAAAAAATCTGGTTTGAAAAAAACCGAAATAGCTAGAGTTAAGATATTAAGCATGAAACATTTTCTAGTGAGTGTCTACAAAGTTTGCTCAGATAAAAGCCCTGGGGTCAAACTGGCCCCGCTACAGGGGTTTCATTTCTTTGAACTATATGTGTATAGTAAAAACTGAAAAGATCTTATTTTTAAAAACTCAACGAGCTAGACCTTAGATGTTTAGCATGAAACATCTTCTAATAGGTGTCTACCAAATTTTTTCAAATAAAAACCCTAAGGTTTAAACTGGCCCCGCTCTGGGGGCCTATATAAAGGTGAGCGACTTCAGGGCCATCATGACCCTCTTGTGTTCTGAACCTGCTCATCACCAGTATATCCGTACATTCCTACGAGAGTCTTTACAGTTGGTAACTTATTTAAGTAGTAAAAAGATAATTATCTAGAATCTGTATTTGTAAAGAACAAATGATTGTCTCCAAAGACATTTGAACGGAGACAATTTTAGACCTAAGTTTGATTAGTTTAGTTTTTATCTTGTTCTAATTCTCTTTAATATACATTGGCGTCAAATATCGATTAATGTGTTTCTGAAAATTCCTATTTTCAGGAATGAAATTGGTTTGCAAGTTGTTTTATTGTAACTATATTTATCGAATACAGTAGGTGTTTAGAATAGAAAATAGCTGAAACGTTCACTCTTGTAAGAAAACATTTTTTTCAATACTATAATTTCTATGAAAAATGAGTTTTGTGCCATAGGAGGAACGACAATGACAGTAAACGAGCATTCAAGCAAGGTCTGTAATTTATAATAATATATCTTAATAGGTAAAACCCCTGTCACACTAGGGCGGCGTTCTCACGGCGTCCAAAGAAAATTCATAACGCCGAGGTGAGCGCAGTAAGATCGCAAACATCGCCGCATCATCGCGACAGCATCACAGTGGCATCGCATAGAACGCCGACCGACGTCACTCGGCGTTTTGATAAGAGCGCTCTGGAATCGCAGTAAGGACGCCGTAGCAACTCAGAAGCATATCGTACAACGCAACAGGAGCGCCGTGAAAGCGCAGAAGGATCGCTGAATAAACGACATAATTGGCCACGGCGCTTGTTCTGAGATTGTGCGGTGTTTCTACTGCGCTTATACTGCGTGTGTGCGGCGCTTTTATGGAGCTTTATGTTTTCTAAAACACTCCTACTGCGTCTTTACAACACTGTCACGGCGACCTTTGCGCACTAAAGACGATTCTACTGCGTTCATCTGAAATTGCAGAATACGGTACAGTATAATCCCTACTTAAGACCACCCATGAATTGAGACCAACCCTCTATTTAGACAAATTTTTATAAGAACGGAATTTTCTGTTTTTTATGTTAATGGTAACATGATCCACAATTTAGACCATCGCATTTATCTTATTTTAGAATTACCAGTTTCAGTCCCAATGCATTGTTTTATTTATCTGACCCCACTATTAAGACCACTGATATTCAAGTTTTAAATAAGGAATCTCGCATGCTTTTTTATAATGCATACCTTCTTCCTATTTTTGATTATTGTTGTAATATATGGGAAAAGAAAACAAAAAATATATATGCCAAATATACAAAATACAAACACGAGTTTGCAAAATTATTCTAGACCTTCCAATGAGAAAGCAATCAGAAAATTTAAACAAAAGATTAAAAATATTGCCTTTCAAGAAAAGATGTATTTTTCACACCGGTGTCCAAGTATATAAAGCACTGAATAATATGTCCCCTCAATATATCCGAAACTTACTTACCATATCTAATAATCAAAAGTATAATCTAAGATCGATATCTCATGGAAATTTAATTTCGTCTTACAAACCACGTACTTATTATTTTAATGACACATTTCAATTTAATGCCATGGTTATTTGGAATTCCATACCACTGACTTTAAGAAAAAAAACAAAATTGTCAATATTTAAGAATAGTTTCAAGAAATACTTATTTAATCAACTTTAGCACGGTCCGTATGTATTATATATGCAAGATACGCTCTTTATATTCATACATGTGTTTTTTATTATTATGTTTTCTAATAATGGGTGTCTGTCTTAGTTTCAAGTTTTTTGACTGTGTTAATTTTGTTAATTTGTAAGTTAATTTTACTTTTTAAATTGCAGATTAAAATAATACATTGATGAAAGTATTATGTTTAATGATAAATAAAATGAATTGTATGAATGTTCAGTATATATGTTAATATATGTTAAAATTGTGATAACCATTTAATCATTTCTTTACATTTTATATTTTCTTTGATTGACATGAGTTCTTTTGTGTGTGTGTTTTTATTTTTTATTTTAGAAGGCCGCATTGTAAATAAGATGTTGCAACCTGTATATGGCTTAATGTGTTACCTTCGGTAAATAAAGTTATTATTATTATTATTTTTATTATTGTTATTATTATTATAAAATACCTATTTAGATAACAAGTTTGTTATTATTCATCTGCTTGAATCATCTAAAGCATCACTCTAAAACTGTTATGATTGGACAATTTTAGAAAGGTGAAAATATAAACTTCAGATTGGTTTTATGTTACTTTCTGCACATGTATTTTGTGAAGAACTTAATAATTTAATTTCTTAATTAATACGTGAATTATGTACATGAAACAAGACCTATGAAAATTTAATCTATTTATTAAAATTAATGTCTTTAGACAAATGTTCTAATTATGATTAAATATTGTAATATCAGTTTGTAGTAATATTTGAAGGTTATGATATAATTGTTTAAATATTTTATACATAATAATTCAAATATAGTGGTCATGCAATATATATGCCTTGAGTATTATATCCACAATTAAGACCAACCGCTATAAAGACCACTTTAGTACAGTCCCTTTGGTGGTCTCAATAGAGGGTTTTCACTGTATATATAGAAAGGGTTTGCAAGTAAATGTCCTTTCAACCATGGATGGTAAACGGCAGCAAGCTGGAATACTGCTTGCTTGCATGCAGGTACAGCAGATACACGACTATTCAGAATGAAAAATCGCTGGTATATGAAGCACGATTTCAGCGAAGTGTGAGCGCCGTAAAAGCGCTTTGAGCGCAAAGAACGCAGTAGAAGCGCAGTCCAAACGCAGACAATCGCCAATAAAAACGCAGTAAGAACGCATTGAAACGCCATGGAAGCTCCGTAGCAACGTCATGATCGCTGTGCGGACACCGTGAAGACGCCGTGCAGTCTCCATGTCATAAAATATATCAGATATTTCTTGCGATCGTGCCGCGCTTTGTTAAATTCAACAACACCCTGCCAACGCATTAAAAGCGCAGCAAAGTGTGACAGTGCCTTAAGCACAGTAAGATCGCAAACATCGCTGCAGCATCGCAGTGGCATCACACAGAACGCCGACCGACGGTGTGCATTTTAGCATGCTCAAAACAAACGCCGTTTGTCGGCGTTCTTATAAGAGCGATGTGGGATCGCAGAAGGAACGTCGTAGCAACTCAGTAGCATCTCCTACAACGCAACAGGAGCGCTGTGAAAGTGCAGAAGGATCGCCGAATGAACGCCATGGTTAGCCACGGCGCTTGTACGGAGATTGTGCGGGGTCTCTAGGGCGCTTATACTGCGTATGTACGGCGCTTTCACGGAGCTTTATTTTTATAAAACTGATCTTACTGCGACTTTGTGGCACTGTCAGGGCGACCACTGCGATCTTAAGTCGATTCTACTGCGTTTATCTGAAATTGCAGAATACAGTTCAATATAATCCATACTTAAGATCACTCCGAAATTAAGACCACCCCTCTTTTAAGAACAGTTTGTTAAATAACGGATTTGTTTGTTATTAATGTTAATGGTAGTATGGTCCACAATTAAAACCATCCCATTTTTTTTTCCTTTTTAAGACTACCAGTTTCATTTCGCATTCATTGTTTTATTTATCTAACCCCACAATTGAGACCACTGATATTCCAGTCAATAGCTATTCAGTTCACAAGTTCGTTGTTATATATCTGCTTGAATTCTCTATAGCATGAAACTTGATGAAACAAGGTGTTAAAACTGTTATGATTGGAAAACCATGTAAAGGTGAGAAAATGAACTTGTGTAGTGAGTAGTTTAATGATTTTTCAGCACATTTATTTTGTAAAAAAATATTTTTTTAATTAATAGGTGAATTATGTACAGGAGACAAGACCTATGAAAATTTAACCTTTAATATTAAATATCTTCAGACTTACGCTCTAATCAGGATAACATATTATATTATAACATCAGTTTATAGAAATATTTGAAGGTTACAATATATTTGTTTTAAACATGCTTATACATAACAATTCAAAACGAGTGGTCATGCAATATATATGCCTTGATTGCAAAAGCCATAGTTAGGACCACCTGCAATTGAGATCACTTTAGGAGGTCTTAATAAAGGGTATACACTGTATAATTATATAAGATATAGTAAAACAGAATCCCTAAAGAAAGCCCAACACGACAGTATTGAAAATGTTGCAGGCTCGGTTTGATTGAGCCTGTTCATGGACGGTACTGGAAAATGCAAGTTACCGTCCACGCAAAAACGTGTAAAACGTGTTTGCAAGGATGATGAACGGCAGCAGATTTGAATATTGTTTGCTTGCATGCAGTTGCAACAGGTACACAACTGTTCAGTTTGAGTAATAGCTGGTATATGAAGCACGATTTTAGCGCAGTGATGGCGCCGTGAGAAAGACGTGTGAGCAACGTGAAAGCGTTGTGGAAGCGCAAAGGACACACTAGAAGCGCAGTCCGAACGCAGATCATCGCCAATTAAATCGCCGTAGGAAAGCATGATAATCACGCCGTGGAAGCTCCATAGCAACGCCATTATCGTCGTGAGAACGCCATGCCGACGCCGTGAAGTCACCATGTCATAAAAAATATCATATTTTCTTTGCGACCTGGCGGTGCTTTGAAAAATTTAGCAACGCCATGAAAACGCCGTTAAAGCGCAGTCTAGTGTGACAGGGCCTTTACGTAAAGATGAAAGTATGCAGTGTAGGAACGGTTATTTTTCATGCAGATATCTTAGTTACGTAGGTCAATTAAGGAGACCTGGTCAAGTCCTTGTTAAATCTTGGGTCACTGAAAAAAAATCATTAATTGGATTACAATGCAGGAGTTTCTTTACTTTAATGTTGTTGATTCTGACGATTTTGTAAATCCAATCAATTAAGTAGATGTGGAAAAACATCTTTGGAAAATATGATAAACAAAATCAACAAGGAAAAAGGCTTCAACGATCGCAACCCCCACACTATCAAGCAACAAGAACCAGTGACGATAGATTTACTGAAATTGTCGGCCTATAAACGAACTTTTTATTGCTATTAACCTTATTGAATTAAAGTTGCCGTGATGATTTGCCAAGGTACTAAATGACTTAACAAATGTATTTTTCCAGAGAAAATGTAGTCTAGGCTCCATTTGGAAATAATCCAAGGTTTTTGACGGGATTTGAATTTGCATCGGTGACGGTCAAGTGGTTTGAAGTCAACTAGTTTAACCATTAGGCCGCGGGCGCCGTTTTTAAGGGTATAGCCTGGAACCTTTATGTACTGGTATTTTCTATATTTCAACAAAAGAAAAATAAATAAATGAAATTAAAATAAGCAATCGTAAAAAGATACTATGAGTACAATTAAAAACTAAATTATTAATTGTTTCAATCCGGGCATGCCTTTCTTAGTACAAATGGCTTTTTATTTGATTTTAAATGCAGCATATACTTTTTATTAATTTCAGGATTAGGGCGAATAAGAATAAATGACAACATGGCAGTTATGACATTACTAGTGAAGACGCCTCATTTTGTCATAGTTGTTTATTTTCTTATTTATTTTGTATGTGTGAGCGGGTTTTCTTTACAAATATTCTGTAAAAAAAACAAATGCCTTATGCTCTTATGTGATATTTTATGAAAAACATCACGAAAAATGAAGCATTCCTGGTGTGTGCAGAAGAGCATCTGAGTTCCCCCACAATCGGATGAATACTTATATATACCTATTGTATAATTATTGTATCATTCATGTTATAGACCTGCTTTTTATACCGGACACTATTATTGCTACAAAATATTGTTAAACCTCATGTTGTATACTTTGATATACCTGAGTGAAATAAAGTTATCTGTCTGTCTGTCTTATCTGTCTGGTGTCAAATATTTTTCGCGTTATATACTGTTCATCTGTTTAAAACACATATTTAAGCAGAGCTCTAGTGCTAGACAATATTTGCAGATAATGAAATATATAATAACTCTGTTCTAAAATTTTATCAATTTTTTTTATGTTAATCAAGAGATTTATTTATGTTCAAATGGTATAATTATTATCTACGTCTTTCTACCATTTAAGTACTAATTGATCTTGAATGTATGATAAAAGAAAAGTAGCAAGTATTAATTTCAATTATTGTTCATGTAAATACAATAATTAACAATTGCATGAACATCTTGATATCGAAAATAAATTTATTTAATTAAGAGTTAGAGGAAATAAACATCTGAACTTTTAATTAATCAAGGACAATGATATTCTTGGGATTAATTCTCATGCAATAATCATGATGTATAATTTCGATGTCTCATTATCTCTATGAACACATCAGTGTTATAAAAAGTGTCAGAAGGCAATTAAATTAAATTTGATTTCTTGCACCTGTTTCTTTTTTCTATAATTCATTGAAATGTAAAAAGAGGGTTTCGAAAACCACTGAAAAAGGATTTTTTGAGACGCGTCACAGCTAAACACACTTAATATAGCGTCTATATCTGTTTTCATTTTTTTAACTTTATGTAGACTTGTCTATATGAAATGGGAATCTGTATTAAATTTGCAATAATTAGAAACCTTAACATATTTTTGTATTTTTGTCCCTCATATTCATGACAAGTAGATGAATGCTTAACCGTAACGATGTTATAAAATAGTTCCCAATATTCGAGTTTTAAAACATTGAAATATTTTAATAATTATTTTACCTAATTTGACGTTAACTTTGTACTTAAAAACTTTATTTTTGTGCACGCATATTTTCAAATTATGTGATAATTTGGTTTGTTATAATGAACTCCGACACTGTAAAGATCACAAGATAACTACCAGCTTAAAGGACGGCAAGATACCTGAACGCAGTTAATAGTACAAGAAGACCTCATAGAATAATAATTTCCAAACGTTATTCGAACAAACAGCGCAACAGGAGTAGGTTGATTCTTGATTTAAAGTCTGCAACCGTTAACCGCTCTGGTCCGAAAGCATTCACTTTATTAAAAGAACCTGCCAAAAATGTCTGCCAGATATATATAAGACACATATTGTCAACTTATCAACCGATTCCTCAGAAAAAATATCAAGGCAGACATGTATTCAAAAATATAATTTAACGTCAGCCAAATCATTTAACTTGAAAGGAAGATGTCATCTTTGATACATAGCATATTATTTTCAATTCTGGTAACAAAACAACGGTAACTGTCTGGTAAATTATTAGGATTTTCAAACATTCATTTCTTTGGACATAATAGGCAAATAAATGCACGTACTAACAAAGAGCTTTTTGTTTTCGAATATGAATAATGTTCATTTCTAAATAGCAAAGATAATTTGGAACAATCAACATCAAAACAAAACAGAAAATAAAAACATCCTCCTTAAACAAAATAAAAGAAATCATTATAAATGTTAAGATTATTTTCTTCTTGATAAATATAGGATTTACAGAATTTATAAATTCGATTAATATAACACCATGAATTACATTGTGTAAAGTAGGTTAAACTATTGAACCTCTCGTTAAAATCTTATCATTGATATAAGAAATAAAAGGTAATTATTAACTGAATGTTTAAAAGTATATCGTTGCAACATTCTGTTATTATTACAAGATGTTATGTTTCATTAATTTGATTGTTGTGTAAAAAAGTTTCTGAAGTCATAAATATTGAATTTAAACGCAAAATATTTATGCTGAAATCAAGGGTATCATAAAATGTACATTTATATCAGAATATGATTGATGATAGACTTTGTCACTCACCAGCTACGGCGATATAGGGAATTTATTGAATTAATTACTATTAAATCAACAGTTCCCTTTTATTCTTTTTTGGCTTCTTACTGATTTATGTTGAACCTTATTTCTTCTTCTCGGCAGCAGTTGTACCAAATCTCGAAGCGACAATTTATATTTAAACGAAAATGTTGTCTGCAGTTATGTTGTCACGGGACGGTCGATTGGGGAAACAACCCTTGTGTTTATGAAAAGATAGTTTAAATGAAATAAAGATAAGTGATTTTTTTCATAATTGTAACCTTTTCGTAATATAAAGGAGAGAAATGAATATTTTGAAAAACAACATTTGTTGATTGGCAGCAAAGTAAGTTGATACTGATTTTCTTTTATCATTAGATAAAAACGTTTCTAATGTGCTTATTTTTAACTAATATCGAGAAAGAAAAAAAATAATCCCTGAAGAAAGCCAATCATGTAAAAATTGAGAATGTTGCAGACTCGGTTTGATTTTGCCTGTTCATTGACGGTACTGTGAAGAGCAAACCAATGTCCACGTGCACGCCCCTTAGCGCCGACTTAAGCAGAATTCAACATTACGTGATCAAAGTGTTATATCTGAGACGAATAAAAGTAAAAAGCGTCATGACAGTCTTGTGGACCGTGTAAGAGGCTTAAAGTGACCAGAGAAAATCATACATTATTCAGTCCGCAATTGCGACTACTCATTAATGTCACACGAATATTTACCAAATATAACTGTTCCGAATTATAAATGGAAATGGTGCATTCGTAATCTATAGAAGTTTTAAATCGGGATAAGAAAAGAGAAAAATGTCTGTAGATCATAAATCATACAAATTGTGTGGAAAAATAATCTATCAAGATATCTAATTTTGTATTTACTTCTAACATTTTGCCTGGTGCACAGTAAAGAAGGCAAATGTTGCGATATTTGTTACTGCCTTAGCTTGTTTTGAAAATACATTTCATTTCCAGAATTCTTTGAAACACGAATCTGCTTTTCGCACAGGATCAATGTCACTCCGATCTTCACATAATTCGGTATCGAAAATGAAAGCAACAAAAAGGGATATAACAGTAGAGATCACTTGATAAATTGTTCCCGTAATGTGTACATATCTGTAGTATTAAAGTAAAAATAAATATATTAATTTCTATAGATGTATTTTATTTGATAAAACCTTATTTCAACTAGACATAAACATACTGGACAAACGGAAATATCTGTTAAAAAGCTGTAATTCTTAGGCTTTATTAGCGATGTGAAGGTTTAGAAATGGAGAAAAAAACATTAAACTAATATAATAAATAAATACATAAATAAATGAATGAATGAATAAATAAATAAATAAATAAATAAATAAATAAATAAATAAATGAATGAATGAATGAATGAATGAATGAATGAATAAGAATTATTTAATTATTTGAAAATAAATAGACGGAATAAAGAATGATAAATTACCACATTAATCATAACACACTAGAATTAACTTTCAAGAGGAGAATTACACTGCATTATGTCAAACAAAATACAATATCAATTACTTGGATAACATATTACAAATCATGCTCTCGCGTTCTCTTCTGTTTCCTTTTATGGAAAATGAAAGAAGAAATGAAACAATAAACAATACAGGAATAAAATGAACCCTCTGAAATAGAGAGATATTCAATAAAATTAATATTAAATACATATACATAATTCCATTTCCAGATACTGTATTAATTTGATATTTTACTATTTCTTATTGTAACGGTTCAGCATATCTATGATAAGTATTGAACATTAATCGTCAATTATATCAAATCGGAAGCATTTGTAAATAATGTCATCAATTTTAACAAATCAAGTCAATGTGACATATCGATTGACACAAGATAAAAAGGTACGATCAATGAAGCGTGATATTAATAATTATTTGCTCTAATTACTCTTAAATCTTTTGAAAAAATAATAAACGAAACTTTTTTTTCATTACCACAATGAAACGTAATAAAGATTTGCTCATTAATGTACGTACATGTAGATTGCCACTAGCTTCTGGAAGGAGATTTTCTACTGTACAGCATGTGCGTATCTTAATCTATTTCAAGCGGTTGTCATTTTCGAAAAGCGAATGTGCGAAAGAAATAAGCATTACATAGATAAAAATACGAATAAAAAAGCAAATCGAATTGGGTATTTACATAGATGAATCGGAAAACTTTTAAATTATCATATAAATAAATTCGTATATATTTATCAGCATATTGCTTACCTAAATACCAAGTTCTAACAGCAGAATATTTGTTAAGTTTTATTATTATAAATAAAGATGCAAATGCTTTAAGACAGTTCTGAAATATAAAAATATAAGTTGTCACTAAGTAAACAAACTGTATTTACTGAATGCTATAAACATAAACTATGGTATTAATAATAGGTGTAAAAAGATATGTAAAGTTATGGTAAGCTTTACAGGTATATTAGCCGTAACAAGAAGACTGCTATCAGGAGTTAATCCATGTAACGGCTTTTGATCAAAAGGTTATCACTCCCGAATGAGTAAGATGATTGATACTGAAATTGTTTTCTCACGACAATTATTGAACCTAAAAATGATAAGATTATATTTATATTTGTTCGCTGATCAAAGGTAATGCAGTGGTGTCATTTATCACTTTTTAATACTTATCTATAATTATGCAAAGAACTTCATGATTTCAGGTGAAATTTATTTTTATTGCACTTGAATAAAGCTATTTCAAAAGAGAGATTTTGTTAACAAAATTAATGCTTTCTTCAATGTGGTATAATTTTTTGATTTTTAATCTCATTCAAATGTTGTGTGCAATGATAAAACATGTTTTCATTTTAAAATAGTCATGGTCACCATTTCCTTCAGCTATGTTAATTGCTGAGGTACGTAAATGAAAATGTGCATCAACTGCGCTTGCTGACAATATTTTATTTGCGTTTGCATTTTTCTCCGTTATTGTATGTATGAGGAAGGAATATAAAATATTAATATCTTGATCCGTATTTAAATCGTTAACGCCACTTCTTATAATTTTTAATTGCACGTTTCCTTACAGTGAATTTGTATGCGAAATAATTGCAAAACTTTATAGTTTAGTTATAATAGATCGGTCATGAAATAATATACATTTCTACAAAATAGTCCAATGGTTAAGGACACAATAAAACAAAACAAAGATATTAAATTGCATTATTGTGTATGTTGAGGCAAAAAAACATATTAAGCGCACAATTGTTTCTTAAAATACTCTAAAATGCTCTGCATGAACCCAGCAATATATTCATGCATTCGAATGAATAACCAGCACAATTTTTGTTTCAAAAATAAAATTGCATAAATGGAATGTACATGTATACAAATACGCTAAAAGCAATTTATTTGAACATCAAGAATGTCATGGCCAAATTTTAAGTTATGATATGAAATAATAAACCGCACGAGTATGAAAAATAATTGAAAGACAAGAAAATTAGTCAGTGATTTTGTGCAGACATACGAACGTGTTATTGCGTATAAATCAGTTAAAAAAGAATGTTAACTGTCTGGTAAATTGTTCTGATTTTGTCAAACCTCAAATTGATTATTACCATTATATGGCAAGATATACTTAATACTCCTTTGTCGTGCATTTGGGTCTGCAAAAACGAAGTGCAAGTGGAAACGACATGTAATAATTTTATTTTGATAATGAATATATCGAAGACGACACTACAGTTTTTTTTTTCACATTGCGCACTGAGTCATACATACAAAATGCTACAACGGCACATGAATGAGTATATTTCCGTTATTGCATGTTTTTCTCTCTTTCGATGTATAACTGCTTGCGAGTGTGCATACAGGATTAATGATACAAAATATATTTATATCCTTTATTGTGTCTTAAGGAACTTAAAGAGACTAAACTTCATAACATAATGGTGACAAAAGCGTAATTATCAGAGGTATAAACTTAAAAATGTTGACATATTTCAAGTCGTTAATCAACAATAAGAGGAAACAAACATGGGCAAGGAAATAGAATTTGTACCTTAACTGTTAAATTTATTACACATATACATGTGATTTCAAGATCTTATATTCATTTTTAATTTGGACCTCGTTTACCTTTAACCGAATTTAATAAATTGTTCATTGATTATCAATAATCATATCGGATGATGTAATTAAGAGAAAACTCTTTTGTTTGTTTGTTTGTTTGTTTTTATTTTGTTTGGTTTTATGACGCACCTACACAATTTAGGTAATGGGGCGCCGAGAGAGGAAAGGTGATTTTGACTAACCTTTGATGTTACAAATTTAAAGTTAGACCAGGGGTCAAAAAATAGAGAAAAAAGAAGCCCTAAAGAAAGTCCAAAACGACAAATTTTAATATGTTTTAGGCTCGATTTGATTGAGCCTGTTCATGGACGGAACTGTAAAGTGCAAACCTCCGTCCACGCACCCTAGCACCGGGTTAAGCGGAATTCAACATTTAAACATGAAAATGGTAAATTTTGAAACATTCGCAGATGTGTTCATACGGCGGTTATCATGGAACCTTTAATGTGACACGTTCGGGCCACTCCATGAAAAGCAGTGTATGGTCCCCCAAAACAAAAACAAAAAATGTGTGTGCCCTAAACATGCTAAACGAGAGAAAAATGGGCGGAACTAAATAAAATGGAATTTTGAAAGATTTCAATGTCTTATTATCTTTTCTATGAACACATCTGTGTTATAAAACATGTCAGTAACAATTCAATTAAGTTTGATTGCTTGCACCTGTTTTCCCTCCAATCAATTGAAATGTAAAAGGGGGTTTCGAAGACAACTGGAAGGGATTTTTGCAACCAAATTTTATTCAAACAGATACTACAAGGATAGTTGAGTCAAATGCACTCACAGCTAAAACACTTTTCTGTGTCCATTTTGTCATTATTCAAACTTTTTATTATCTCTTCTTTTGTCTCACACCTTTAAGACAATAATTTGAAAGACAAGAAAATTAGTCAGTGATTTTGTGCAGACATACGAACGTGTTATTGCGTATAAATCAGTTAAAAAAAGAATGTTAACTGTCTGGTAAATTGTTCTGATTTTGTCAAACCTCAAATTTTCAAATATTTATGCCACAGCTTGTATTTTGATTAATACGCAATAACACAATAACACGTAATATGTCTGCACAAAATCACTGACATATTTTCTCATCTTTCAATTATTTCTAACTTCGGCGGTAAAATATTCCATATCTAAACTCAAAACTTGTCCATGTTCAATCACGGAATCCTCCACATCTATGGAGGGCGTTCGTTGCCAAAATTCCAGACATGTAAAGTGTTCCTTTTTAAAATGGCTTTTGAAAATGCGAACTTGTATGCCTACCATTTTTATTGTATGCCTCTTAATTCAATCTTTTAATTGAAGGTTACCGCCTTTATATAACAAGTTTACATATATATCGTAACAACTGACCTAACATCTAAAACGACAACAAATTTACAAGTTCGTATCTTCCATTGCATGCAATACATACGCATGTTTGCACACTTATAAATCTGTAATATACAAATGAAATGTAAAACTCGAATACGGAAAGTAGAGTTTAAAAAAACGTGTTAATAGTTGTAGAACTTCAAGAGTACGTTAACACAGTAACATGTTTAAAATGACAAAAGTAGATTCACAAAGTTAAACGATTTTAAGTCAAGCATAACGCCCCGCCCCTCTCGGAGTATTTACGACCTTCTATTGCGGACAGGTATAAAACGGCTCCTCTCCCATATTTTTAAATAAAACTGAAGGACAACATACGGCATTTTTTTATAACATATATATGTTACATTTGTTACAAAAGTTTTGTCACTAGCAACATCACTTGAAAATTGCTGATTTTACCATTTATGATGAAGATAACTTGTGCATTACCTTATTATTTAACATCGTGTTCTTATCAGTTACAAATTATTTATCATTTTAGTGATTAGCCTGTCCGTGCTATGCCTAGTGCCCTGCCCTGTGTTTTGTTTGGGGTCCGCCTGGGCTTCTTGCCACTTGTTCTTGTTGCTGGGTCATGTAGGGTTGCGTTCATTGAGCGCCGCCTTTCCTTGTTGATCTTGTTTATCATAATTCCTGAGAAACATTGGCGATTTGGAAATTTTTAGGGGAAACAATGACCAACTTCAAGGGAGTTATTAATTGATAATGTAAAAACCATTCAATATTCTTATTGGTATCATTGAAAAATGTATTGGCACAAATTTCACTTTCAACAAAAACTATGCAAGTATTTGCAAAAATAGGATTTTAAAGCGGCCACCGAGATTTCCTTTCCGAAATCAAGAAAATACTTATCCGTAGCACATATGTACAATCTTTAATAAGGTATTTTCAGTATGAATAAAAACTTTTTGCACTCGTTCATTATCCCTCATGTACAGACTCAAACAAACCGAGTCTGCAATTCTTATGTAATTTTGTAGTGATTAATGCTTCCGAGGGATCATTTTGTTTCCAGATTTTAATACTTCACAACAGCAGGTGCCAAGTGCCGTGTGGCAGCTGTAAAAAGTTTCCCCGTACTTCACTTCAGTGTTTTTCTGGTCCTTCGGGATCATTGATGCCAGCGCTATTAAGTAATGAGAATAGAGTACCGTTCAAGCCGGTGCTAGGGGGCGTGAGGGATGTTGCACTTGTTCATTATCCCTCATGTGCAGACTCAATCCAACCGAATCTGCAATTCTTATGTAATTTTGTTGTGATTAATGCTTCCGAGGGAACACTATAATTCCAGATTTTTAATATACTTGTTCAAAGCTTATGGTCTTAAATATCATTCAATATTCAATTTCCTTTTTGAATAAAGTATCTAAAGGAAGCGACGATATTTTTTTCCGAATATATGAGTGTGGATTTAAGAGAGAAAAAAATAAACAACGATAAGTTAGAAACAATTTTTTTTTAATACTTCTACATAATTAATTTTCATTTTTAAGGCATCACTAGAAAGTTCATAAAGGATTCTTTTACTTGAGTCTAAAATTATCAACGCCGCCTTTCCTTGATGATCTTGTTTATTATCAAAATTGACCAAGAAATAAAAAAAGTAAGTAGGGGGCGCCATGTTTTTCTTACTGAATTTCAGAGTGTGTGTTTTTTTTTTACTTGGGGATCATATGCCGTTTTCCATGGTATGGCACTTACGTGTCACATTGAAGGTTCCATGATAATCGCCACATTAACACATCTGCGGATGTTTCAAAATTGAACCAGTTCATGTTGAATTTTGCTTAAGCCGGTGCTAGGGGGCGTGGACGATAACTTGCTCTTTCCATTACCGTCCATGAGCAGGCTCAATCAAACCAGGCCTGCAACATTCTCAATTTTGTCGTTTTGAGCGTTCTTTAGGGATTCTTATTTTCTCTATTTTACAGAAAGTAACATGATAAACTTTTTAACGTAAGTTAATTCAGTTTGATTTAATTCATTTTTATTTTTAGGCATTATATAATTATATATCATAAATCGTATGAAGCACACTTTTATTTCAATCCAAAATTATCAAAATACATTACGAACTTAAAAAAAGTTTGGAGGGAACGCCGTGTTTTTCTTATCAATTCGAGAGTGTTATTTTCAGAGTAAAAAAAACCCTGAAAATTCCTTACCAGGGCTTTTTTTCACAAGTTGGGGAAGCAGCCCAGCCCTTAATTTTGGGGAAAAATTACATGGTATATTTGCAAAAGGGGAAGAAAAAACTTGATGTAAATTTAAAATTTGGGGAAAACTGCATGATTTCAAAGAAATTTTCTTTGGGAAGCAGCCCTATACCGGCCCCTGTAATAGAGGGTAAAAAGGCCCTGCTTACATCTATTTAATTCATTTTTATTTCCGAGGCATTCATAGAAAGCTTATGGGGTAATCTTTCATTTGATACCAATAATATTGGACTTTTTATAGAAATAAAAAAAAGTTAGAATGGACGCCGTGTTTTCCTTCACTTTATTGAGAAATAGGAGAGAGGCGACGGGTATTATACCTGTCCGTACATTTCCGTGATAGAAGATCGTAAATACTCAGAGAGAGGCGGGGCGTCACGCATGACTTAGAATCGTCTAACTTTGTGAATCTACTTTTGTCATTTTAAACATGTAACTGCGTAAACGTACTGTTGTAGTTCTACGACTGGAACACGTTTTATTAAATTATATTTTCTGCATTCGAGTTTTACTTTTCATTTGTGTTTTTCAGGTACAGATATATATCTACAAGTGTGTAAACATGCTTTTGTATTATATGCAATGGTAGATACGAACTTGTAAATGTGTTGTTGTTCACCATGTTAGGTCAGTTGTTAAGATTTACATGTAAACTTGTTATTTAAAAGCGGGTGCCTTCAATTAAAAGATTGGATTAAGAGGCATATCATTTGCTGTGCACGAATGCAATAAAAATGCTAGACATACATGTTCGCATTTTCAAAAGTAGTTTTCAAAAGGAACACTTTACATGTCTTGAATTATGGCAACGATAGCCCTCCATACACATCAACAATTGACTTGATTTTCACGACTAACACAAACCTTATTCACACGAGTCGTGTTGGTGACCCTTTCCTTCAACAAGACTTAAGATATCATTGCCCAATCTATTGTCTGCTAAATCTTAAAGCGGCACGCCTCAAGATCCATGCTTATTTTCATGAAAATTTTGAAAATGTGTTTAAAAGTATTATTCAGTGAAATAACCAAAAGGAAGCAATTTACACAATATCAATGTCACATACAACCCACGTAAATTACTAAAAAGAGGACAAAATATGCAAATTCTAGTAACGCAGTAGAAATATAGTTATAAATACTGAAAAATCGGTCATTAATCGCACATAACATGTAAATTATTACTAGAATTTTGAATCTTTACACTTTTCCCTAAAATCTTAGTACATTTTTCTCAGGTTTGATTTTATTGAAATATTTTCGCTCATCTGGAGACGTGCAGCTAAATCCTAAACGTTCTACTTTCTATCGTCACGTTTGGATATTTGACAATCCTAAACGTTCTACTTTCTATCGTAACGTTTGGATATTTGACAAAGTAAATTGTACCATGCTTAGACAATAAGCCGCTGAATGCGACTGGGAAAATTTGAAAAATAATGTCATTAATATTTATACTTCTAATGTCACAAATGAAATTATCAACATTTCTAATAAATTAATTATTGATATAAGCGACATACGCTGTCATCAGATTGTGTCATCTAATATGTCCAATTATTTATGTTTTATACACCTATTTCGTTGTCAGAGGAATGTATTTCACAATCTCAGTTTTCATTTGAAAAAGAAACTACACATACTTTGAAGTGTTGCTTACAGTAAGTAATATTTGTACACTATTGAAGTGTTACAACCGTCCAATGCTGAATGTTCTCTTTGTCAAAAGCAAGTTCAAGTGTTACAATGGTAATCAGCAAAACATTGACATTTCCATATTGCTAACTTAACATTTAAATCTTCCGAGGGATCACTTTGTTTCCAGATTTTTATACTTCACAACAGCAGGTGTCAAGTGCTGTGTGGCAGCTGTAAAAAAGCTGCCCGTACTTCATTTCAGTGTTGTTATATTTGTTCTGTTCCTTCCGTGTCATTGATGCCAGCACTATTAAGTGTTGAGAATTGAGTACCGCTCAAGCCAGTGCTAGGGGGCGTGAGGAATGTTGCACGTATTCATTATCCCTCATGTACAGACTCAATCAAACCGAGTCTGCAATTCTCGTGTAATTTTGTTGTGATTAATGCTTCCGAGGATAACTTTGTTTAAATCTTCCGAGGGATCACTTTGTTTCCAGATTTTTATACTTCACAACAGCAGGTGTCAAGTGCTGTGTGGCAGCTGTAAAAAAGCTGCCCGTACTTCATTTCAGTGTTGTTATATTTGTTCTGTTCCTTCCGTGTCATTGATGCCAGCACTATTAATCGCTGAGAATTGAGTACCGCTCAAGCCAGTGCTAGGGGGCGTGAGGAATGTTGCACGTATTCATTATCCCTCATGTACAGACTCAATCAAACCGAGTCTGCAATTCTCGTGTAATTTTGTTGTGATTAATGCTTCCGAGGATAACTTTGTTTAAAGATTTTGATAATTATACGTCATAAGAAAGAATATTTAAATTCTTAAATCGTTATGAAATAACTGTAAAAAATGTAAAAACAAGTTTAGACACGTGTTTCTTTTGCAAAAGAAAGTTGTTTTATAACCTATATATATTATTTAAAAAATATTCAGTATTAGCTGAAATTAGAACATTAAATTGTTATTCTGATATAAATATGAACTCAACATCATCTTACTTTGCTGACAATCAACAAAATTCTTCAGTTCCCTTCTATTCATTGCTAAAACATTACGATAATAATAAATTTTCACTTAACTTTATTTTTTTAAACTAACTTTTCTTGAAAACAAGGGTTGTTTCTCTTTTCGACCGTTACCCTGTCAACACAACAGCAGATAACATTTTTTATTCAAATTGTGGCTTCTAGATTTAGTACAAAAAAATCTGCCGAAAAGAAGAAGAAGAAATAAGGTTCATCATAAATTCAGTGAAAGCTATGAAAATTTGTATCTAAAATATTCAAAACATATTTTAAGAAAAGGGCGAAAATACGATTTTTTTTGTCCGATTTTGACAGTGCTCTGGGCCGTTTTCATAATATAATGGAATTTAACAGAATGTCACTATTTGCAATAGTAATAAAACGCATTAATGTCAGTGTGTCCATAATTAAAACCCTTCCCCAGTTGCGGACAATGCACAATTGAGCTAAATGCTTAAGAATATAGTTTATTTATTTCCATATATGAAGTTCTTGAACAATCTTACCTTACATTAGTTTAGTTTGTGATAAACGGTGGTCGTTGAAATAAATCGAATATTGGGTTTGTCACAAGGGAGGAAGAGGCGTACAATATTACAATATACATTCTATGAAACCCTTAATTTAAACATATTTTTTATTGTACTAAAATTCAATATTAATGACAATTTATACTCATTTATCAAATTTATGAAACATAACATCTCGTTAAAACACGCCTTTAATAACACACTGTTGCAACAATATACTTTCAACGATTCAGTTAATAGTTTCCTCTTATTTCTCAATTGTTTGACCTACTTTACACAATGTAATTCATGGTGTCATAATAACCGAATTTCAGAATTCTTTAAATTCTATATTTCTCAAGAAGGAAATGATATTAACATCAATATCGATTTCTTTTGTTTTGTCTAAAGAGGGTTTTTTTTTATATTTATTGTAAATAAATTCCAAGTTGTCTTTGCTATTTAGAAATGAACATTATTCATTTTCGAAAACAAATAGTTCTTTGTAAGTACGTGCATTTATTTGCCTATTATGTCCATAAAAATGAATGTTTGAAAGTTTGCTTATATTCTTAAATGTCGCTCGATTATTATCTTTTGAAATATATTTACTTAGTGTATACAAATGTATTTTAGTTTGGAAGCGATACGCTTATTAAAACACTCTCGAATTCGTTCGTGAAACCAACCAGTACTATGCAATGATTGTAAAGTTTCTTGCCCCCAAAAAAACAACGTCTTCCCCTGACAGAACCTAAACCCACTCGTTCAGCAATCCTTAGATAACTTGTTTCGTACATTTATAAAAGAGCTTTCAAATCAGAATAAAATTATAGGGAAACAACAAAGTGGAAAATATTCTAGAAAAACTAATTGAATACGTAAATTGTTTCCTGAGAATGTCTCCTGGTATGACTTTTATTCTCATATGGCAAGATAGACTTAATACTCCTTTCGGTCTGCAAAAACACCTGACTCAGGGCCTCTTTAAAAATTCGGAAATACAAGACAGGAAATTGAATAAGATCAAGCGCTTCTGCAGATGCACGGACAAAGACACTTTAGGCCTTTTTTCTTGGACAAAAATGTAGTCCCTATTGGTAAAGATACCGGTTTCTTTATGCTTTTCACGTGCAAGTGGGAACGCCATGTTATTATTTTTTTTTATTATTTATTTTTTTATTTTTGATTATGAATCTATCGGGGTCGTCACTATTGTCCTGGGGTGATAATTTGGTCTGAACAGTACTTGGAAAAGTCCATTAAAGGGTAAATCTGCATATTATCCAAAATTGAAAGTGTCAACAATTATATAAAGTTTACATTTGTCTGTCTTTTGTATGATCGTATGAATATATTTTGTTCTTCTAAATTTCTATCTTTTTTATTTCCTTTCTGGTTTACCTCCTTTTAAAACAAACTAATACATGTCAAGTAATTAATTTTCAAAAGTTTAATTTAACATTATAAAAATCAAACTATTTTAAACACAACACGTGTACGAAATATTTATTATTTGAATATATGGATTAATACATAACATACTATACTTCATTATATTTTTACATTTCTACATATTGCTTTCATCCTGATGTTTGACGTTTTCTCTAACTTTTACAAGTGCATATCAACCCGTGTACAAAAATTCTATCTCATGCTTGTGTAACTATTTAAAACAAAACCGGTCAAATAAGAAAAAGATACAAATGACACCATGATTTGAGCATAAATACAACACTGAAACGGACGCTCTGCCTACTGCGCTATCAAGGTACATGCAAATATGACGTTTTAATTTGTGTTTTATCCATAAGGCTTCAGTCTGCCTTACCTATTTTTCGCATTGTTATCAATCTTTGTTGTTATGTAAACAAAGGTTCAAGTTATCACCCTAGGACAGTACAGTTTTTGTCGCATGGCGCACTGAGCCATACATACAAATTTGTTATGTAAACAAAGGTTCAAGTTATCACCCTAGGACAGTACAGTTTTTGTCGCATGGCGCACTGAGCCATACATACAAAATGCTATAACGGCGCATGAATGAGAATTTGTTTCCGTTATTGCGTCGATGTGTACCTGCTTGTGAGTGTGTACACATGATTAATGATACAAAATATATTTATATCCCTAATTGTCTCTAAAGGAAATGAGAGAGACCAAACTTTATAACATAATGGTGACAAAAACGTAATTTATCAGAGGTATAAACTTAAAATCAGTTGACATATTTCAAGTCGTTAATCAACAATAAGAAGAAACAAACACGGACAAGGAAATACAATTCGAGCCTTAATTATAAATTTATGACACAGATGTTGTATTTGTATACAAATGTGATTTCAAGATCTTATTTTCATTTTTAATTTGGACGGCATTTACCTTTGCCGAATTTAATAAACTACTCATTTATTTTAAAAAATGATATCGTACAATGTATCTGAGTGACAAATCTGTTGTTTGTTTGTTTGGTTTTACGGCGCACTACACAATTTAAGTAATAGAGAGCCGAAAGAGGAAAGGTGACTTTGACTAGCCTTTGGTGTTACAAATTTAAAGTAATACCAGGGGTCAAAACCACCTTAATTGCTTGAGCTAAGATATACATAGGCCCAAGTAATTTAAATCCATTAAGTCGACAAGGGTACAACTGTATCACAGCTTTTCAAGCTATTAAAGCATATTCAGGTACCTACAACTTGAACTGTCTTTTTTTCTGAACCCGCTCATCACCAGTATATCTGTGCATTCTTACGAGATTCTTTACAGTTGGTAACTTATTTAAGTAGTTAAAAATAATGATTCTAGAATCTGTATTTGTCAAGAACACATGATAGTCTCTTAAGACATTTTAACGGAGACAATTTTAGACCTAAGTTTGATTAGTTAAGTTTTAATCTTGTTCTAATTCTCTTTAATATATATAAGGCGTCAACTATCGATTAATGTGTTCCTGAAAATTCCCATTTTCAGGAATGAAATGGGTTTGCAATTTGTTTTATGGTAAATATATTTATTGAATACAGTAGGTGTTTAGAATAAAAAAAAACCTGAAACGTTCACTCTTGTAAGAAAACATTTTATTCATTACTATAATCTTCATGAAAAATGATTTTATGCCATAAGAGGAACGATAATGACAGTAAACGAGCACTTTAGCAAGGTCTGTAATTCATAATAATATATCTAAATAGTATACTTAAAGATAAAAGTATTCAGTATAGGAACGGTTTTTTTTTCATGCAGATATCTAAGTTACGAAGGTCAATTAAGGAGACCTGGTCAAGTCCGTGTTAAATCTTGGGTCACTGAAAAAAAATCATTATATTAGAATAAAAGGCTTGTTGATTCTGACAATTTTGTATATCAACTCAATTAAGTAGATGTCGACAAGTATAATTAGAAAATATGATAAACAAAATCAAGGAGGAAAGGCGGCGTTCAACAACCGCAACCCACACATTACCCAGCAACAAGAACCAGTGACGATATATTTAATGAGATTGTCGGCTCATAAACAACTTTTTAACTGTTATTAACCTTATTGAATTAAAGTTGCCGTGATGATTTGTCAAGGGACTATATGACTTAACAAAGGTAAATTTTCCAGAGAAAATGTAGTCTAGGGACCATATGGAAATAATCTAAGGTTTTTGACGGGGTTTGAATTTGTATCGGTGACTGCCAAGTGGTTTGAAGTCATCGCGCTTAACCAGCCCTTTTTAAGGGCAAAACCTGGTCCTTTTATGTATTGGAATTTTTTATATTTCAACAAAAGAAAAGATAAATAAATAAAATAAAAATAAACAATCTTTAAGTACAATTAAAAACTTAATGCCTTTCTTAGTACAAATGGCATTTTTATTGACTTTGAATGCAGCAAGTACTTCTACCCTTTTTCGTATGAGGGCAAATAAGAAAAGATGTAAACATGGAAGTTATGTCATTATCATTGTAGGCGTCTCATATTGTCATATTATTATTTGGTTTTGTTTTGCTTTTTTGTGTATGTGTGTGCGGGTTATTTTCTTCTACAAATATTCTGTAAAAACAAAATGCCTAATGCTCTTTTTTATGAAAGCATCACGAAAAAACATGTGTAGCTTTCCTGGTGTCCAATATTTTTCGCGTCACTTACAACTTGAATATAGTGTTCATCCGTTTTATAGCACACATTTAAAGAAGAGTTCTATTGCTAGACGATATTTGAATATATGAAATATATAATAACTCTGTTCTAAGATTTTATGTTATAGATGCTACATCAAAATTCTTAAAAAAATCAACAGATTTGTTTCTGTTCAAATGCTATAATATCTACCGTCTTTCAACCATAAAATGCTACTTGATCTTGAATGAATGACTAAACAAAAGTAACAAGTATTAATTTCAATTACTGTTTATGTAAAAACAATAATTAAAAATTGCATGAACATCTTGATTTCAACAGTAAATTAATTAAAGGAAATAAGCATATGTTCTCTTAATTAATCAAGGACAATTGTATTCTAAGGATTGATTCTCATGCAATTAGCATGCTGTATAATTTCAAGGTCATATTATCTTTTCTATGAACACATCTGTTCTATAAAAAGTATCAGTAGGCAAGTATGCCATTCAATTAGGTTTAATATCTTGCACCTGTTTTTTTTCTCTAATCAATTGAAATGTGAACTAGGGTTTCAAACAGATATTTCAATCACATTTTATTCAAACAGATCCTACAAGGATAGTAAAGTCATATGCACTCAAGCCATTAATCTTCAAGGCTTAATCGTAACGATGTTCAAAATAGTTCAAGTTTTAAAACAGTAGGGGGGACACTTGATTTAAAGACTTTATCTTCGATACATAGCATATTATTTTCAATTCAGGTAACAAAATAATGTTTACCGTCTGGTTAATTATTAGGATTTTGTCAAAGCTCAAATTTTCAAATATTTTCGCCACGACTTTTGATTTATGATTTATACGCAATAACACGTTCGTATGTCTGCACAAAATCACTGACTAATTTTCTTGTTGTTTTTTTTTTCAATTATTTTTCATACTCGTGCGGTTAATTATTTCATATCACAACTCAAAATGTGTCCATGACATTTAAGATATTGAAATGAATTGTTTTATTTAGCGTATTTGAAAACATTTCAGTTCTGCAACATTATTTCTGAAAAAAAAATCGTACTGATTATTCATTCGAATGCTTGAATATATTGTTGTTTTATACAGAACATTTTACTGTATTTTAAGAAACTATAATTGTGCGTTTAATATGTTTTTTGCCTTAACATACACAATATAGCAATTAAACATCTTTGTCTTGTTTTATTGCGTCCTTTACCATTGAAAACAAATGTTTTGTAGAAATTTATATTATATCATGACCGATATATTATAACTTAACTATAAGGTTTTGCATTTATTTCGCATACAAATTCGCTGTAAGGAAACATGCTGTTGAAAATTATAAGAAGTGGCGGGAACGATTTAAATACAGGTCAAGATATAAATATCGTCCGTAAAAACTTTTCCCGCATACATACACCATTAACGGCAAAATTTGCAAAGACAGATAAGATATTGCTGGCACGCTCCATTGTTGCACATGTTCATCCTATCTCATCATTTAACATAGCTGACGGAAATGATGACCAAATCAAAACATAGCATTGCACATTTGAATAGGATTTAAGATCTAGAAAATATATCATATGGAAGAAAGCATTAAAATTATTATTCATTTTTTTAAACAAAATCTTTAAATTGAAATAGCTCCATTGTAGTAAAATAAAAAACAATTTCAGCTGAAACCATGAAGATCTACGCATGATTATAGATAAGTATTCAAAAGTGATAAATTATACAACTGCATTATCTTTGATCAGCGAACAAATATAAATAAAATCTTATCTTTTTTTAGATTTAATGTCGTGAGAAAAACTATATCAGCGTCAATCATCACATTTTTTCTGACAATTTATTGAAAACTGTTACATAGAGATTATCTCCCGAGAACAGTCTCCTTGTTAAGGTTAATATACCAGTTAAGCTTCAACTATTACTTTACATGTCCTTTTACACCTATTATTGATTCATAAACAGATTGAATCGTAGATTTAAGTAAATACAGTTTTTTAGGTAGTGACAACTTATGTCTGTATCTGTCATAAATGACTTAAAGCATTTGTATCTTTAAAAAACTTAACGCATTATATTCTGCCATCAGTACTTAAAAAACTAACGAGCGAAATATATTCATTTTAGAGATACTTTAGATATCTATTTTCCACGAAAACAATTGAAAAGATATCCAAATAAAATGCAAATTATACAATGTCATTCAGATTTGAGTCATTTTAATAGGAAAACAATATAAATTAATTAAATATTAATAAATATAGAGGTAGAGGTGACTAATGAGTTGCAGGCAATTTTGATGATTGTTAATAGAAACATTTGTATTTTATGTTGTTAGTTATGAAATTTGAAAGACTTTCATTGTTGATATAATTCATGTTGTTTTTATGTTTGGCTATGGTTTAAAAGTTATATCAGTGCATGTGATTGTATTATTATAATGTGTGGCGCATATCCAACTATTTTATCATATTGTTTACATTTTGAATAAGCTTTGTTTACCAAAAGTGAAAAAACTTGTTGAGTTGTTGAGAGAGAGGAAGTTAGCAAAGTATACTAAGTCCCCTCAAGGGAATGCATTTATATGATAGTATATTAAATAACACATGGGTTTGTGGGTAACAGTAAAAATATCATCCCGAGAAAAATACTGTTACCCGAGGCGTAGCCGAGGGTAACAGTATTTTTACGAGGGATGATATTTTTACTGTTACTCACAAACCCATGTGTTATTTATTTTATTACCCGAACAAAAATACTGAGATGATCTGAAATTGTCAACTAAATCTAACTGTAACAAAAATAAACCAAGAGTAACAATAACTAAACTGTCCTTACCTTTTCAGTTTTAGTGTACTTTACTGTATGCCTACTTGAGAAGTTTTTCTTTTTCTTTTATTTTTTAAGCAAATGATGATACCTACAAACCATAAACATACAATAAGCTAGGTTTCATTTAGGAAACAAAACACTAACCCATTTACACGGTTATGATCTGTGAAATATGATCCTTCTGTTTCCAGAATATTCTTAGCACGGTTTTTGACAAAATAACGATGATATCCTAAGTCCACCATATCTGTAACGTTTCACTGATTAAATTTGTTAAATAATCCTTTGTTACATGTTTAAATCGTCTGCATGTTCCAGTTTGACACATAATTATTTACATTGCAATTGCTTCCGTTGAAAACGGATGTTCACTTTTTGACTATTCAACCAAAAGGTATTTTATACGCGAAAAGCACACCAGGGTGCACACAACTAAATTTTATGAGTGTCATAGTGACTCCCGAGGAGAAATTGATGTCCTATCTGGGTTTAACGTTGAAAATAAGAATGAATCGAGAAAAAATCGCGGCCATTTTATTTCATTTTATTTAGGAAATAGACCACGTGACCCGTTAAAAAATGCTGTTACCTATGTAACAGTACAAAATTCTCAGTCACGTGGTACACTTGCATTAACAGTAAAAATAACTCCCAGAGGGCTATGGGAAATTAGCATTACGAAAAAAGTGAGGGGTAATAATCTAAAATATTTTCCAATTTATCAATGTTTAATACTCAATCTGATTAGATTTCTATTCTTACTTATTTCTATTATAATTCTTGGTTATTTTGCATTTTTACTTTTCGAAAAAGAAAGCCGCTTAAAATAGATTTAGAAACGCACATGCTGTACATTAGACAATCTCCGCCCAGAAGCTAGCGCACTCTATGAATGTAGTAAAATAGGCAAATTTTAATAACGTTCGTGTGTTTTTATGAAATTAATAAGTTTTGTTTATTAATTTCTCAGATGATGGAAAAAGGATCGGAGCAAAACCAATAACACGTTCATCATGGACATAGGCAATGGCAAAGAAACCATGTACAATTATTGATATCAAGCTTCATTGGTCGTTCCTTTCTTATCTTGTGTCAATCGATATGTCACATTGCCTTAAATCCTTAAATTGTTTAAATTAATGGCATTTAGAATATTAGATTCCGATGAGATATGATTGATGGTTCTCATAAGTATGTTGAACCTTTTCAATAAGAAATAGTAACATAGAGAAATACAGAATCCCGTAAGAAAGCCCAACACGACAAAATTGAAAATGTTGCAGGGTCGGTTGGATTGAGCCTGTTCATGGACGGTGCAAGTTACCGTCCACGCCCCATAGCACCGGCTTAAGCAGAATTCAACCTTTAAACACGAACGATGGTGAAATTTTGAAAATAGAAACATCCGCAGATGTGTTCATACGGCGGTCATCATGGAACTTTCAATGCGACAAAGTAGTGCCATTCCATAAAAAGCGGCGTATCAAATTAATATAGTATCTGGCAATGGAATTATGTAGAAATAGTTTATATCTACTGAACATACTAAATAAATATATTTTATCAAGTAAATTTGTCCTTAAATGTTTATTGTTTTATTTCTTCATTCATTTACAATGATAGTAAACAAACGAAAGAGTTAAAGCATGATTTGTAATCTTAAGTTAAGTATTTAATATAAAGAATGCAGTATAATTCTCCTCTTAAAAGACAATATTAGTATGATATGATCAAAGTGGCAATTTATCATTCTTTATTCCATTTATTTATTTTCAAATATTTATTTATTTATCTGTTTATTTATTTATACTTCAATTAATACCGAATATGAATTTTATCCTTAAAAGGAGTATTTAATCGTTGATATTAGTTTAATGTTGTTTTTTTTTTATTCCTTTTTTTAATCTTCTTATCGCTAATAAAGTCTAACAATTACAGCTTTTGAACAGATATTAACGTTTGACCAGTACACGATTATACCCAGCTGAAATAAGATTTAATTAAATAAAATAAATCTATAGAAATAAATATATTTATTTTTACTTTAATACTACAGATATGTATGTATACATTACGGAGATTATTTATCAAGTGATCTCTACAATTATATCCCTTTTTGTTGCTTTCATTTTCGATGCCGAATTTTGTGAGGAACGAAGTGACATTGATCCTGTGCGGAAAGCCGATGTCCTATGATAATATGTCACGGATGAATTCATATTGTTGTTGTGTCTTCTGCATCTACAAAAAACTTGACGAAACGTTCTCCGAAATTTACAACTGAAATACGAGTACAGAATAAAGTTCACTGATGAGTTGATCTGTACCAGCAAGTTACAAATGTTACCGGCTATCTTAATAAAGTCCGCTGGATACTTCATAAGTCTGGCTTGAACGTAAGATCTGTAAATGAGAAGAATTGCCTGTGGTGTTTGACACACAAGAAATATCACAACTACAGATATCAGCATCATTGTAACACGTTGCTGCTCGTGTGTGTTTTTAATTGCTTCACCAGTTACCCTAGTCTGCGAGAGCATTTGTCGTTTTCTATTTGCTGCCCATACAGATCGTATGAGAAGAAAATTAAAGACAGAAAGCAAAACCAACGGTGTGAATGTAAAAATTGCAACAAACCACCAATAATATCCAAACTGATAGCTTGGTCTGTTTGCAAAGTCAGAAGAAACACACGCGTAATGCCAAGAATGCGTAGTTCGGTTGACATAAATGCGCTTTATTCGTGTTTCGAAGAATTCTGGAAAGGTATTTACAAAACAAGCTAAGGCAGTAGCAAATATCGCAACCTTTGCCTTCTTTACTGTGCACCAGGCCTTGCCTCTAATCGGAAATCTTACTGCCACGTATCGTTCTAAAGTAAAACAAACAGTTAACCAAACGGCCGTATTTCCGAATAAATCCGAAAGCACCCTTGCGATAGGTATATAACGGAACGCATCTACAGAAAGTGTTTTATTCGAACAATGCAAGAACGATAAAGTCAATGTAAAGAGAAGGTAGAGGGAATCACAGAAAGCTAACGACATAAGGTAAATGTTGGTTGATGTTCGCATTTTCGGATTGACAAGAACAACAATGTTAAAGAAATTACCAACAATACCACAAGCGACAACAAACGGGACGAGGTATTTCTGAACTATCAGACGCGTGATAAACAAACTTTGTGATGTTGCTACATGAGCACGAAATGTGATATTCCCCATTATATCATCAATTGTTTCATTTTGAGATTCAAAGGTGTTAATTTCTAAACTACTGACATTTCTTCCACTGCTTAATAATTCGTACATCTTCTGAGTAGCCATGTTCTTCTTACATTCGTTTCTTCGTATCGTACTTGAAATCGAGGTATACGGGTTCCCGTAAACTACTCTGATAAGATGCTATTTCAAGGTAATCCTCTTAAAGAACTTCTCAGGATATTTACTTCAGAGGCTAGAATTTAAGTACAAGTTTTGATGCAAAATACATTAAAAGTATAGCAATTATTTGTTTGTTTGGTGTTTTTGTTTTGTTTTGTTATATTTATTTCATTGAAACGCACACATATGTCCAATAAGAACTGACTTTCTATGTACATAATATGTTGATTGAAACGTTGAAACGATGAAACTTTTTTTCGAAGTAAATAATCCGACTGTTTAATATTAAATCATTATCTCTAATCACACTTTCATTTGATCTTGATTCCTTTCTCTCGACCCCGCTGTCTTTGGCATTCCTGAAATAGAGGTGTGTAAAATATTTTTGCAAACGTACTAAAATGAGGTTCGGTTTTAACATCAGGTGTGAAAATGTTAGAAGCAAATACAAAATTAGATATCTTGATAAATTAGTTTTCCACACAATTTGTATGATTTATGATCTACAGACATGTTTCTCTTTTCTTATCCCGATTTAAAACTTCTGATCAATTACGAATGTACATTTACACGTTAGGAATCAGAACAGTTATATTTGGGTAAAGATCCGTGTGGTATTATATAATGTGTAGTTGTAATTGCGTTTTTCAGACTTTGTAGAGTACATAGGGATGAACTGAATAAACGTAGGATATCCATTGGTCATTTTAAGCCACTTACAAGCGCCACTTGACTGCCATGACGCCTTTTACTATCAACTGTGTGCGATCGTTACATATGAATTAGAGAAATACAAAATCCCTATAGAAAGCCCAACACAACAAAATTGAAAATGTTGCAGGCTGGGTTTGATTGAGCCTGTTCATGGAAGTAATGGAAAGTGCAAGTTACCGTCCACGCACACATTGATCACGCAGCCAAGAACTGACCTGATGTAAAAAACATGATCACAGTGCGTTATCGGTTGAATATTCAAATGACCTTTGATGCAATTTAAGTAATTTCCAGTAATTATAGTTACGTTATTCCCCCGAGCCACCTCCCTTAGAAAGATACAAATAAATAAATAAAAATAAAAAAGTAAAAAAAAAAATATTGCGCGACAAAAATTCACAGGGTATCAAAGCGAAATGACTACACTCTTCGAAATTAAATTTGGAATTTTTTCTCCGGGTGATTTGATTCAACCCAGTCGGCTCCATAGAATCGCCTGTCACCGGCGACAGGTCGTAATATCATAACTTTCTTATATTAACAGGTCATAAATCATAAATTTCCGACTAACGAAAACCTGACTTAGAAACGTCGCAAAATATTTAAACTATGTTTACCATGGCTGACTTTCGTTTCTAAAGATACTTCTTGTTAACGATAAAAGAACTTCCAAAAAAAGTTTGCACATCCGGAGATTCGGGCAATTTCAACAATTCTTTTAACGCATTTCCAATACAAACCACACGAAATTTTGGATAACTGGCCGTTTATTAAAAAAATAGTTAATGAAGAACAGCCATAGTGTGGTATCTCATGTCATCTTTTAAGTTAGGGAGAAATATAACTTTAATTTAGAATTAAAAGAGGAGCAATCCTGATCATGAGATTTTTTTGTCTCACGTATTTGTTGTTACCACATGATTATAATTATGTAATGAAAAATAGTGCTTCGATTTTAAATCAATACATTTAGTAACATTCTTTGTCTTTGCTTGAAATGGACAAGTAGGAGAAATCAATAGATGTTTGTATTTTTCATTCAATATCGTGTGTTCCCTGTAGAAGTTCAAAGCAAAGCAATGCATAGTATACTATTAAATATGAATACGTAAACATATCGACAAAGACAACACGATTGGAATCTGCCGAATAATTTGTTATTTCTACATTTGTTTTAGAATACTTAGGTTATCTAGTTCACTCGTAGCACCGATGTAACGTTTACTTGAAAACATTAACTCTTATTAAGTCAGGTCATGTTAAGCTACAGAATGTTTAATTATCACGGAGTAATAAATTAATGCTATCATTTTAAAATATGTTATAAATGCACAAAGTATATATTTTTTTGTGATGAAAACACACTTTTGAACTAAGTATTCCTTTCACAATTTAACCATAACAATGAAGGAGTGTAAAAAATGTTGTGGACAAAAACGCATGCGAACAAAATTATGTTTGGTAAAATGAAAAAAAAAATGTGTTTCTTCATTACAATCGAAATTCCACCAGTTGTTTATAGAAAATACATTATATGATTAAGATCTTTTGTCTTGTTTACATGAGAATACATGTAGTATCATTTCCATCCCGCTATTTTAACGTTATTCTTCTTTAAAAGATATCAATAATTGTAAATTACCTATTGTGTCCATGTATTGGACGCTAATAAGTATATAGTCTTTAAATCAATGTGCATCGACTTCACCATTAGGGTTTATCTTTTCGAGAGATAAGCAATAATCATATGTACATTTTAGGATAGCTTATATCTTCGAAATGGTTTAAGTTCATGTAATCTAAAAGAGTTAGGCTTATGTAATCTTTACTTTATCTTATTTTCGTAAGTATAAGACTAAATGTGCTACATCGTCTGTGTTATGTAGACAAGGGAGAAATGACACGAACTAAATTAGTTTAAAGTATAAAAAAATTTGGTTTATTGTGCTACCCATCAATAGGTTGACCACGTTGTTTGAAGTTATTTAAATAAATCGGATAGTGATCACATACAGCAAGTTAACATTATAACAAAGCTAAAGAAAATACATCATATGTCATTTTTGTTCAGCACATTATTGTAACTGATTCTATACACCAATAAATTAAACTTCTTAAAATAATGATATTCAATTAGTACGGAACAAATTGGACTCAATTCATTTTTTTTACATTTCATGATCAGATGTGTAAGTACCTTATTCTATATCTGGATACATTAAATGCACACGTTTTCAGAACAGTTTTTTATCAATAGATCTTTGTAATTATGATGCTCAGTCTTCGTTTGTTTAGGTCAGTAATAACATTACACATTTAATATGTATCTAGTCTGCTTGATTTCAGGAAGCATGGCTGGAGATTCTTGAGAATTTTTATAGCAATTGGAAAATGCTTTTAAAAGTAAAACATTGTCGAGTGAACAACAAAAGATATAATAAACACATACAAACGGCACTTACAACAAACTTCCATGGAGAGGTCAATATATATTATGCACGAATTGCCGTTACTAAAATAAATAAATAAAAAATAACACTAAAAACACCCAAAAACATTGGAATACCCGAGAAGCAAATTATCATGCTACAATGTTTATATGTTATTATTTGCTTTATGTTTTTTTCCATGATACTAAATAATAATAATAATAATAATAATAATAATAATAATAATAATAATAATAATACTGATTATTATTATTATTATTATTATTATTATTATTATTATAATATAATGATGATATAATAATAAATGCAGAAATATTCCTTATAATTATAATTAAATGAAAGAAAAAGTTATTACTTTTCAGTCATATTTGATTTTAATAAATAGTTTACCTGTTCACGATTAGTCCATTTTATTAGAAATATTTACTTTATTATTGAAATTATTTTTAAAAAAATTGATCACTCAAGCTTGGGTTTTATCAAAGTAGATGTTTTTACACCAATCCGTAGTTTATATATGGACATTCGCCAATCATTTTCTCTCGCTTCTCTGAAAACCGATATGATGATATTTCTGCCTGACTTCAAGGTACAGAGTTAACATTCATATTTGAGACCAGTGATTGAATTGCAATAAAACATTACTATTAAATATATGTAAGATAAATTACTTAAAATCAAAATTATATCAAAGTTAAGTAATGACTTATAAGAGCTGATTTTGAACTTCCAAACTGTTTTAAACGTTCAATTCTATTTAATGGTCGGCACATTTAGAACCAGTTTGAACCAAAATCATTAATAAATGTCTTGTATTATATCAATATTTGATCAAGTTCATATTTAGTTATATATATATTTATTTTTTCTGTAAAGACATCTCAAAGATATCTAGTTCTTACAGCGATATTTTAAAGGAATTTATGTTCTCTGATGTGAATAAATCCATTTTTGACTGAAACAAACAGACTTAAAACACCCTGATTGATTGACTTTCTTGTACAACTATGTCAAACATATTGACATGGCTACTTGTGAGTATTACGTTCGTACCTTTCAGTATATCCAAAGTTAAGCTATTAAGATATCAATCAGAAAATGTCACAAATCAAAATGCACTAAAATTCACATTTTTATTTATTCCGATTGGAAACTATTTCAATCTGTAAATTCACCATTACGTAATGTGTATTCGAACGCCTGTCATGATAATATCCAAGTACATAGTTCCCCAATGAAAGACAATTATTAAACAGTTTTGTGACTTTTTTACTGGATGTTGATTGCATTAAGTTGTCTTGTATCACTTCACAAATTCACCTATCAATAACACAAAACAAGTTATATTTGTCCACATTGTAATTGTAATGGACTTTAGTAGGACGGATTAAACAAAACACGCCTTGCTTGTCCTCTTCAGACGTTTAAAATATTATCGTCTTAAAGTTTACCTCTAAATGTAGAAACACCCGTCGCTTAATTCAAGGAAGTCATTGTTTTCAGCTAAACTTTTAAAACTTTATAATTAATTCAATTCTTATTTTTTATAATAATTCTAATTACGTACATACAGAGAAGACATGTGGAGAACAGTCCTCAACTATGTTCAACATGAATCCGAGTGGGAACATATAAAATTATGATACGTAGTTGGTACACTAACAAGGTCAAGTGTCTAATCACTGCCGCAATCCTGAGTAATCCTCAATAAGCCTTATCATTTACGGATATTAATGTTATATATCCATCAAAGTAATAATGTCGCTATAACGCTCGATGCAATTAAAGAAATAAATTCAGACGTAATATTTATTAATGTGTCAACTAAAAACTGATTTACCGATGCTCTATTTCCTTCTCCTATCCATGTCATTGAAGTTTCTGAACGCTTCAAAGATCTTTGAAAGCATGTAATAACTAATAGAGATTATTCCCTATCATAAGCTGATCAAACGAAATAATGAACCATAAAGTGTATGATCTTAATGAATTATTTATTATGTGTTTAATGTTTTGTTTGATTCGTTACCTGTAAGATGAACATAATATTTCATGTGACGAGTTACCAACTAATCTTGGTGTTACAATTTTAATTATAACAACCATACTTCTGAGTTTGGAGTTAAGCAGACACCTGGTGCATTTAGAATCCAACAGTGTTCTCATTTGTAGCCTAAATTCTTTGCAAAGTCTTTATTATTATTTCGCCCATATCTATTTTTTATGTTACTGAGCCTTAATCTAAATTGAAATTGGAAATCACAATCCGTAATTATAACACTAATGAGGCCTTATTCCATAATTATCTCAACAGTTCAACATAAATCCAACATAATCCTTAATTTTTTACGGCTCAAATCATCAATAATACGATAAAACGAATGAAGGGACGAAATCATTCAATACAATTAGTGACACGAACTGAACTAAACATCCCCATTGTACATTCATTCAAAGCTGTCAGGCATGAAATAAAACTTGGTACAAATATCCTGGCGTTTCAATGCATTAATTTCGAAGTGATAGTAATTGGCTGAAAGAAATTGTACATTTATATGAAAGTATCATATTGATATTTGAAAGTATCATATTGATATTATGTTAAAACATTAAAGCAGCACGTCTGCAGATTTGTTTTCATTCTTTTTTAAAGTATCAACAAATCTTTCAAAAAATGTTCGAGTAAAGACTTTACGTAAACGTTATTAACTGTACAAATGCAATTATTTTCCTTCAACATAAAATGTACCTATAAATAAGCCACGTTCTAATCATTGATAATACTTATTGGAGAGGTCATCAGACCTCTTTACAGTGTTGAGAATGATTGCTGGCGGCATCCATTTTTGCGTATCAAATTGAAGCTAATGCATCGCATTTTAAGCCTTAAATCATTTGAATCAGTCTACAAAAATTGTTATGCGCATGCTCCGCCTTAAAATACGACTTAACTTAAACGAAAAATAAACATCGAAGTGAACAAATCAGTACAAGGAAAAATCGGAAAATATCATTTACGTTACTTAACACTACGAGCAATGGTTCATTCCGTTTTTAATCCTTTAAACTGTATAAATTGATAATTGTTTTCTGCATAGCGTTTTACTAAAAATAATAATAGTGAACATTATAGCAACAATATCACCATGCACTATTTTATGACCGAGTGAACGGTGTACCGAAAATTTGCTGCTCCTTTCACTTTTGAACTGGTATGACTAAACTACGCAACGGAGATTTTTTGGCTCAACTGGTGAAAATGGCACAATTTTTTTCTCAAGTTTGATTTTCTTGCCATATTGTGGTTGGAGGCATATAGCGGTTACGTATATATTGTCTATTCCAATCAAATGATATATACTCTTTCAATGTAAATCTGGGATGGATTTAATATTGTTTGATTAACATACTTTATGCCCGTCTCTGGTGCCTTTTATATCTCCAAATATTTTCGAAATAATAAAATCTTCAACAGCTGCAAAAAGACCTCTCGCATGCTTCTTTTTTAAGAAGTAAACTTGTAAATTATTAAAACAACGTTATCAAATGTGAGTGACGTCATGACCAAATGGATAACGCATGTCGAGGGATAAACCCCGTCAGGAAAAAGCCGTGGTTTCTTTGATATGCCTTGTTTATTACCGGTAGGTTCCAGTAACATATTCAAATTGTTTTAATCAGCTTAAAGTTTCCAAAGCAACCGAAATTTAAAAAAATATATATTTTTAATCCACAGTAAAGGTTTCTTTTTCCGCTTGTCACGTGGTGGCAAGACTCTGATGATAAATATATCAGGAAAAGTATCATTTAATCTAGATTGTGACTATGTATTCATGTCTTGTACAATTATTTTAAAGGTCAAACTTTAAAAGATTTATATCGTGCATCTCACAAAAATTTATTTCGTCCAAATCGTTTATTCTGTAATATATCAAATGTATTTGTCAAAATATATTGTGTTATCATAACAGGACATTCATCATAATATATATTTATCAGAAATAAGTAGTAAACTGCTCTATATTGTAACTACAACAAATTAAATGGAAATTAAATGGAATTACTTAATTAGGATATTTTCTATTTCATAGTTCTGCACGATGTACATACTAGCTGTTTCAAACACTTTTTTACTAGACATTTTGCCAACTAGTATTTATTTGCACGAAAAAAATGCTTTCTCCATTGTTGTACTTTTCTGAATGATTGTCATGAATTTGGGGCTTAGAAGCAATGTTTGTTTTTCTATAATTGATATACCCCAAAGGAAAATTAAAGACGAAGGCATTGCATTATGCTACATTTACTTTAAGTACAGATATAATGCGTTCGTAGTTGTTGTTTGTATGACACTAGTTTTTAAGATACTTTGAACTTAATTCTAAGAAATAATTTTGATATCATTCCAAGAACTGATTATGACGTAAAAATATTAAATTATTCGAGACAATTACTTATTTTCAAAATAAAACATCAGTAAAAAGCTTGCAACATTCCTTTTGTCATAGAATATTTTCTTTAGGTGGGACATTTATTTTTTTTAAGAATATGTTGCTTTACGTCACAATGTGACCTCCCTTATGGACTACATATAACTTTGATTTTGGTAAATGAGACCATTTTAAAAACAAATAATCAAATCGTAGTAGTAATTCCATATTTGTTGTAGTAAGCGGGACGGCTAATTTTCTTAAGTATATTAAATTGAATAGTTGAACATAGCCATGAAACAATCAAATACATGTTTCACGCTTAGATTTATACAATTAAAACATGTTGTCAATTTAATAATTGCAGCTCGTTTTGCGGTAATTTCATGCGTAATTTGTCTAGAAAACACTTAGTATGTTTTTGCATCATTCTGAAAAGTCACACGGGTTATTTTCATCAGTAAATTGTCACAGGAATAAATATCATTCGATTATTTCTTGTTTTATTTTGCAAAGTAAATATGTGACATGGCTATTACAAATTTATCAATAAAAAAAAGACAGGTCATCTAAGGAAAAAACAAACAAACAAAAACACACACACAGAGGAGAAACAACTTGGATTACTTTATTGTTTTCCACATATCATTCTAAATAAGCGCAGTCTTCAGGTAGATGCTTCTTTATAGAAAATTGAGAAATTGTGGTACGTTCACGGACTTTTACAAATGAAATGATAGGAACATCGAAACTTGAATGATAGATCATTTCTCTTCCAGTTGATTTGTCACAAATAATCAGAAAATGATTTGATCACACTTTGGAACCAAGTTGATTTAGATTTTACAATATTAACGTGACTTTATAGTTGATAATTAATATTTTACCTGAAATAGGATTGAGGTGTTATTTTTTCAGACTATTTAGATATACAGAAAAAGAACTTGGCTATTAGGGTGATCGATACTTTAGTACTAACAATTACAGCTACCTAAATGCTAAACTAGACTTCGAAAATAGTCATTGATTCCAAGCAATTTAACTGAAATATCATTGTTTCTTAGATGTTAACACGTCGGCAGCGACTGACTGTCCGCAGCTTTGAACCCGATTTCTACCTAATAAAGTTGTTATATCTAATGATCGCTTATCGAAAGTGATGACATCAATCATCAAAGAGATTAATTGTCGTTTGACTGATAGTTGTGTAGATATATTTTGTTTAAATCAAGATCTTAGAATGATATGACAAAACATTTTAATGTGAAAATAAATCGTGTTCCCGACCATGATTTATATTATAAGTGTACTTATGACATTTTTAAGATATTTGACATTATTTCAAGGAAATGATTTAGTTGTGGAATTAACCTCAAGCACATTTTTCCTCCTCACTTTAAGTTGAGTATTATGTTTTGGCATTTTATGTCTCACAAACACGTTAGCACATCTAAACTATTTCCTTTTCTCTAACATACAATTCATTGGTTTCAAATTGTTATAAATTGTACCAGGTCGATTTTTAACAAATGATTGTCTGAAAGGAAAGGTAACTAATTTGTTAATAGTAGTTCGGTTAAGTTAAATTGATAAAATGATTTATCCAGTCATGTTACATACGAGCTATTTAAGTTGAGACTCAAAGTTAAAATAGGGACAGTAATGCCACCAACTACTACTGAATTAATAATATTGCAATCTCAATTTGATTGAAACTTTTAAAACTCTCTTTAGACACTTGATCAGTTTGGAAAATAAATTGTGTTATATAAAAAAGCACTACAATGAAAGTAATTACGGCTTAACACCATGGTACTGAACTGGCTAAAACAGTTAATATCTGAGGTTTGTGATGTGGAAACTCGTATACACGGCTGATTTGAAATTAATTTCAGTATGATCATTACATTGCATTTTCAAGAATAGCAATAAAAATCATTGCAAATCATTGCAAACAAGAAAAAGAAAAATGGAAAAATAAATAACATTTTGTATAAATTAGTATTTAAAATTATTGTCCCCAAATGCAAATAAAACTGTTTGTTATAAGTCATGTAAGTACACTGTATATCACATTACGATGATTTTTTCAGCAAAAATATTATACCGTTTTTGTATATATTATGATCGTAAAAAATATCGAACTTAAAATAATTTGCATGTAAAATGTGTTGATATATAATGCATTCAAGTTGCAAGCCCATTTTATGAGTCAGGCCTGAGGGTTATCAAAATTTCGTATTAATATATTTTCAAAGAGTTTTTTTTTTTTTTGGGGGGGGGGGGTGGCACTTTTATAGGTATTGATAATTACAGAAGTGTGGAAAATATAATTATCTTCTTTTGTCCTCACAACAGCTGAAAAGATTGGTTATTCTAATTGCTTATTTCTATAACTGAGTTTTCAATTAGGTTATTGGTATTACATGATGTATGTTGCGCGGACTGAATAAAATTACATATGTTCCATTAACTTTAGATAACCTGCAAAAATGAAACTATCCAAAAATAAATACTTGTTTTGCAATGTTTCATTCTATGAAGTTAATGTGGTTAATTAATCTAAACGATTATTATAGTGTGAAATAAATCAAAATACATTTAGACCCCCCCCCCTCAAACAGTGACAAAATGCCCTATTTAGGCCCCAAACACTATTTTTCGTTTGAGAAATATTGTTTAAAAAAGTGATCACTTTTTCGGCGCCGCTTTCCATAAGGATGATACTATTACATCAAGGGATTGCCAGAAGGGTTCCCCCCTTCTGTTTGGGGGGGGGGGGTTGAAGGAGAGTGGCAGCCCCCCCTCATCGCCAAGAACATGTTGGTCATGTTACAGGTTAAAAATGGCCTAAGGTCGATCGTAAGTTAATGTGTAGCCAACGCTGAAAAAAACTTTTACTATATCTCAATCCATTGAGAATTTTCAGCACTTTGAAATCAGTTTTAATAACAAAAAAATGCAAATACTGATTCTTGGCAATTTTGAGACGTCCCCAATCGCCAATGTTACAGATAATTTAAGATTGAGCATTCTGTTACAGAGGCTATGGTCCAGTTAATATTAATTCCAAGTTTCATCAGAGAGCATTTTTCATAGTTTTATAGCAGTTTGAACTTGTAACAGGAAGCTTCTCAATGAAAACGGCCATTTTTTACAATTTGCTGATGAAGAAAGAAATAGTATATTGTCTTTGGTATGTGTTGGTTAAACAGATTGCTGGAATTTAGGCGAATATTTGTGTTTAAAGTAAATAAAATAAAACATACAGACAATGGAAACGTCACGGTACAAAACTTTTAGATTTGCAAAAAAATGTATTCAACACTAATGACTCGAATGTAATTTTAAAACAAAGAAGCAATTACATATAAAGGTGTATCAGACAATTCGATTGCATTATGTGATTCATACGAGTATAAGATTGAAATGACTCTACAATTCAACGGTTTGTATCAAGGTTAATTACAACTTTTTTATAGACGCTTTCTCCCAGTATATCACACATCTTCAAACATGATCTCTATCACCATCAAGATATCATTTTCCTTAAATTTCAATCTTGGGGAAAATTGCAGTGTATAAAAATGTCGTCTGCTTATTATTTAAAGTTGTATTCAATTTTCTATAAAGGAAAGAAAAAGTGTTTGTCATTGACATATCGCTAAGACACTCGGCGTCTGATAATATACTATGCTATTTGATAAGGTTTTGGTAATCACACTCAACATTCTAAGATTTAGAGGTTGGATTCAATACAGGCTGCATCAATATAAGCAGACGCTTACAGTGTATGACAAGTTAATTCATTCAGTAAAATATTTTAATTTATTACATACTCATAAATGAAATATGGAGAAATATTTCCATTTCTTTCAGTAGTTTTACTGTAAAATTTTTTTAACACTTCAGCGCATCATTTTTTTCCGTATTTTCACTGGCCAGTAATTTGCCGGCCGGATTAATTTCTTGAAATTTTTTCCAATACACAGTATGAAAGGGGACGTACTTCGGATACAAACAAAAATGAAAAACTGATTCACTCAATGAAGAAAGGAAATCCTGTATTTAAAAAACTTTAATGTTTAAATTATAATCCTGTAATATAAAAGTTCACAAGCATAATGAGTGATAACACAACAAAAAATATTGTAAACCTAGCAAATTTTATATACTATGCTAATAATATCCGAACACAAAATTAAAATATTTTTTTTAGAATACTCACATTTCAGCAAAAACAAAAACAACTATAGAATTAACACAACAACAAAGAACATGTCACGTGGGCAATAGTAATATGGTAAATAGTATTTCACATTTATTGTTAGGCTTGGGTAAACATAGGATCACATAGTTATTGAAATAATTAAACTTTTCAATATCCTTCAAAATATATATTGATTTCTTTAATAAATGTTTGGATTAAATCTCTATTATATTTTGATTATGCTTAATATTAATTATATTTGTTTATATTTCTGGATACTATGCTTCTCGAAAATTTCATGTTTACATGTATTTTCTATCATTTGTAAATTGCTATAAGTATGTATTTACTTAATTGCAATAAACGTTTGAATTGAAAATATGTCCTCTTTATATCAGAATGTATGACAAGCAACACCCATTTATGTGTAAAAAATGAGAAAAGCTTAAGCCTTCAAGCTAACACGAAATAAAAAATGAATAAGTCATTTCGGCATACAATTAATTGCAATATAATATGTCTGGTTTCAAGCGTCTTAGAGAAGTAACAGGGCAATTGTTTTTCGATATATTCAGATAAATTTGATAACAAGTTAATAACTACTTATAATAAATAAGTAAGAAACAACGAACCTCAAATCTTAAAAGAACTATTCTTAGCTGATGCAAGGTGTAACATTATTTCGATATTTATATATATTGTCTAGTTATATGAATAGATATTAGTCGGGTTTTTTATTTTGTCAAAATGCATTCTTTGTAGAGAAAAAAAGCATATCTATCATTCAACTTCACGAATAATGTATGTAATAAGAGACTGGTTCAGGAATTTACGATCAGGTTACCATGCCGTAAATATCTTTATCTTTCGGATTTCTGTGACATATTTGTGTTAATTAGATAAAAAGTTAAGATATATGGAACGAAAGTCAACATAAATACAAGCTTTGTGATACACATGCAATTATAAGCGAAATGTTAATTAATCAGTCATTGCAATAAGAAAATAATAAGCACATTAATAGTTTCCTTAACATTTTGCAAAGAATAATTGAAATTAAATGAGTAACTGAAATAATCGAGAAAAGTAAATTTCTGCCTTCACAAACAGAATAAAGGAAGTGATCTCATTTAGCAAATTAAATGTCTAGTTTTCTAAGATAAGTATTATATGAATTAGTGTCTTAGAAAAAAAGAAACATTTTTGTAAGTACATGTAATTATTGATAAAATGAAAAGGAAATGTTTTATATTCCCATTTTACTTAAACAACATTTATGAAAAGTTCCAGTGACGTTTCTGCCAAGATATTAGTGTTAATGAAAACTCCATTCTTGGAAGTGTGACACACACCTTAATCGAATATCAATTAAATTACAATGTCATTAGCACGATATTTCAGTTGATATGTTGGGCTAGCCAATAATGCAATGCATCTATTTCCGTTGATGTTGATTTGAAAAGATCGTCTGTAAATTTATCGGCCTGTTTAGTCTAGATGAATTCTCAGATGAGTCATCAATAAAACATGTGGAAGGAATAATCCGAGTTAGTTTTACTCGCATGTATATTTAAGATTCTAACATTTTGATTCGGTGATATCATTACAATATTTTTCTTTATCTATTTTTAAATGCAGTTGGCTAGTTGCCGAGTTATAATTTCAACCATGACCTGACCAGTACCTACTAAAACAGAAGATTATTTTAAAGCCTGACAATGCTTATAAAAAGTTCGTAAAATAAGGTTTTCTATATAATGAAATCTACAGTAATTCGTGCAGCGAAAGAGAATTGATCTCATAAACACATGATCGAGTAAAAGTTTTGGCATTAGCAAAACGTATGTTTTGTTTTACTTTTTTATGTTAAAGCCTAATATAACTGCTCTTTAATTACAAAAGTAACCAATAAGTAACAACACAGATATATTACCAAACGCCTGTTACAAATGGCGAATTCGCGACAAATATTAAAAAAAATATAGTAAAACTAATCAGCCATCTTAATTTAGAAATAATGACAAAAAGCACAGTTGAACCTCTCGAAACTTATAACTAATCGTATTTATCTCGCGTCGTTCCGCTTTAAAATATGACATGCCACTTCTACTAGCATCATATTGTTACCTCTTTATATATCTTTCTATATTAAATGTTTGTTCCAAAATACATATTTGTATCATAGCACGCCTGTCAAAATAACCAAAGGTTGAAAATGAACAAAAAACATAATTATCATTAATCCTAATTTCAACATTTACGGAGTTTCCACGATTAATACAGTAGTATTTTTTCATATAAAAACATATTTTGCTCCATTGTTATAAATAAGTGTATATACATGTATGTCATAAACAATGTCAAACTAAGGTGTAATAGTCATGTTATTTTTTAAATCATAATATGTCAACAGAAATAAAAGCTACGAAATTGTTATTCTTGAAGTGCAAATCGAAGATATCAGTTATAAGAGTTTTTGACAGGTTATATGGCCATATATGAACGTTTGTTTGGAAAAACATGTTATGTTGCAAACAACCGTAAAACACCTCTTACGAATATTTATAAGAAACGTATGATACAGTAAACTTTTATTTTTGAGAAAAAAGCGAGATTTCTTCATAAGTTGTCAACAGACGGGTATATAAAACTATATTAAGTAACGATTAGCAAATGAAAAGCGACGTCACAAACGTGTAGTATGATACAGTTACACATATTCGTACTTTTAGATGACGCTATTTTTAATATATTCTAAATTTGATTCCAAGAAACCATACTGATATATTTCTTAGAACTGATTTTTATATATATATTAAATTACCCTTAAAAGTCGAGACTTAGTCTTTTTTTATCATTGTAGTTAATTTATAGCTTTTGGCATTTCTTTCACACTTTTGCACTCTGAATCTATTTCATTAGGTGTGCCATTTATTTTAAGGAATATATAATGTATTACGTCTTTCAGAACTATATGTAGTCATTAGGCTTTCCCTGTTTGGGTCAATGATACGACTTTGATTAACAAATGACAACTATGTAGTAGTTTTCCACCGGGACGAGTCTGCTTATTTCTTTTAGAAAATATCTAATACTGTTATATTGACAGACAAGGTTGAATTGTTTTTGTCGCAGATTCAATTTGATTTAATATGTTCACGGACGACACTTATAGAACAAATATTAATTTTGAAATGATCATTGACAGATATAAGATTTAGTGCATGTATGGGTTATATGTAAGAATAGTAATAGTTTGTTTGTATAGAGCTTATATTTATTGGGACATAGGGACATATGATACTGTCTGGTTGTGAAATGGTTTAGTTTATACAAAAAGTCAAGGTTGTTGTTGGGGATATTAAACACATTCAGTGATAGCTCTAGTTTATACATATTTCATATTAGTTCCATTGTGTAGGAAGCTAAACGATTACAGACAAACAATCCCGAATCCAATACTGGAATCAAGCAGTACATTTACTGGGTAATGTGTGTAAAATTTCTACAGATATTTGGGTAACTAATCTGACGCGTTAACGACTCGGCCATGCAGCCACATGGTTTTTTTAACCACAAGGGCTTAATTATTTGGGATATGATGATAAACAATTATAACACACATACTCATTAAAACGTAGTGAACATTATTGGCGAGCATTATTGGCGTTATTTGTTGGAACTCTTTACATTTGCTGTATATGGAATATATATGAAACGCTTGTAATTCATTTACATTTACAAATGCGAGAAAAAGCGACTTTTAGAAATAGAAAATGAATCAGCATTTCTTTTCTATGTTAGCATAGTTCTGCCACCAGATAACCATGTAACTTAAGAGGTAGCTAGTTACGTAACCAGTTAACCTCTTAAATTAACTAGTTAGTTGTGTGGTTAACTAGTTACGTAACTAGTTAATTTCATTCAATAAATAAAAGATCATAACGGGAAATAAATGCGTGTTAGTGCCAACAACTGTCTTCCTTTTATTATTTTACCAGCTTAATATTAAGAAGTTAACTAGTTACGTAACTATTAATTAACTAGTTAGTTATCAGGTGATCTGGTGGCAGAAATATGCCACCATACTTTTCAATTCCTTTCTTGAGCCTTGGTAGTAAATGGATTTATTTCATGCAAATTATACAAATTAAATGTTTTTTGAGCTGTCTCATTCATGTTCAATTCATTGAAAAGTTGTGAACAGTTTTAATTTACAATTATGATGTCTAGCTAATTATAAATTTTATACTTAGAAAAAAGGAGATTATGATTAATAATAATTATGATATAAAAAAGCTACAAATCATTTTATTAGTTAGTTGTAAAGAGAATGATTTCTTTCAGTTAACTTAATTTAACAAGCAAATTCGTAAACTGTATATCCCCACCGAGTACTGGTTATTACTAATACAACAACTGGAGACATAAGGTATTATTCACAATTGACATGCTGAAATCCAGTCAGTTTTTGCAAAATTCATTGCATAAAAATAAAATTCTTTGTACATGATAAATATTTTTGGCCATAACAGGGGACATAACTCCGTCTTGAATAGTATTATGTATAGGACATGTCAGTGAGATGAAAATTTTCTTTTCTTATTGATGGTCCACGGAAAGTCTAGTTAAAATCAATCAGCAGTTGCAAAGAAATAGCAATAGTGCTCTGTATGCATACTGCAAAACTAATTAAGGGCCAGAACTCTATGTTGAAGGGTCTGACCGGAACTAGGCGACGATATGCGCATCTCCTTTTGTGATATTGATGATTCCCATAAAGTCCCATTAAATTTCAGCCCGTAGTTGCAGAGAAAAAGCGAGGAAACGAAATTCGAACGGACGGATGGACGGACAATGCCAAAACAATACCCGCTCTCGACTCAATCGGCGGGGGATAATCAGATGCAATGCAGGTGAAAACTTTAAAATGTCTTATAGACTAATAAAGTGAAATTTTAAATTTAATTCAGCAGTATATAGAAGCAATTAAGTAAAATACATGGATCATGTTTTATTGTGTGTAACCAAAACAAAGGTGAATGTAATTGTTGCATAATATGATAGTACTATACAGCTGCAAGTAAAGTTTACTGTTTTCTTGCACCACATGTCTTTAAAACGTGGTATTTATTAGGTACTCCCAATTTTCATGAACGACAATAGTGCAGTAACCGTAAGATCTAAAATTGTCGAATCTTCATATCTATTTATTTCTTCATCCTAGCTTTTTATTAAAAACATGGGTTTGGTTAACATGTAAATTGTAAAGGAATACAATTAGTCATTTAATTTAACGAATATATATTGTAGTCTTGCCTGATTTAAAAAGATTAAAAATCATGTGTATCATTCCGTAAACAAATGATATGTTAACGTTTTCGTAGATACATTTTTGTTTGCTAAAGGGATTTTTTTATTTATGAAAAGAGCCGATTTTCTCAGCAATTATGCATGCATTTAGATACGTGAAACTTGAAAACTTGTAATACGTGCAAAGCGAAATACCGTATAAATAAATAAGCCATTGTAATAAGAAGAAAGACAAACTTGCAGTTTCCTTAATTTCCCTCAAAGACAACTAAATCTAATATTTGAAAAAAATGACTTATTTAAATAGCCATGTTTGCTTAGTCTCTCTAAAATATGACATCATTATTAAATATGACTTAATCGCATACACTAACATCAGTAAAGCGCAGACAAATTAGTAAAACGGTATGTGGTTATAATGTCCAGTTTCTTGTCTATCAAAGGGCCAATTGCAATGCCTTTATAATGCGATTATCTGACTACGCTGAAATTAAATTGGCCATTTTTTATCGATTTATCACACACATTAATGTTGAATTGTGTTGAAGTCGACAGGGCTGTTAGGGATAAATTTAGTGCAAAACAAAAAGTGTTTTTTTCCAAACCATGATGTATTTTAGAAACAAAATGAAGATCACGGAGGAGTTAACAAGATGTTTATACATCTATCAAAATAACAGCATCTTGAAATCTATAAGAAAAATAAATCAATGCAAAATTCGGTAGCAACATTTAAACAAATTCAAAATAAAGAATTGCCGACACAATATAAATATTATCAATGCCTTCATAGTGAACAGGGAAAACGAAATTTAGCTTTTAATGAGTTATATGTCTGGTTTGTAAGGAAGAAAAGGTTCTGAGACATAATAAACTTATTATTTCCCGGTTAATCAGGATGAATGTATCAAGTAAGCAATTGATTGTGTCAGGAAATTGACACAAAATACATTCAAATTATAAAATAAATAGAATGTCAGGAAATGCCTCATGTTCCCGTAATGCTCGCACAATGATTACCTTAAAATATGTTTTATGTGATATAATCTGCGAAATGTGAATCAATGTATTCATTTTTTTTTTCATTGCGATTTCTAAACAAACGTACATGGCAATCGATCATATTGTCATTTGTTCCAGCTTATAAAAAAAACAACCTGTAATTGTAGATAACGGTTTTGATCTAGATACATTTCAGATGCATTATCAATAAGGCATGTGAAAAGTATGTTATTTGTATTTTGTTTCTTTCTTTTTGTAATGGTCATTAAATTATCATATACTTTGTTATAAAGCATCTTTAAATTCGGTCGGCAAGTCGCACCAAATTACTTACACATAAGGTACATTGTATTTTTAAAGCTAACACTAAACATAAATGAACGTTTGTATTTCCAGTCTGATCAATTTTAACGAAAGTATTTTCTCTTTAATAGGTAATAAAATAAGATTTTCAATGCAATTGTATCTACAAAAGGTTATTAAAAAAGTGATTTACAGTAATTTGCATTCCTCCAGGGCAGCGAAAGAAAGTTTATCTCATTAACACATGATCGGAAGAAAGTACATTACTAAAAGGTACTTGTTTTTGTGCAATGTACGTTATAAACTAATGTAAAACCAATTTTAATGATGATTTTTTCATGTTTATTTGTTTGTTTTGTTTGGGTTTACTGAGCACCAACACAGTTACGTCATCTGGCTGCGAAACAGGAACGATGTATTCGTTAACCTGGGGTGTTATTAACTTAATGGCCACCCCTAAGTCACACTTTATACTTTGTTACTTAATTACAAATATTTTATTCTAAATTGTGTCTCGTTTGTGCTGGTTTATTTTGTACCGCAAGTTGGTTAATATTTCACTTGAACCAAGCAAGATCGATAATCTGATAAGTTTTACAAACGACGAACCATCGCATACGAAAATTTAATGTTAAATGTTGAATGTAATATTCACATATCATAATGTTTATGAAAGGATATCCTTTCATTAAAATCAAGAAAAAAATTACAGAAAGATAAATATTCTGTTGTGTAGGAGTCAAATTAGATAATTACGTTTTAATGGGGGTTTTTACATGTTAAAATAGAAAAGAAGATGTATTAAACAGGTATCTTACGGGTATGAATTTACAATAATCTAAAATGATCTGTTTATGAGACCGTGTTATTTATAAAAGTGCAGTTCTAATCACAATTTCTATCAGAAAGAAACATTACTTTTTCAGTAAACACTTGAAGGATATATTAAGTTCTCGTTTTTTAAACATAAAGAAAGATAATATATAAATGTTGTGTTCTTCCTATTTACGCCCATATGGTCTTTTCGCTGGCGAGGGTGAACAAACCCAAACACACATGCACACAGTTACGTTACGGTCATAAGGCAATCCACAAACCTCTTAAATCAGTTATTACGCATACAAATATATTTGGTTCGGTACATTGTCTCGTTTGATATCTAAATATCCCGCCAGGTATGAAACAACTTCTGCTTCTTTGAAAATGAGAGCAACGAAGAATCTCCCCTTTCTTTTTTCCGCCTGGAAAACAAAAGTCCGTAAAAAGACAGTGAACAATCTATTTCCAATACAAGTTTGCTTCTTTGTTTTATTCAACCGTGCTATAGACTAAGACCAAAGGCCAATTTTTTATGTTTGAAAAACACATCCATTCCCTAACTTGGCATCTTTATCAAGTATTGTATCTCGCGAAATATTAACGTCGGCCCGAGAGCTATTTATTACGCGTCGGTAATGATCGTTTCTATAATTAAAAACATCTGGAAACGAAACGACTGCTTGACGAATTGAAATATAGAAGCACATAGTTCCCTTCTAAAATGACGTCATTTTAACGCGGTTGATTCATTAAATGCGCTAAAATGACGTTGTTGTATGGCACGCGACTCATCTGGCAACCCCCTATGCCAGATGAAATTTCGGGCATGGGTAAAACTCACGGAAACGCCAGTCTGTTATGCGAGAAAACACGATGGAGAATTATATGAGCATTTCTTTTTAATGTCTCACTATCAATGTATTTCAGTCATATTTAACAAGTAGAGATGGACAATATAACTACTAAACGGCAAGCATATTGCAGTTACTTTTAATCAGTTGACACGAAATTCTTGGTAGCTGCACGACGCAGGACAGTTATTCATTATTACCGGATTATTTTTTATATTGTTCAATAGAAAGACAATACTGCAAACTGTCTTATGTACGACACTATTTACAGCTGATATAAAATATAACAAAGACAATTCTTGAAACTCGAACTCGTGACAAAATATTTGATCGCAAGGAATCCCGACTAGTTTACCAAATTCACTATCCTGACATTTAACATTCCTGTTACACTGTATGCTATTTTGTAAGACCCGTTTTACTTTTTCAGTCGAGTGTTGTAGACTTTTGTGTACACATAAAATGAAACGTCACTCTCACGTTATCATAGACAAAGAGCACAAGGTATTATAATGAAACTCAGCACGTCCAAACACAACTATGTTGAAATAACCGAGATATTTTATATCTCAGGCTTGTAAAATCGAAACGCTTATTGAAATTACATTACCTTACATTTATTCAAAAGAATAAATTACATTTTATTTAATATATAAATTATTACGAGGAAAATAGTGTTCCGTTTCAAAAAAATTTGTAAATGACTTTTAAAGTATTTTTAATATCACATCATGATCAAATTATTACTTTAACAGTAATTTAAATACATATGTAGATGAACAATACGAATATAAACAAGTGAATGGAATTCGTGTAGCAAAGTTTGTGTTAGTAAATGTTTATCAAAAGTAGCTAGATTAAGCTATCTTCGACTCATTTTGCACATCTGGAAACGAAATCGATTTCGGCGTCATACAATTTAAATCGCAAAATCGTGATACTTTAAACGTATTACACAGTATATCATCTTTAATGACAGCACAATCCCGCGCGTGTTTGTTTCTCTGTTTCTAGGAAGACGATAATAACGCTAATCTTAATATGCTCTTGTCATGCAAGATGCCAAATTAAAACACTATTTGTTCTACATAAAAGACACTTATACATATGCATGAATCTTTGATACAAATATTGCAAAACCAAAAGCATTGTAGGAGCCATCTCGGTTGTCTATTGGAAGACATATCGGTTTTTTGATATTTCTTCCAGCAAGAATCCTTTAACTGGATTCTTATCTTAAAAAAGATTTGTATTTTAACATGAACATTTTCCAACATCATTTGTTGGTCAACCACCATTTTAACAGTAAATCTTTCGAATTATATAGTCAGTTCATTTCAACTTGACAATGAAAAAATGAGCATAATGACAAATAATTAAATGACATATGATGCATGAATTACAATGTTAAATACGCAATTTGCATTTTTAGTAAGTCAGTAGGAGTAATTAATTTCAATGACTTTAAAGGTAACACTTATGAAACAAAACGAAATAAACAAGGCGCCATTGTGATATATTGTGAAAAATGTAACAGTATGCTATTGGCTGGAAATAATATATTTCTGACATTTATATTGTCCGAAAGGAAACGAATGACATTCTGTTTCATTCATTAGTGTCGGGCTGTGCATATTACAACCTAAACGGAAAATGTATACAGCTAAGACGAGTGTCAAGGTACCCAACTTGTCATAAGTAAACCAATTTCAACAAAAAAATCTGTCTCCTATGTATTTAGACTTCCAGGAAACTATATCTATAGCTGTGCCTGACAATTTGATTGTAAGGAGAGCCTCAAATAATAGTCAGTTCTGCAGTTATAAAAAGTAATTGACAACATAATTTAAAGTAAATTACAGATCTTATATAGACATTCCATTTCCGAACAATATACATATTCAAACATAATCTTTATCAATATCAATATTATCTTGAGAAATTTCCGTCTACTGATAATGTCGTCTGCTTATTTAAACGAGATGAGACTGTCAAACAGATTGGTACTGTGACAGGACGCTAAGACACTCGGCGTCGTATCTAATATCAGGCTCAGGGTTAAGGAGTCTGTATGATATAGACTGCACCATCTATATATCTATCTTCCGTTATTGACAAACCCCTCGCGGGGACGTAGACATGTAACCTGGTGATTTATTTTGTTTTTGACGTTCACAAATGAAAGTATATCAGATGGTTTGTGTTAAAGATGCACAGTGTGTTGTAGTACTCAACCATACCAAATTCCGTTTTATTTAAGTTTGAAAAGTGATAAACTTGCAAAGCTAACAACAATGAAAAGAAAGGTCACATTTACATGATGATTATATCATTAGTAGTATGTATTTCTTTCAGAGAAAAAATAAATTTCGTCTGGATAACACACACAAGGACAAACTCTCACCTTTCTGTGGAATATACAATGCAAAAAGTCACAGTACACAACGATATGAAATATGACTAGAATAATATGAATACAAATTACACAATTATTCCATTATCTTCGCCTTCACAAACAGTCTGAGTAAAGTAATGACAGTATTTGCTGAAATAACTTTGTCTTGGACAAAGATATTGTATTCTCAGATAAATTTGACAAATACGCAAATTAATTACTATTTCTGAGGACAAAAACGTTAATAAATGACTGCGTAACATACTAGTTGACGTGTAAAAAACGAAACTATTTTTAAATAAATAATTAGGTAAACAAATTTGAAGAAATTGTTTGACAATGTGTTAAATGTCAAAGGTGTATCAGAGGTGTATCATAATGCACATATTGCTTGCTATCTTACAATGACACATTTAACCTAATTAACTAGCAAATTTGTATGAAATGTTTCAAGTTGAATTACAAGTAAAAAGAGTAACAATTTGAACCCATTGCCTGCAAAAAATGAGCATATTGGATATTTTTCAGTTATCAGTTTGACTTTCTGTAAAATTTAAATGTAAGAACTCAATATAAAAAGAGTTTTCATTCATTTGGTCTTTTTAAAATTACACAATGAAATCTGGAAATCTCATTAGCAAGTCTAAGGTTGAAGGTAAAGGAAAATGTAAAGGATAGTTCTTGCCATTTTGAAATAAAATTTAAAGGATTGTTCTAAAATAAAATGTACAGGACAGTTCTCTATCTTTCTAGTTGAATTGCTCAGATATTAAAAATACTTCTTGCATTCAAACCTCATTACATTTTGTAGTGAACAGTTTATTCTTATGCAAGAGTTTTCTGAGTTTATTTTACGCAAGATCTAAGTTTTAAATTGTGTCCAAAATAATGAATAATAATAAAAAATAATATCAGAACGTATCAGGCACCCTTAGTTTATGATGTTCAATAAGTGCCTAATATATTATATGATTATTGATGTGTTCAATTGATAATTATAATGTTTATAATTTTTATACATTTTGCAAATGAATCAAGCATTTATAAAAACAATTAGCGTAGATATTGTTGTTCACTTAACGAAACGCTGCCGTTTGTTTAGAAACACATACATCTTAAAGTGCTCCATTTTTCAAGATGAATAACCCTACAATAAATTATTAAGCCATTTTAATGCAAGCTATGCTAACATTTCTATATTACTTTGCATTGAAAACTAAGAACTAACATAAGAAAGTTAACCAGTTTTACTTCGGCCGCGTATTTTTTTTTTAAAGATACTTCTTGTTTGTATTTCAAAATGCTTGAGAGACCTTATCACCAACACGCATGCTCCTTTATTTATAGTGTCATTTGTCATGTACACTGTATGCATATTGAATTTTACTTCAGCTAGTGATAGTTGTAAGTGGAAAATGTTAGAAGCTAGCACAGAACGCAATCACTTATACCCTGGCTCAATCGAACAAAGACTGCAATATGTTCAAGTATTTTTGCCCAATAAATATAATTATGTTGAGCTATGTACATATGTTTACAAATACATGTAGTTTAAATGGAATGAAATGTGCATGACAAATGCGTGCTATACGTGGCCTGGCCGAGTTGTAAATGCGTCGAATTAGTAGTCTAAAGATTGCTGACCCCGTGGGTTCAAACCCTGTCAGGGGCAAGCCGTGTTTCCTTGAGCAAGAAAGTTTACATTCATTGCTTTGTACTGGTTGGAAACATATTCAAGAGTGTTCCAATAAGCCTATAGCTTCCAACAAAATGGAACTTAAAACATTTGTATAATGTAAACTAAACTGAACTAAATTAAATGTTCAGTCTAATTAGTAACGCACAAGATTATTAAATGATCAGCAGCAGGAAAAATTTTGCTTTATTAGTTGACGCGCTGACTCTGTGCACCACATGTTTTTCAGTATTGGATTAACTAGCAACTCTGAGTATCCATAATATAAAGTAATAGCCGTCACTATCTTAAGCTGACGCAATTTGTAAGATGCTACATTTGTTATTCATATTTCACAAAGGTAACACATATTTATACTTTAATAATTCTTAATCCTATCTTTTGTAAGAAAAACTCATTGTCATATTTTGATTTAAATTAGGATTTTTATTTCGGAGAAAAAAATCACTTTATAAGACGTGTGAATTGTGAAGTGCTGCCCAGGGGCCCATTTTACTCAATTACATACGCTTCCGATTTACATTAGTTTAAACGTAAGCGTAAAGTTACGAAAATACTTACGAAATGTTCGTGTATAATGCCATAAGTGATAGACATTGTTATCTTTCCGTTTTCTTTTACATATTTTTGTTCATTTCATAATAATTTAAAAGTTATTTGTTTGAAAAGAAATATTAATAAATGCATGTATGCCTTTTGTTACTGTTTAATCATTTGCATTCAATGATGAGCAAAATATCGATCGTAGATTATGCAAACGAACGTGAAAAGAGGAGATACAACATGTTTCTTTTTTCGCTTTTTCGCATTCTTGCTTGGTTACATTTCGCTTTGTTGTATTGTTGCATTTTTGCATTGCAGTTGTATACAAGCGCTGGTGCACATCTGTAAAACAGGACATATCTTACGAAATTTTAAAAGAACATTTGTAAATATGGGTAATATACACGCACATGCGTATTCGTATTGTGAGGTTGCAAAACTGCAACAATGCAATCAAGTTAAAATACAACAATGTGAAAAAACGCGACAATTTAACAACGCAATACATAACTGTCATATTTGTTATTTCATTAAACAGATATAGTTATTTACTGTGAATTTATTGCATATACTTATATAATCACAATTTATTTAAATCGGGTGCCAGTGTGTTATTATATTCGATTATGTTAGTGTCATTATATCATCAATACAAGGCTGACAGGAATAAACAAAAGTTGTAAAAAATGATAAGCTGTTCTAGAAGAATTGAGAAGTACGAGTATAGCGCTAAAACGATAATTAGACACAAAACTGTTCATACTTAATCGTTACTTCAAAACACGGTTACATTTTTCAAAAGTATACAAATTGAAAATATTGCTTAGCTGTTACAATGACATTAAATAATAATTAAAAATGTCTTCTTTACAGAAAAGTAGGTTTAGAATTTTATGCGCAAGTATGCGTCTGTTTTCTGGCCCGGAAAAGATTCCAAGATAGACAAAACTTATTATTTCTCGATAGATCAGAGTCAACGTACCAAGTAATTTATTTATTACTTGCGAGCATTGCACAATATATTCATAATTCAAATTATTCATTGATGAAATAGATTGATTGTTTTGTAGACGAAATACAAATGAAATATCAGGATGTGCATCATATTCTCGTCCGTATTGCTTGCAAAACAATTATCATAACAAAAAGTTTTGAATGAAAGAACTGGAAAAGTGTGTGTTAAAAGGCATTTTATCATTTTTAAATTGTGACTTGTAAAGAAAAGTACATGGAAACTTTGATTATGCAAATTAAATGGCATACGCAAAGCATGACTTTTAATGCGATATACAATATTGAGATCTTTTTCTGTTGCTTTGGATTTGAAAAAGATTTACATGTAATTGTAAATAAATACTCTAGTTGAATTACCAATTAAAATATTTCCTTAAAGGTAAATTCTAAGTCGAAAATGGGTCATTATTCTGTTCGAAAGAGTTACCTCCTCCAGCGTACATGTTTTAGGCATGATGGTAACAAGTTCTCAAAAATTTCAAATCCATATGTCAATGGATTCTAAACATTTTTGAGGTAATACGCAAACTTTCACGTAAATTCTAAATCAAAGGGACATTATTGTGTTCATATCATATGCAATCTATAATTTTAGAAAGCTGAAAGAGTTGCCTATTATAACCCTATTAGTTATTTAATTATATGACATATTTTCATTGAAAAGTATATTAAAGACATAGAAATCATGTTCTTATTATACAATTGATGCAATATACAATATACGAAGCAAAAGTTTCAGTTAAATATATGTATTATAAGTCTATTTGATATTGACACCACTTTTAAGATATTTTGACCTTAATTCTAAGAACTCCTGATAAAATTCCAAGAACTGATTTTTTTTATTAAAGAATACTAAAAGTAAAAACTTGAGACGCTTTTTTCTTTTATAATTGTGGGTAAATTAAAAGCTCTCGGCATTCCTTTTATGAAACACTTTTGCACTAAGAATGCTTTCAACACTCTATTTGACCGCCTTTATGGAGAAATAATTTTCATTTTTGTGCTAAATGCTACAAGCCTTGATGGATCTTTTAAACTTAATTATTAAACAGAAAATTAAAATAATTGTAAAATACAATAAAGAAAAATATTTATGAAAAAAAATAGTGATAGAGATATAAAGAAATGAAAAGTTAGGTAGTAACTATGTTGTAAAGTTATTAATATCTTCACTACGTCATTGCAGTGATTGCAAAACTTGTTTTTAGCTATTTCGGCCATGTTATGATTCCATGGTGATATTTCAGCTTTACTCCTGGAGGGAGACGTCAGTGCCCAATGTATTATTTCAGAACACAGTAAAATGGTCATATGGCTACCGATTATCTTATTCAACGTAAGGCCAAAAATTTTTAATATCTCAACGACAGAACTTTTGTTTCTAGAAAATTCCTCAATTGTTACAGTTACATATTTGAAAGTTTTAAATTACAATTTATTAGGCCGCTTTTGGTTTACTTTCGGTTTAGTTTGAAATAACTTCGCTTTTTAAATACCGAAAGCTAAATATTTTTTTATTTGAGTTTAAAAATACACAAACGACCCTGGAGAATAACTTGGGAATTGAATTTTAGAGAAGTACTTTTTTTTTTTTTTGAATGGTAAATTTGAAACTTTATTTTTAAACCCTATTTTTTAAAATTTCAACTTTTCTTATTCCCCAAACTCTTGCAACCCCGGCTTTTTTTGTTTTTTCAACATTTTTTAAAAATTGCGACTTAAAATTATTGAAAATTTCAACTTTTTTAGCTTTGCTTGGAAATTATCTCTAATTTTTTTTGCTGATTGATTATATCATAACAACGATATCTTTTCAACGTAAGGCAAATGTTGATCTTTTTTTATCTCAATACATTGAGTTAAATGCCTCCAATTGTTACAGCTACATATTTGAGTTTTCTCTATTTATCAATTCATCAAATGGTTATTACTATGACACAGATATTACGAACGCAGTTTATGAAAACTATATAATTATATCATTATATTATATTTTGGTATGCAGCAATAAATTTACCCACCTTCATTTCTTGTAACCGTCGTTAACAAGCTGTTTATTTGCGTATGGTGTAATAATTTTCATGCAATAGCATTCTTCGATATCACAAAATTAAAACGATAGTTATGCGTTAAAAATACAACTTTTATCAACTTATTGATAGCGTAGAGTAGCTATCGTCATGAAATCAAAGTGCTCCGTGATACGTTAATCATGTTGCCATGGTAATTGGTGCCTTGCGAAAATTACTTTTATCATGTTTTTTTTTTAAATTTAGAACTATGTAGCAGATAAACACTATAGCAAAATATTCAGTCATCATATTAATATGACTGCTTATAATAATTTTATAGCCATGTCTACGAACTTTCCGGACAGCCCTCGTATATTATGAAACTAAACGGGAACAAGAGAAAAGAACATGGATTGAGCACGTGTTCCTAACATGCTTCTACAGAAGCCAAATCTTATTACGTAAAAGTATAATACAATGTTAAATTCATTCACATCATTCAAAACTATACAAAGGTAAAGACATTGTCGATGAGCTATAATGATTGATACCACTTCTTAAGTGGATAAGTGAAAACAAATATTCATTTTAAGGCGATGCTTGGGGTGCAAATAGACAAAAACTCATGGGAAACTGTGCGAAATATGCAATTTAAACTCTGTATGCTCTAGAAATACCATAATTCCGAGAAGTATTTCAGTTAAGATAATATACTCCAGCTTCAGAATAAAGGTCTGAGCAAAGGTTGTTGCGTTTAAAACAATAAAAGTTACTTCTTAGGATTAAATGTTAGAGTTGTGTGTGGCATTTTATTCGTACACATTACTGAAATTAGTTTGTAAAGCTTAACCGTAGTTATAAAAAGTTACCTACATCGTATCTGCTAAAAACACATTATGCAAGCCTTTTTGGTGATCCGTTATCTGTTATGTCATGCACACATTAATTTTTGTGATTAAATCAAAAATGTTATATTACAAAAATACAATTTTAATATGAAAGAAAGAAAGAAATCTTCTCTGTCATGACAAATGACCTAATGATTTCAAGTCTGTTTGTCTTTTCTAACACTATGAGAATTACAGAACTGTGCAAGTTTTTATATTTATATATAATCATCCTGTTTTGCCTACACAAACAGCACGCAGCGATGATGTTTGATACTTAATTAACACAAATAAGATGTAAACATGTCACCAATTTGAGGTTTTCTGTTTTTATCCTGTTTTAAACACATGTGTTACCATAAAAATAAATGTTTCTTTAACTAAGATTTCATTTAGGTTATTGGTATAAGTTTCATTAACGATGTGTAATATATTGTGGTGACCAGATTTAATTACAAGATGAGCCGCAGGAATGAACCCATCCTATAAAAATTGTTTTGTAATGATATTCATTAAGTTGGTATGAGAAATTAATTTAATTCATAAAAGTGCACATCAAACTAGTCTACAAAATAAAACACAAAATAGCAAAGCCACTTTTCGGTTATATATTGACCAATGTCACAATTTGTTATTTGGTGGTTATAAAGATACGTGGGCTTTACAATGTCAAACAGGAAAATAATACTTTCTTATTTCAAAAATGTATCTTTTGTGCATAAGCTATGATCACCCCAATTTACACTATCAGAAACCGACAAAAAAAATACAACAAAGGTTAGATATATGCCTTTAACGACTTATGCAAAATAAAAAAAAATAAAAACATTTCCGTACAGTTTATGCATTATTGTCACAAATCTGAACTAAAGCTTGTATATAAATCTCGAAATGTTTTTGAGGAAACTCTAAGTAATCTATAATATCATCCTCATGAAAAATGTTTTCCTACTAATTATTATGAAGAAAAGAATAATAACATTCAGCTACCAAAATTGTTTCAGGAATGCTCCCTTATCTTACCAATTTAAGATATTTGTTTGATCATTTTCCTACTTAAAAAAGCCCTAAAATTTACCAAAATGTAGAGCTGTTATACATCGTATCCAATTTTCAAATATTAAAATAAAAGATCAACAAGGAAGGGTGGCATTTTACCCACACCACCCAGCAACACAGAACCACCGGCAAGGAGAAAGAAGAGTGTCACACAGACTGATACCTTACAGAGGCCAAAATTCTAGACACCAACAAGTTTGGTGTATACAAAATTGATTTTAGTTCGATTGTCTAGGAAGCTTCAATAAGCTTATAGTCACACTTTGTGACCGTTCCTTGAACCAATTACTACTGAGCAATGAGTGGAAATTTTCTTCCTCAAGGAATCCAAGACTTGCCTCTGACAGGATTTGAACCCATTCGACTAGCGATCATTAGATCCGACGCGTTAACCATTCAACCATACCAGCCTTGAACCTGTTTAGAAATGATATCATTTGCCAAGTAAGGAGTGTTTGAGATAAAGCTGCAACTATGTATGCTTGTGTATGAATTATATGTGATGTTAATTCACTAAATATATGAGTTTGAAAAACAAAATAATATGCGGTTCATGGTTTATTTTGAACCAATCCAGAAATCCTATAACTGGACAAATGAAGGTAAGTTATGAACAGTATGAAGAATAGTCTGATTTATTTGGTAAATATTCATCCCGCCACGAAGTTTGATTTCATTCATAGGAGGACGGTATCAAGTGTGCTAACAGGACGTCGGTGGTTCTACTCAACTGCCTTGTTCTTCTTAAAATGATTAACAGAGGGATGGTTGAGGTATCCCCCAATTGTTAAGACAAAAAGACGTCATATGACATCTGTCGGTGCAAGGGGGCGTGAAGGATGTTGCACATTTTCATTATCCCTCATGTACAGACTCAATCAAACCGAGTCTGCAATTCTCTTGTAATTTTGTTGTGATTAATGCTTCCGAGGGATCACTTTGTTTTTCCAGATTTCTCTACTGTGTTTGTTCAAGATAACCCAACTAGAAAGTATAATTATAAAACGTTCCGAGCGTAGCAATGTAAGAAAATAACACAAACTGTTAAATTATCAAAATAACACAAATAAGACAAGATCATCAAGAAATAAACAATTTTTAAGTGACAATAACTAACTTTCATTTCATGAATTAACAGAAGACTAGCTAATATCTCTTTGTATTTAGTATTTATATCCAACCTATCAAATCCATAATTGCTTCTCCTATTGCCAATGCAAGAAAAGGCCATAGAAATAATGATGAAATATAACACCAGCATTTCCAATTAGATGAAACAATACAATTACTTAAACTTATATAGCTTGTACACGACAAATCCTGTTATATGTTTGTTTGTTTGTTTGTTTCATTTTACGCCTTTTCCCAACAGTATTTCAGTCATATAGGCGGGTAGTTTCCTAACTATCGTTCCTGGAGAGTAACACCAGTACTAGACTACCTTCCTCCGCGCTAAACTACCAAAGCATCTCCCGTGGATCGAACCCACGTAAGACAGGTAAGTGGTTTAGAAGTCATCGACTCTAACCCCTCGACCACGGAGGCGGTGCTCCTATTATATCTTGTACACAAAAAATCCAATTCTGACGAACATATGCACTTAGATTAACCCTGATATTTTAAACAGTTTTTTAAATGATTGAAGATTTGGATTAGACCCTGGGCCTAATTCAGGATATAGCCGGATTTATGTGTTCTAGATCACCATATATGTTTTTAAACAAACTTATATGATTAATTTACCTACAAATACTTAAAAGGATTTGAAATGAAAATAATGATATATTTAAAACTTGTATAAGTAAAAGAGCACTTGCGGTTTTTTACGCAATTTCATAACCCATTCAATATGGCCACAAATGACCTCACCGTCACGTGGCATATACGTTGAAGTTGACATCGTTATTTCGTCAAGTTGAAATCGTGAATTCGTGAAGTTGAAATCATTAATTCATGAAGTTGAAATCGTGAATTCACGAAAGTGAATTCGTGCAGTTGAAATCGTGAATTCATGAAGTTGAAATCGTGAATTCGTGAAGTTGAAATCACGAATTCATGAAGCTTAAATGGTGAATTTGTGAATTCCGTATGTTGAAAACGTGAATGCACGAAATAAAAAATGGAATTCATGAAGTTGAAATAACCCTACCGGTATTTCGTACATTACACGACAATATTCTCAATTACTGAAACTGAAACAACAAAGAAAATATATGTCATCTTTTCTGCAAAGAAAATGGTCTCGGCATCTTATTAAGTAATTTGTCTGGCTTTTTAAGGGTAGAAAGTGTATATGAAAGATAACAGAGCAATCCTGTCTAGATATATTCAAACAAAATTGTGACAAACAAGTAAACAAATATTTCCGAGAAAATAGTAAGAGATAACGTAACAAATGATGGGTTGTTTAAGGAAAATACAATGCTAATTATTTTACAGAATCAGCTACAAATATATAAATTGCTTGTCACTGAATAAAGAGAGGAAAAAAACGTAGTGAATCTATTTCTTGTCAAAAGGTTGAGCATTTGGATATTTCATATCTAGTTAAAGGCTTTAGTTTAACCACCGTGTGTACCACCGTAGGTTCCGTGTTACAGTATCGCGTTTTCCTGTTACAGTATAGAATTTTAAAGATGGAGGATTATATGTGGGCATGACAGGAAGGTGATTTTTATTCCGGTCAATACTACAAGTAGTTTAGTTTCTAAATGATGTTTTTGTGCTTTGCTTGTAAGGAACAGAATCTGGTATCTAGTCATATATTTCTTCAGACCCTGCACCGTAGATTTATCTCTATATTGTCTCGTAAATATGCAGATTTGACAGTTTGAAAATTTGAATCGAAAGACCAATGCAATTTTCTCCCATTCAGAAATTATTCATGCATGCCTAGAAAAAGTAAATCTGCAAAAGGTTAGTCCTTTATGTTAGGAAACGTTTATAAACGTAAATGACCGGTTGAACCTATTTTCCTGTTTGAAAAAATAAACGATATTACAGTATAGAGCGAGGTGATTTGTGCAGGATTACAGCATAGACCTAGCGATTTTTTATCTGATTTTGTTACAGTTTATACCCAGATTAGACTTCCATATTTTCTATATATACTAGGTAAAATGTATGAATGTTACATAGACTTTTAAATCTCTATGGGCTTATTGGCCCGATGGCTATTCGTCCGTCTGTCGTACACATGTGTGTGCAATATCATCCGCTCAGTAACTACTTGACATAATGTGATGAAATTTACACGACTTTCTACCAAAGTTGTTCAAATTGTTTCGGTCGCAATCGGGGATGCGAAAACCCAAAACATAGATTTTAAAAAAAAGGCAATGTTTAAAGATCCTTCTCATCTCGAACCAAAAGTATTCAAATCAAAATATGATCATGGCGTCATTTCGAATGCTACTTTGTTGAAGTTACAATTATATTGTCATTAAAAGCCGTTTTTTTAATTTTAGATACCCTGTATAGAAGTTTTCATGTTTCTGAAAAAGAAAAATATATAGAACGTTATAGAGTATAAATTAGGTTAGACAAATACAATATATTCTCCAGTGAGCCTGATGGAGGTTTCATAATAGTGGCAGAGTCGGGATAAGGTCGTCGACTTCAAATCATCTTTCCTTACTGCTGTTGTTGAAATCCCATCATGACTCTGGATTCTTTGTATGTGAGGAATCAATCAAGCTAATTTACGGAAGGTCGGTGGTTCTAGTCAGGTACCCGCTCGTGTCTGGAATGTTTCACAAAGGGTATATGCGGTCATTCTTTACACTAAAGCAGGAATGTTTTCACATGACCTCAGTGTCGTTAAAAGTTAAACTCCAAGAAAGCCAAACGTAACAAACCCTTTTTAAATACTTACAAAATACATTATTGTAGATGGAAATTTCAACTTAAAATAAAATTTAAGGTTGCAGTATTTCTCATTTAAATACTGTTTAATCTCCCTTAGGGTATTGCCTACTTTTTATTTGTGTCTTTTGACAGCTTATCTGTGGTATGCAGGCTTCATAACCTCCGATCCCCTCTCAAAATTTCATTTTATTTAGTTTCACTAATTGTATTCTCGTTAAGGGCACACGCAATTTTTAACCTGGGGGTAATATGCCGCTTTTCATGGAATGGCAATAACGTGTCACATTGAAGGTTTCATGATGACCGCCATATGAACACATCCACATATGTTAAAAAATCAAAAGTTACCAGTTCATGTTTAATGTGAATTCTGCTGAAACCGGTGCTAGGAGGCGTGGACGGTTCAATCGAATTGAGCCTGCAACATTTTCATGTTTTCCATGTTTGACTTCTGTTAAGGATTCTTTTTTCTCTATTTTTTACTAATAGGCATTATTATAATGTGTAATGAAATCAAGCAATAATCTTTCATACAGTTTGAAAAAAAAGTTACTGTTGTTGTCGTGAAAACAGTCCTTACTTAGGACATTGCTTATTCTGCAAAATGTCTCAATCTGAAACTTAAAGTAAGGAAAGAAGGAAACTATAACTTTTCTGCTAAAGACAAAAAGTAATACAACCTTTCAAGAATGTATTTAATAGAAAGGTTTGAGTAATTTCATAAAAAATAATGGAAACACGAACTTTGTTTGAAATTTAGCAAGTATCTAAACTGTAACCGAAAGATGGGTTTAAACTGTAACAAAATTGAATCATAGTCGCTAGGTCTATGCTGTAACCCTGCAAAATTCACCTCGCTCTATACTGTAACATTGTTTATTTTTTCAAACGCATTTAACGAACAGGAAAATGGGTTCAACTGGTCATTTACTTTTATAATCGTTTCTAAACACAAGGAACTAACGTTTTGTAGATTTACTTCATCTAGGCATGCTTAAAAATGTCGGAATGGGATAAAAATGCAATGGTCTCTCGATTCAAATTTTTAAACTTTCAAATCTTCACATTTATGAGACAATATAGAGATAAATCTGCGGTGCAGGGTCTAAAGAAATATGTGACTAGATACCGGATTCTGTTCCTTACAAACAAAGCACAAAAACATCTTTTAGAAACTAAACTACTTGTAGTATGGACCTGAATAAAAATCACCTACCTCTCTTCTCATAATTAATCCTCCATCTTGAAAATTCTATACTGTAACCTGAAAACGCGATACTGTAACACGTTCCCTATGGTGTGTACATATCAGCAGATGTTTCTTAATATCAAGAAAATGTCAACACTGAAAGGATTATGGTCAACGACGAAGCAATATTGGAAGACAAATTAACCGATTTGGGCTTTAAACTGTATGGGAAAAAAATGTGTTATTAAGTTGTTATATATATTGAATTATCTTTATATTCAACCTCCAAGTTCATGACAGTAAGTGCATTATAAGCCAATTAGTGTGCTCAATGTCAAAGTGTGAGATAATCTTAACATGGTAATAATTGACAAAACTTAAAGGGATATTCTGGCAAAATAATGACAAAAATATTAAAATGATCTTATGAACTCAAATCAGGCTAAAATGACGTTTCTTGAAGTTTCAGCATGAATTTCTGTTTGAATTTTATATATTTGGGTTTGAAACGTAAATATATCTATATAATTATGTTGAACAAAATTTAGACGCTAATAGAATCTCTAAATAGCTTTAAAACAAGTCAGGTGACTTTAACAAACCCTTTAAGTTACAATAACAGATATTTTGTATATTGTATGATTGAAACAAGTCTATGTCATTCATTTGAAATGTTCTTTAACGTTTCCAGAGTTGGCTTTGACAAATATTGTGAAATCATAGCGCTCTAACCTGACCCACGCGCGTCAAGTTAGGTAACCACCATTTTATTCTTTATATGGAGAAAATTTTAGTTCCATTGACTGTCTAATATATTCATTCATTTTGAGGGCATTTACAGAATAATGAATGAAAAATTCAAAACTATGAAATGAAAAGTTTGCCTGTGTCTTCCTTTAATATGCAAGAGAAATGTAGCTTACGTTTTACCTTTTAGTTTCATAATATCGTAGAAATACAGTAACTGTGTAGACAAGTGTCAACGCAGTAAACTGTTATTTTAATTAATATCAACGCAATAATTGTTACGAAACGAGCAAGTGACATTTGATTTTTAGTTTTGCGTGGAACAGAATTTGCATGTACAAATATACTACAAAGGATATTGCAAAGATAAATATTTGTGTTCATATTTTTAGTAATGACTTATTCTTGTTATGTAATCATATCAATTGGCAGCTCAAGATACGTCTAGTCATCTATATAATTATTTACATATAAATTGTTAGATGTTTGTTTCCGCGTCAAATCTATTTACTTTTAAAAATTGAGAAAATTCAGACAGATTAATGTACTGTTCCTGTGTGAAGAAAGATTTACCTGTGTGAAAATGTTTTATTTATTATATGAATTTTTGTTTGTTTGAAACAGCATGTATATGTCAACTGGGAAGTTACGAATATTAATTTACAATGATCTAAAAGTTATTCAAAACGCATAAACGGCCAGTTATATACAGTTGTTTTCATAAAAATAAATAAACAAAACTAATCATTTGTTTGGTGCAATATTTAATTTGAATCATAGGAACTCGAGAACGGGACCGCAGATTGCGGCGTATATTTTCGATCGTATAACGGTTTTTAAAAACGTTTCTGCTACATCTAAATATCTTTTAGTATTATCCGATTGTATGGACTCAAAAAATATATTATCAATTGAACCCAATCTGTCTCTTTTAAAACTTGTCAAATTTTACGGTATTATAAAACAAGAGGGCCATGATGGCCCTGAGGTCGCTCACCTGTATATAGCCCCCCCCCCCCATCCCCGGGCCAATTTTTACCCAAGGGCTTTTATTTGTTTATTTGAACAGACTTGGTAGACACCCATAAGAAGATGTTTCATGCTAAACATCTAAGTTCTAGCTCATTGGGTTTTTTAAAAGAAGATTTTTTAAGGTTTTTACTATACACATATAGTTAAAAACAATGACACCCCTGGGGCAGGGCTAGTTTTGACCCCTGGGCTTTTATTTGAACAAACTTGTAGATATTTACTTAAAGATGTTTCATGCTTAATATCTAAACTCTAGCTATTTAGGTTTTTTCAAAGAAGATTTTTAAGTTTTTGCTATACACATATAAGGAAAATCAATGACCCCCTGGGGCGGGGCCAATTTTGACCCCAGGGCTTTTATTTGAACAAACTTAGTAAACACTCACTAGAAGATGTTTCATGCCAAATATCTAAGCTCTAGCTCTTAGGGTTGTTTAAAAGAAGATTTTTTAAGTTTTTACTATATGCATATAGGGAAAATCTATGACCCCCTGGGGCGGGGTCAATTATGACCCCAGGGCTTTTATTTGAACAAACTTGGTAGACATTCATTAGAAGATGTTTCATGCCAAATATCTAAGCTCTAGCTCTTATGGTTCTTTAAAAGAAGATTTTTTAAGTTTTTACTATATGCATATAGGGAAAATCAATGACCCCCCGGGGCGGGGCCAATTTTGACCCCAGGGCTTTAATTTGAACAAACTTGGTAGACACTTACTAGAAGATGTTTCATGCTTAATATCTTAGCTCTAGCTCTCTGGGTACTTTAAAAGAAGATTTTTTAATTTTTACTATATGCATATAGGGAAAATCAATGACCCCCTGGGGCGGGGCCAATTTTGACCCCAGGGCTTTTATTTGAGCAAACTTGGTAGACATTCACTAGAAGATGTTTCATGCTAAATATCTTAGCTCTAGCTGTTTGGGTTCTTTAAAAGAAGATTTTTTAAGATTTTACTTATAATTAGCATATAGGGAAAATCAATGACCCCCCGGGGCGGGGCCAATTTTGACCCCAGGGCTTTTATTTGAACAAACTTGGTAGACACTCACTAGAAGATGTTTCATGTTAAATATCTTAGCTCTAGCTGTTTGGGTTCTTTAAAAGAAGATTTTTTAAGATTTTACTATATGCATATAGGGAAAATCAATGACCCCCTGGGGCGGGGCCAATTTTGACCCCAGGGCTTTTATTTGAACAAACTTGGTAGACACTCACTAGAAGATGTTTCATGCCAAATATCTAAGCTCTAGCTCTTAGGGTTGTTTAAAAGAAGATATTTAAAGATTTTTCTTTCGGTTGCCATGGCAACCAGAGTTCTGCATGGAATTAAATTCTTTGAACAATTTTTAAAGGTGACATCAAAGGAACATTCCTGTGAAGTTTGGATGAAATTGGCTCAGTGGTTTATGAGGAGATGTCATTTAAAGCAAAAGTTTACGGACGGACGGACGACGGACGGACGCTGGACGAAAAGCGATCACAAAAGCTCACCCTGTCACTTTGTGACAGGTGAGCTAAAAAGACAAGGAGTGACATCCGCCATTTGCCGCAACGTTTTCGGCATGAGTCCCTTTTGCTACAATTGATTACTATTTTTTCAGAACGGGCGTATTCGTGTATTGATTTGTTAAAATGGAGAAAACAGACATTTTTGTAATATGGTCCAACTGATTTTGCCTAACTGAAAAAAGGAATATTAAAACATGATCCATAGATAAATATTTTAGGCACTCATCTGGTATTCATTACAAGAAAAATTAAAACAAAAATCAAGCATCTCAAGGGGGATAAATAACTTACGCCGAACGTTGCGGTAAATGGCGGATGTCATTCCTTTTCTTTTTTCAATATACCGTAAAGTTGACTGATTTTTAAATTAGCAGATTATATTAAATTGAGATTAGATAATTAAAGACCAACCGCTCGCATAATATGGAAAGATATTCAAAGGTCGGACAAACAATATGTAAAGCTGGTACGGATTAGGATTTATGCGCCGCAATATGCGGTCCTGTTCCAGAGTTCCTATGATTTGAATGTGATAAACATGATATCATTTTGTTTGATAAGCTGTGCCTTAAATGATATTTTGTTTAAAATAATTTACTCTATATTAATTACTGCAATGCCAGTTTTTTCAGGTATAGTATGTACAAAGCATTCAGTAAAGGACATATTGTTGTATACATAAAAAATATTGAATTTCTATGACTCAACATTTCGTAGAGCTACAGTCGATTCTCTCCAAGCTATATTACTTCAGTCGATACAGTTATAACCAGGACACTAACATCTGTAAACATATTATTATACATGCAATCTCATGGCCGGAAACATTTTTCTGCTTCTTAAAAATGGCTTACTAATTAATATTTGCTTTGCCGCTGGACAAAGCACGTAAAGCAGAAGATTGACACCATACTCTGGTAAATTGCCTTGTTTTATAGACCGAGACAAATTCATAATGTTTTCAAAACTTAATATTTAATGATAAATTGTCGTCTTTAACAAGACTTCACAATTCGCACTTTAAATCATTTTAATGTTGTCAATCAGTTTAATGCTATCAATCATTTGTATATTGTTTGAAAATTGAGTAGGCAGATATGATGAAAACTACACATGACACTGAAAAAATTTAAACTCTAAAAAAACAAATGAAAAAAAATCAGAAAAAACGACGATGATATGAATTTACAAAATTACCAACGGTCAGTGTCAAATGTTTGTTAAAAATAATTCATAATTACATGTTATTTATTTGCAGAGAAAAGAAGAACAGGAATTCAATCCTGGTAGTATTGTTTTATTCTAATGTAAGGGTTATGAAATGTAATATCAAGACGTGTAAAAACGGTGATCCTACACTTTTTTGCTGTATCATTACTCTACTTTTCATTGACACCATTTTTCAGATAGTGTGACCTCAATTTTGAGAACTTCAGATAATTTTCCAAGAACTTATTTTATTTAAAGATACTATAAGTAATTACTTAAGAAGCTTTTTTCTTTCGCCATAATGATATTATTAAATCTTATGGCACTCCTTTTATCAAACACTTGCACTTAGACAATACGTTATTTAGGTGTGACATTTGTGGAACCGATAATACGTACACAACTATATGTGACCGCCTTTGTGGACTCACACATTTTAATATGGTGTAAATAACTAGTAGCAATAAGACATGAACTCCTTGTTATATTGTATGAGACTGCTAAGGCTCTTAGAACAGAATAAACATTTACTAGATAGCAAAATAGAAAAAAAAAGGTTGACACACATAGCAGAAACGTTAGTAGGGATGTTTGCTTGTGGACTGAAAGCGATATGGAAGTGTCCATACAGTCGATGCCCGCTTGTACCCGACGTAGTGCATAGCAGAAAACTGAAGTTTTCCTTCATTAGGAAAGTTGGAAGATCGCAATATGACCTGTTCTGTGTTGCTCGACGTTAACAATGTCCGTCTATATTTTATCTATCATACAAGCTTACTTTTTAGTTGTGCAATTATTATAGAGATATGAAATTCTGTAGTTAAGTTTATTAATGACTTCACCATGGCAAAACAAGAACGTAATGACCGAGTTGGATTTATTATAACGAGACAAAAATGTGTATGCTTTGTTTAAGTTTGTTTTAAAACACATAGACCGTGATCTTGTACAATGGGGATTTTTATGCGTAGACGTCCGGTGCCTCCCAGTGCATTTTTAAAAAAAAACATATACAGTGATACAGTGTTTTTGTCATATGGAGACATCCGGATTAGCTGATGGCAGATGCTTTCAGTTAACTCAGATACTATGATATCAAGGTCTAACAAATGTTATTTATACAATTCTGTGTATTAAGGAGTGAATTTCAAGAAAATAAAAATGTAAAGGTCAATTAAATGTCTGTCTGGTATAATTGGACTACCTCTGTCTCCTTAGCCATTCAATTCTAAATTCATTAGAGAAATAGCGAAGTTAATTATTCATTTTCTTGTTTATTATTAGAAATGTGTATGTCACAATGCATTTCCTTATTTAATATCCAAACTGGACGTTGTCATTTAAAGTTCATCTATTTACTTGAAGTATATATTCTGCAATCCCTAAGAGATGTTAAATTTCAGAACTCCCAACCTATAATTTTGAATGTCAATCCTTTTGTTTTAGATCCAATTATTTGTATTTATGATGATTGTATATTGATCTTTGATTTTTAGAAACGTTGATCTTAAAAGATAAATTTTGATTTAGCAATATTCTGTATCTGTATTATTCATTTTTTATTATTTTATTTTTTCGGGAAATATGAAAACGAAATTAATGCATAACATTAAAATTTCTACACATGTTAAATATTATTAACTTAGGGGTCAACAGAGCTAAAAATAAAAAACTTTACACTTCTTCTACTTCAGAACTAATTGATGGATGATCACCACACTTTGTTTGAAGCATTCTAGTCTCTTATCACGCTTGATTGGCTCCTTTTCAGGGCTGCTAAAGTTAAAAATAGAAATACATTTTAACATCTCCTTTTACAGAACTAATTGATGCATGATTAACAGGCGTTGTTTGAAGTCTTTTATCAAGTTCGCTCATATTGATTTGATTGGCCCCTTTAAGGAGCCGCTAAAGGTAAAAATAGAAAAAAAAACCTTTGAACATTATCTCCTACTGAAATAATTGATGGATGATCAACAAACTTTGTCTGTAGCATTCTTGGGTAGTCTATTATCAAGTTTGTTCATATTAATTTGAATGACCCCATTAAAGATAAAGCTTAAATGCCCGTTGGTCATTACATGTCTTCAAATTATTGTTTAAAGATATTCTATGCTCAAATTTAATGTTAGAAGATATTGACAATTGATAATCTCGAACACTTAAAAGCAATTGTTTCAGGTAGGAGAATCACAACCATAATGATCCTCTTGTTTGTCAATTAGTGTAGATCAAGTCCATTTTTTTTTAAAATCCATTTAAAAGTGTTAAGCTGTTGCTTAAAAATAAATGAACGTTGCATTTTCTGTTTATATTTATCAATTTTGATTTCTTGCAATTATGATCTATATAATGTACCTGCATAAAGTGAAGCACTTTAGTGTTTCTTTTATAGATAATATAAACCATGTCCTTTGCATTCAAATATTGTTGACAATATTTGCACTTACAGATAATTAAAACAACATCATTAACTCCAACAGATATTAACATCTAAATCAACTTTGACATTTAGGAATAATAAACTCCAGGGACCCCATTGGAAACATGGCTTTGGCCTTTCATGTGCATTGGGCAATCCACTGACGCCGATAAAACTGAAGATAGAAAGTACAGAAATAAAAAGCATTATCCTGTCACTATCGCTCCCGTCGAAGTTTCTTATTTCTGTGGAACAGCACGGATGAACACTAACATATACATAGACATAAAATAAATATAAGATTTGTTTTAAAGATCATCATTTTCCTTACAGACTAGATTGCGTGAGATAAAATCGCCAACACATAATATTGTCATTATATTGTCCGTTATGCAAAGTGATTATAGCATAAACTGTTTATTTTGTCTCAGAAGAGAAAGTGTGTTCCTAAAGCAATACAACTTACTTTGCTTACACCGACAACAACTAATCTGTTTGTGATTCCATATTGTTCTTTATTTCTTTCTTTTTCTGTCTTTCTTTCTTTTTTTCTTTCTTTCTGTTTTTTTTTCCTTTGCTTTGTTTTGTTTTACCGTAAATTTACAAAAAGCGACACATTTATTTTATTCATAAGATTATAAATTTATTTGCGGCTTAGAATACCGTTTGATACAAATATGACAGAACGGAATATCACTGTTAAATCAATGAGGACTTTGATTTTTGCAAATTCAGTTTGTGTACGTAAACCGATAACAACAAAAACATCGGTATTTAGATACTCTATCACGCATTTGTCTCCTCTTAACAATACAGTTTATCTGTATGTGTATGTATCCGACAAGTTGATAAATTGTTTCATGCATTGGTAATTGATTAAATAATCCATTTTAGTCCTCCCACAATTATTTAGAGGGAAATTTGGTTTAAGAAAGGAGACAAGACAGGATTTATCAGACATTTATCTAGTCACGTATTTTTATAACAGGGGTTATTTACCAATAAGATAATAACTATTTCTCTATTCAGATAAAAACACATGATAAGAAAATAATATGGGAAAAGCCGTCATTTAAGGAAAAAAGCTCTTTCCATATTACTATAGAATTACTCTTTATTCTATGCTTATGTGTAAACAGTGCATCTGTAATATCAGATCGTGTCTGACATAATGTAAGTTTTTTTTAAGTAAATGAACTTTGAATTTCTCCCACAACTTCTTTTTAGTAGCAAAACTTAGAGTTCTCACAAATACGAGTTATTCTTGTCAATACGGTAGATGTTCCACTGTTGTTTATTATCTGTTCTGATATTTAAGTAATGATTAACAATTATAGCGATTTTCATTCAAAAACTGAACAATAAATGAGGACCGTTTACGAATATGCAGTACTCGCTTACATAATTGAGATTGTATAATATATCAAAATTAAATGAACATTGTTTTCTATTGTATATTGTAACGATATCGTGACTTGTATAAGGTAAATGCTTATTACTTGGAATAGAATTTTGTACCAGTTCATGTTAAATGTTAAATTCTGCTAAAGCCGGTGCATGTGGGCGTGGACGATAACTTGCATTTATTAGTACCGTTCATGAATTAAAGATATATTTTTAAAGCTCGTCCGATTACATTGGATGATAATATAAATTTAGACGTTCATCTGCAGGAGAAAATAGATGAGTAGCCAGAGACAAACTTCGTTATTTTGTTCAATTAAATTGCCAAGTTGCGTAATTGAATTTATTTCATAATATGAATTCCTACAACAGAAGACACGTTAACGTAGTGAAATGTTTCGTTATCATTATAAGATTATCATTATAAAATTTATTTACAATTTACAAGTAAAATGTACAATAAAACATGTGCCATCTACCATTATGCTTTACTCCTTATAACAGTATTGTTTTCATTTCGTATAAAGGTTAATACTTTGTTGATACTAGCCATTCTGCGATAATGGCCCGAAGACGCCTATAATGACATGAAGACCACAAACCCGAAACTCGTTATAGATTTGCCTTTAATACCTACGCCGGGTCTGTTATGAAAAGTGACCTTTTGACATCGCAAATACTTACACAAAATGAAGATGAGGCCGTGTTATCTACTCCCTGTGCATGTGTCTTCTTTATATATGTGACAATAATGTTTTGTAATGTGCAAGTTTTTCCTTTTAAGTTGCTTGTTTGGACGGATCTGATGTTGGTAATTTCTGGTAAAAAAGTGATACATCGGAGGAATAACGAAAACGTATAACATCCCTCACGCCCTCTAGTAGAGCGGTACTCAAGAAGATCCCTTCCCAGTTTCGTTAATTCTCGCATTGTCTTATTTGTTCTTAGATTTACTTGCAGATGTAGCTCCTATTCTCAATTTATACAAGCCACATTATTTACCTTATTTTTTAATTACATGTTGTCTGTATGTCTACTGAGCTACAGTCAATATGGAGTCATTTAAGATATTTCGGCAGATCAAATATTTTGGCACAATATTTGAATATTATTTTTTCGAGTTTAAAGTAAATTGTTTTAGATTAAGCATAATGATTGCTTATGCCATCTTAATCTGCAATTGTGTTTGAAAGTAACTACACATAGTCAGCGGATTATAAAAATCAGTGAGATTTGCACGTTCACTCGCTTACTCACCCATCATGAAAAAAATGCCGAGTAACACATAATGACAAGCAGCTTTAAAAAATTGCCTTGAATACGCGAGATTATCTAACTGTAAATACAAAATGTAGTAACATACGCATTATTAGGTATTAATACAGGATATACCGTTCAACAGACATTTGAAGCAAAATAGTCTGCAGTTTTATGGGTTACAGTATTAAATCAATTAAGTAATATCAAGCTTATGTATTGTTTAGGTTAAAGGAGTAGTATCTTACTGTTCAATTGTTTAATTTTTTTTCTTTTCATTAACTATAACAGATCACATGCTTATCGTGTTCTTTTCTTCCTAAGCAGACAAACGTTCAACCGAATGTGCTATTGAGGACTTGACGACGACCTATATCTTATGCTGGTGTGACATTTCAAAACATAAGTCATTTTTTCCACATTAGTTCTGCTAAACTACACAAACAGAACCGAAGTGGGATCGATTATTTAAATGACTCCTTTAGTGTATTCATAATTGACAGGTCAATTAAATCAGACTACAAATCTGAATAGATAACAAAAACAAGTATTGCGTACCAGAATAAATTGTCCAATGAGAAATTTTACTTTTGATTTCAAATTATATTTACTATGAAACAAAGGCGTCCTTTAGATTTATTTCTTACTGACATATATGAATATTACAAAACTATCCATTTGGATCATTTAACTTTATTATTAAGAAATAAAAGTCATTTATTTAAAGACTTAAGTTCATAGATTTAATTTCTGTTTCAAAACAACTTTTGTGTTGGAGATGCATTCTTTGAATGACACCTATCCTTGTTGATCTTATTTTTCATTTTTCATATTGTAGAATGATAATTATGGGTAAAAAAGAACGTTATAAATGAATATTCGGATAGCCTTTGAGGTTTTTGTACCATTTTACACACAACAATGTGACTAGGGGGCGTGGACGTTAACTGAAAATGTCTGCAAAGTCATGAGACAGATTGTTATATATACGTATATATATTTAGCTTTCAATTTCCTGTAATATCACCCAGCACTGGGAAGCTATTTTATTGATCATTGCTCTAACGGTAATTTTGTTGTAAATGGAAATCTGACATATCGTATGGTTTGCTGACACATAAGTTATCGTATTGTGAATTTCTATTTACTCCTTATTGGAGGGAAGTCAGACATTAAAAGAGATGTCCGTTCAGGAAATAGCTTAGACTGTTATTTACAGACAAAATGTTTCCAATAGTAAAATACTTTTACCTGAATAATTTCCTTAATAATTCACCTGATTGCTGTCCAAAAAGGAAACAGCATTCTATCATGAGAAACATATTTTCGCTTCAATATCTGTCAAAATTTGTCAAAGTTATCAAAGGAATAATAGAACAGGGAATTTATTATAACTGTCGAATCTCAGGGCAAAAATGATAGAAATAATTATTCTGTAATATCTTGTCTAAAGTCAATTATAAATTGTGTCGCATTAATATAATTGTAGTACTTTCGGAGTATTGCCGCTGCAAACATATCTGACAATAATTAAGCGGAAACAAAGTAACAAAAGTAGTAATGTGGTTATATGTATTTGTTAAATCTTAAAGGTACATTGAGCCTACAAATGAATAAATTAATTTTTTTTTAGAAAAGGACCAACATGTATCATTATGCTGTTTAAAGATCAAGTATAGGTGAAAAGATGAAAACCTGAATAAAATAGTGCTGAATATGCAGTGTTTATAATCAGCCTTTGGTTAAATTATTTGCGCTATTTTAAGTAACCTATTCAATGTACATTTGGCATTAATTGCCGAGACAAGCTAAATGATGTTGCAGGTTGCATATTCCAGTAACTTACATTATTGCATTTTAAGGCTACCTGCGAGGCTCGTTGATGCAAATCAAGATTATGGATTTTGTTTGAAGTCGGTGTGTTGCACGGAAATAGACTGTCAATTAACAATGTCATAATTTTCTTAATGAAAAACACGGAATCTTCCGGGTGATTGCTTCTGAATACTGTGGAGTAAAATATTAGATTCCACTTTATTTAACACGTTGCGTCACTAATTTTGAAATCATTACGATTGTTTCTCTAAAAGTGGTCATTTTAAAACGATTTGTAGATTTTAGAAAAAGGCCACAAATAACAAGTTCAATAAATTTATAAGACTGCTACATTTGCAATATTAACGCGTTGGTCGAATAAGTTTCCCTTTTTAATTACAATGTACATCTCTCCTTACAAAATAGCGCATGTGCTATATTCCTTGGTGATTCACCAGTTTCATCCTGTAAATTAAGCATGACTGCGATTTACGAAAAATATCTTCAACATTTAAAACAACCTTCCGACTTATCAAAATGGTTATAATAACCTAATTTATAAAACATTTCATTCTATATTGATTGAAAGACGTATACCTTTTGTCAGTACATGTAAGTGTAACATGTTTTTTTTTCTTTCAGTGTAAAGTGCTTGGAAAAGGAAGAGATATTCATTTCATTAAACTAACATTATAAAAGTAAAGTGCCTCCTGTTAACTGAATAACATATTCAGTACTTGAAAAGTCAAAATATCTTAAAAAGGTGTCATCAATAACGCATTTATGTTTAAATGCACATTTTGTCACGGAAACATATGTTCTTTTCGTAAAAGAGCAAAGTATACTGTTGAAACGTTAAATAAATGATTTTAGCGCATTTTAGATGTTGATTACTGGACGGAAGAAGCAACCGTAAGTGATCTTTTTATTATTCTTAATACACCCTGGATGAACAAGTTTGTCACGTGATTCATAAATGTAAACGCCGAATTATTATTTTGGCACACACGGACCAGATTTCAAGTAATCATTTGCAGATATCTTTTTTTAACTGCGAGAACAAAAATAAGACAAAGACCGTAGGACCCGGCGTAAATTAAGCTTTTATTTTATGTGAGTAGTCATTATAAGACTTAAATTAGTAGTTTTTTAACACAACACTTCGACACAAATGTTCTATTCGCAAAGCAAAAACCGATAGGATTTACTTTTTCCAATCATTTTTGTTCACTAGAAATACATGTTGAGGTAAAATAATAGAGAATCTGTGTTGTAAATGCCATTCCCGTCCCTAACGCATTAATAAATTAGTAAAGTTTCGTTTTCAGTTTTTTTTTCGAAACTAACATTTAACATTTAACAAATTATAAACAACTATAACAGTTACTGTTATTTCAACATTTTACTTACAGTATACAATCAAAACTGTGTTGAAGACAAACTGCAAAGAAAGGTCACTAGTAAGTTAAGGCTATCTTCTTTGACTTCTTTTTCATTTGTAAAAATATAAAGCCTTTAAGGTCGCCTTACAACGTAAATTTCACATTTTTTTCAGACTTGGCTTTTTTCGCAACGCGACTTTAAATAGGATTTCAATTTTACGAGACGTTTTTCTGAGCGAACTTCCTTTTGATTGTTCATAAAAATTTCGATATACTATTATGTAAAAGAGATGTATATTTCAGGGACTCTTTCTTGAAGAAATATGCGGTATCGCGAGACATATTAAGTCAGGAAATATATCCGTCGGTCATTCGTCCACAAATAAGTGATATAATTATGATTTAGATGATTTTTAGTTTTCGATATTGAAATAATGTGCTGGTGTTGTAGGATAGAACTATAATGGGTGTACAGAAATTGTAACAAAGAGCAATTTTAACAATCATGCTGTTGAAATAATTTAGGGCAACCAAAAGTATTTGTCATATCTATTTGAGTCGATACAACTTAGATTTGAGAAGTTTTATGAAATAGAAATCTAGAAATATGTGTTTTTATGATGGGCAACGTTGACAATGCAAATCAGTTTCATATACATAGTCAGCTAAGAGTAATATCAGCAATGAATATTAGACTTAGTTAAAATATTTAATGTATGATACCTTAATCATAATGGTCTGATAGAAACACTGTCTTATGATACAATGTAAATGATACTGAAATACATGATAATAAAAGATCAACACATGCTTAAAATACTGCTTATGCCGGTGCTCTGGTACGAGGAAGGTTGACTGTTGTTGTTTATTTTTGTGTATTTTTTTTTCTGCAGCCTTTATCAATATATTTTTGATCCTTGAAGATCGTTCAGCACGGCATAATTACTGTGTATGCAGGTTATGTGGTATATAGTGTTTCTTCTCAAGATGGGTAGTTCCAGTATTCCTACTTGATTACTGTATAATTACTCTTAGGATATGTTACCTGCTTTTTAAATTTGGCTTTTGACGTCTTGTCTGTGATATGCAAGCTTCATAACCTCAGTTTCCATTTCAAAATTACATTTTATTTAGTCCCGGGCATTGTTCTCCCGTTAAGGGCACACGCATTATTTTTCTTGGGGACCATACGCCGCTTTTAATAGAATGACAATACTAAGGTGCCATGATAACCGCCGTGTGAACACCGTGTGGTCCATTTCCTTCAGCTGAAATAATTGTTATTACAAGTATTGTTTATAGAAATAAATGAATATTGATGTTGACTAGCCTTGTGCCATTATTGTTATTTCCCTTATTAGAGACAATGTATTAAACATTATAAGATGTTTATTTGGTGAATTTCAGAACACATAATATTATATAGAACGTAATAAATGACCTAATGCAAAACCTTTTGTTATACTGCTCTTATATAATTGAACAAGAAATCGTATATATTTATGGCACATTTATGCACCAATAATCTAACCCAACAAAATATTAATTTTTCTGATACGAAATAATGTCAATGACATGTGATTTTGGTTATAAAGTCATTAACATATATATTTGAAACACAATTTCTGCAACCTTTCCGTTTTTAATGTATTTTATCCACGTTATAGGTTTGTTATGATAATAACATGATAATAACAATAACTTTTATGTAGGCAATAAAATATAAATAACCCGTATTATCAATCACTATCATCATAATAATATATGAAATATTATGGTTAGGTATTTACTTAAATCTTGAAAGCGTTCTCGCAAGTGTAAAATGTTGAGACAATTAAAAAAAAAGATTTGTTTTTTATGCCATGTCATATTTTATGGTATCGTATTCTTGAACAACATATTTATTCAAAGCAATCACTTCTGCATGAGAAATTATATTTGAAATATTATTCATACCACAACCAGTTTTTAAGTTTTATAACATAGATGACGTAAATAACAGGATTTTGTGTAAGTTGATCAAAGGATCTTTTTTCACGTTCTGAACAGTACAAATGATATCTGGATATACGAGGCATATCCCAGAAAATTGTGGACAACACTGTTATACAAAATAATAACGTCCAGGTTTAACGAAATTTTACCTAAGTGCATCTCCATTAAAATAAAGTAGCATACGAGACATTACTTTAAAGAAATATGCATACATTTAATACTAAAGCATTTACACAGATCATCTTAGTTGTGTGCATGCAGCCCGCGCCAAAATTCGAAATTCAGTTACTGAACCATTATGAACATATCACAAAAGGCATGGCAACGACTTAATATTATGAGGTCTTTAAAATTCATCACTGATCGTAGATCACTCGAAACTATATATCTTTCTTTCATCCGGCCTCTTCTTGAATACTCAGATGTAGTCTGGGATAATATTACTCAACAAGATGAATTCGAGTTAGAAAAAATCCAACTTGAAGCCTGCAGAATAATAACTGGTACAACGAAACTTGTTTCTTTCTCAAATCTGTATGAAGACACATGTTTTCAACCCCTAAAAGTAAGACGCTATAAACACAAACTAATTCTGCTATATAAAATGTTCAATCACCTATCTCCACAATATCTATCTTCCATAGTTCCAAACACAGTAGGACAAACTTCAGTATACAACTTACGAAATGCAAGTAACACTAGAAATATTTTCTGTCAAACTCAACTTTATTCAAATTCATTCTTACCATCTTCGATTAAAGACTGGAATGATCTCCCTGTCGAACTAAGAAATGCACCATCGCTTGCAATTTTCAAAAAAAGACTAAATGAAGATGTCCAAAAAGTTCCAGCTCACTATTATATAGGTGAAAGAAGATATCAAATAATACATACACGATTAAGAACACATTGCAGCTCTCTGAAAGAACACCTGTTTTCTAAAAACATAATAGACAGCCCTTTTTGTATATGTGGTGAAATAGAAAATACAGAACACTATTTCCTCCGCTGCCCCATGTATCAAGATGACCGCACTGTCCTTATTAACAATTTAAGTCAAATCACAACTGTAACATTGAATAATTTACTATACGGCGATAATTCACTTACCGGTGCTCAAAACGAAACAATTATATCACATATACATAAATACATACAAAAAACAAAAAGATTTGATACATAATAATATTCGTTTGAAAAGAAAAAGGTCCTTCAACTCCATAGTAGTAAAGTGACTTTCTTTCTTTCTCTTGTTCCTTATCTCTTTTTCTCTTCTATTATTACTTCTCCTCCAATGTACATGTTTTAATAATTAAATTTCTCAACATATTAGTTTAATTAACCAATCACTAAACTAAGCTATATGTTCCTTTAAAATGAATTCATACTCGTGCTTATACCTCTAATCTAACAGCAATGTATCTTAAATTTAGTTCATGAATACTTGACATAAACATAGTATGTATAGTAAGAAATCAAGAACAAGTCGATATGATATGTATAGTTTAGTTCAGATATTTATATTTTGTTACCATTTATTTGAAATTTGTTAAATACTGATTACGGAGAGAGTTTTCAAAAAAGCTTTACAAGCTTCCTACTCAATCCGTAAATTTTATTTTATGTAATTTATTATGTAAATGTGTGGATTATTAATAAAATATTGTTTAAACTAAACTAACCATTATCTTCAAAACTAAGTTAGTAAAACTCTGCCTCATGTACTTACGTTGCAAGTGTGACGACCCAGGTAATAATTTCTAGGAAATTACTTTATGCATTTACAATAACACAAATAACCTTAAATCGACGTTATTTAACGGACAGGAGTCCAGGGAAGGGACTTTCCTTATTTTATCGAAATTTAGGAACCATTTGATTTAGGTCAATTATCAAATATTTAAAAATGACATTACAAAACACTCGAATGATTTTACAATCAAACAATTCGATTGTTTTAAATAATGTTTTGCGATCACCTGATATAAATAATTATTGAACAAGTATTTGTTTCATCTATCAGATGTTATCGAGAAGCAACAGTAACTTATGATTATAGTTTACCCGCTGAAAATCAGACGCATTATTCATAATGACAAAATTGTTTGTATGTTTATTTGTTTACCTTGCTATTCTATCCGGGCATAATGACAAAAATCGTTTCCGTGTAAATAATAATATTATCATTATCATATGTAAAGGAAATGAGTATCTCATAGGTCGCGGAAGCGTGGAGCTCATATGTTACGAACGTTTAATAACAGCACATCTTTATCATCTACTGACACACGGGGGGGAATCACGTGACTTTGTATAGTAATACCCACGAGAAAATGGCGACTGCTGAGCCCCGGTAAGTACCTTATTATGTTAAATTAAGGTGACAAACGTTTCTTAAATCAAAACAAAACCTAGCGTATCATATGCGCGTTAATTTTCTTCAAATGGCAATACAAAATACATTATCCTACGTTTTGTGGTTTTTGAGAACATTGTTTGAATTGTGTGAAAATTGCACATTCAGTGATAGTAATTCGCACGAAGCGATACAATTTGGTACCAAAATAAAGGAAACTAAGCCTTCTTTTTGCACTTAAGACACCAAATCAATCATTTTATTGACATCTGTTCTTGTAGAATTCCATATAAAATTTTGTTCGAAGGTCTGCAGCCTACAAATGTTCTTTACAAGTGTTTAGTAAGTAAAACGAACAATTTCTGGATAGTAAGTTACACGAAAACAAAATAGTAAGTTTCACGCACAGTTTCCAATAGCATACTAAAATGTGACGAAACTATTTTATAATTATTTGGTTTCAAATTTGCAAGTGTGTTCCGTCTACGGTGACAGAGAAACAAATATCGAGAGAGTATTTTAATAATTATTCATATTATTTCATAATACATGTATTCATATTTATATAATTTCATAAAAGATTACTTAACTTAAAAAAAACTAAATTGACATTGATACTCAATAATGTATGTTACACTTGGCCCCTTTTCACGTTAGACTGGACCCACATCCGTTATCCTTAGAACTAGCTATATAAAGAAATAACTGTACAGAAGGAAATATTACAACACCATCATTTACTTTTCAGTACCTGCAATTTGGACCAAAAACGCAAAGGAGAAGACATTCGCCATATCACATTGAAATTTAATGCCATCATAGAACTGGTATACCAAGTTTTTATTAAATTTATTCTTTTATACACTGGCAGATTTTATAAATAAACCCAAGAAGTTTTGTAAAAACGTTATGTTTTACTATACGCTTATTTTCTTATCATGTGCAAATGTGTTGCGTCGTAAACTCTTACTTTTTAAGATATTCAGGGCGTCCATGGCCGAGTGTTTAATGACCCTGATTTTTATACACATGCTTCTCGCCGCTATGGATTATAGTCCGACCAGAGTCCTTGAATTCTTTCATCAAACTAGCTAACAAAACATCGGTGCTTTAGCTCAGGTGTCCCGACATTGACTGTGTGATTTGAAACCCAGCATCTTAGATTGTTTTATGTAAATATTTTTTTACTCCACTTGCCTTCACTCTAAAAAGTGTAAATATCTTTGACCGTTTGATTTCAAATATTCGTTTTTCTTTAAAGGTCAATTATGCCTCTTAAATGATATCATTTTTATTTTTTTTAAAAATTCTGTTTATTTTTGGTATCTTGTTACAGTTTCCGAAAACATACTCATTTGCTAGATACTCAAACTACCTTTTGCATCTTTGGTTCTGTTGGAAAATGGTATACCTTTAGTGAATAAGTATTTCGTATGGAAGTCAAACTACATGTACTACTTTGTTACATTTTGCTACCTTAACGACACATCACTTAATGTTCAGCGCTACCTTTTTCAGCTGTAATAAAATTCTATCATGCGTTTTATCCATTATTTAAACATTATGAAACACATGTTTGACATTTCTAAAGAATTAAAACAATATGGATTTCTGAGGCACAATGTGCCTTAATCATAACTTGTATCACTGTATCATTGTTTTTTTTTGTTTTTTGTTTTTTTGTTCTTGCGAATTCTTCAATATATTTTCATAAATTAAGTAACATAGTGACTAAATGTAACAATTACCGCCATATAAAAACATCAGCATTCAGTAAATAAACATCACCGTACCAAATAACAAGCATTTATATTTGTTCATCTTTTTTCTAGTTACAGTAAATGAGGGCAAAGACACACCTGAAACTGCAGAGGTCAAAGAACTACTATCGCAACAGAAAAATAACACTGAGTCGTGTTATATCAAATCCCATCAAAAGTTCATTTGATATATTATGATTACAACCAATTAAGCATTCGTTCTATAGACAAAAAAAGTGAAATATTTGATCTTGAATAATTGAAATAAGTATTTTCTATCTCTTTACATATGGACTTTAACTTTCTTTAAATGTATATGTATGCTAATGGAAACTGTGCTTGAAACTTACTATTTTGTTTTCGTGCGACTTACTATCCAGAAATTGTTCGTTTTACTTACTATACACTTGCAAAGAACATTTGTAGGCTACATACCTTCGAAAATATATTTTATATGGACTTCTATGATAACAGATGTCAATAAAATGATTGATTTTGTGTCTTAAGTGAAGAAAGTAAGCTTATTTTCCTTTATTTTGGTACCAAATTATATCGCTTCGTGCGAATAACTATCGCTAAATGTGCAATTTTCAACCAATTCAAACAATGTTCTCAAAAACCACAAAACGTAGGATAATGCACTTTGTATTGTCATTTGAAGAAAATTAACGCGCATATGATACGCTAGGTTTTGTTTTGATTTAAGAAACGTTTGTCACCTTAATTTAACATAATAAGGTACTTACCGGGGCTCAGCAGTCGCCATTTTCTCGTGGGTATTACTATACAAAGTCACGTGATTCCCCCCCCCCCCGTGTGACAACCCTATAAATAATTGTTCTAGACATGGGCACAGTGTCCGTCTAGAAATTAGAATGACACAATAACACTTATATAAGCATGTCAAGATTATGGCAATATTTTTGATTGGATTTTACGTCACACTGACACACTATAGGTCATATGGCGACTTTCCATCTTTACTGGTTGAGGAATACCTTCGCTGCCCCTACGTGCATTATTTCAGGCACGAACGGGCACCTGAGTAGAATCACCGACGTTCCGTAAGCGAGGTGGATAGCTAGCTTCCTTACATGAAAGAATTCAAAGTTCATGTCGAAATTCTAACCCACAGCGGTGAGGGACAAGTGATGACAATGTTTAAACTATTGATGTGTTATCATACACATTTTCTATTTGTAGAGAAAATCAAACGTTATTTAAATCTATTGTTAAAGGATTGTCGCTGCACACTCCGCGTCTCTCATATCCGCCATCAAAACAAACTTCCAATCAGAACATCGTCGGCTTTTATCTAACCTAATATGGATTGAAAGTAGTTTTACCACGTGGTTTTAGATGTAAACATAAACAGAGTGTAATCTTTGAATATGTAAACGAATGTATATATTTGGCATCCAAGGGAAACATTAAGACTGTGTTGGTACAATTTTGATTGAAACTATGTCTGACTTTAATTTTATTTTAATTTAAATATGCCCACTGATGTACAATTTTAAACGAATCAATGTCAACAGGTTTGTATTTTGTACTGTACTTCCGGTTTCTACAACCATAATAATAAATATATAAATAATGTATTGTTTGCTTTTGTATCTATAAATTCCCTTATTTTATATGAATTTTTACTTGATATATTGAAAATAGACTTGCCAACAACTCCAAACATTAAAGTATCATTATGCTCATATTTTCATTGTCAAGTTGAGCAGAATTTAAATAATTTTATTTCAAAAGATTGACCAATAAAATTCAGATTGACCAACAGTTGATATTTGAAATATAAATCTGACTAAAATATAAAAAAAGATTGCCCCACTCTTTTTTATAATTTGATTTTAAAAGATACATTTCCGTGGTTTGTATAACAAGTTCCTTGGGCTATGTGAGTTATATATAGCCTACATATGAAGTAAATTATAGGATTTAAGGTAATAATGTGAAATTGTCAATTTTGTTTAAATTTCACCTTTTCGCTCAATATATATCCTTGGATGGGCATGATGCCACTTTAAATTACTATTTCTTTATATGTTTAGTTTTTTAGCGTAGGTTACACCGAAATACCGTATCCGTTCTATGTATTCATACCAATGTGTTCGAGGGCCTTGTCCGAAGACTAGCGGAAATGGCCGAAAAAAGGCGATTGACAAACTTAATGATGATGCAGATTGTAGTTTGGCTATACACAAATGTGTAACTCTTAGGTGCTAAGTATGGCCGTGTTTTAAGGCTTACAATCACAACGTCAATACCCAATAATTCGTCCTAAGAACGTCAATTGTTTTTTTATACTGCTTAATCAAATTTGAAATTTCACTTCATTTAAAACTATTAAGTTTTCAACTGCATTTGCTTTAGTTTACTGAGTAACTAATAGAAAAAATGAAGATTTTTATATCATAATTATATAATCTTAATTAATGGATTTTGACTATGTTCTAATTCATTGCTTTGTTATACATAATGAAAAGCTATAAGTTCTACATAATTTATGACAAACATGTATATGCACTTCTATTATACAATGGAATAAAATCTGTTTGAATCAATACTGTTTTGCTTTTGACGGGAAATCAGTAAATACGATTAAAAGTCAAGTTTCTTACAACAACAATCATAATATAAATACAATAATTCAAAATATATAGCCGTTGATTTATATTTGTTCATTTCAAACTTTACATTTGTTGACAGCCGTGCTGAGATACAAACACACACACACGTATTTTGAAATAAATAGTTAATATATAAATCTGAATGTAAATAGTAAAAATACGATACTAGGAGAAACAAGACATATTATAAAGCTCAAGATAAATAGTTTTTTTGTTTAGTCTGGAGAGGTTCCTACTTTTGTCATTATTCTTAGTTGTATATGACTTAACTTTACTTTTCTTTTAATTTTCTCTTATTTAACGTAATGCCAATTTATATACGTGTTTGTTTATATCTCGGTTGTGTATCTTATTGTACATTGATAGCAAATGATATGTTTACTTAGCAATGGTATAAAATACCATTTTATTTAAGTCACATAAAATGTAAATATCATAATTTATACCTTTTACTAATATCAAAGCTTTTCCTCAATCATGTGTTAATGAGATCAATTTTCTTTCGCTGTCTTGGAGGAATACGAATTACAATAAATTTCTGTTTGTAGATTTCTTTATATGGAAAATCTTTTTTTTCTGAGTTTTGTACGGAGGACACATTATTTGTTAAGCATTGCAAGGATTGGAAGTAATCTTCAGCTTCAGTATGTGCAGATCAGGTCAGGTTGTAACTAAAATTAAGCAAATAACAAACCACATTTAAAAATACTTCAGGAAAAAGAAAATGGTAATGATATCACCATAACAATAGGCTCAAAGTTTTAAAAATACATGTAAGTGTATCATTAAAATTCTGTTTATTCCTTCCACATGTTTTATTGATGAGTCATCTGAGAATTCATCTAGACTAAACAGGTCGATAAACTTACAGGCTAATCTTATCAAATCAAAGTCAACGGAAATAGACGCATAGCATTATTGGCTAGTCCAACACATTAAATGAAATTCCGTGCTAATGACATTGTTATCAAATTGATATTCGATAAATTGATATGCACTTGTCTTTAGAAATCACATGAATGGAGTTTGCAAAATATTAATAACTTGGCAGATACCTAACTCATTTATTTTATGATAATCGTTTTGAAAGCAATACCTGCATATTATATATTTCCTTACTTGTTACACTTTGTGGTTTAGGGGTTACATATAAAGACTGAACCATCAGAATTGCAGCCATTGTTTATTACTGGCGTGATCGTAAGTTTCTTATTTTTGAGAAGTTTTTCTCACTCATAAATCATTGCGTTTTTATTTTTTAAGTTAGACATTGAACGTAGGGTCGAAACAAAAAATACCATATGTTTTGTAAATACTAAATATACGTCATCTACATGATCTATATATAAGACAAATAATCATAAAGAAATAAAGTGACTGTTCATCGCTTAAATTTTATTATGAGTTGTTTTTTTTTAATATATCAACGTTTCAGATGCACCAAAAGCAAAGTAAACAATGGATCATTTTACGCTGCATCGGATAAATTTCATAAAACAGAAATAACGACTTTTCATTAATAAATTTGGTTTCATATCGACACTAGATCTTGTTTTGGTGCCCAGACTATCAAAATGAGTTTAATAAGCATTAATCTTTGCAACTGTAGTTTTCCTTTTTAAATAGTAATTCATGAACAATATTTGATGAGATTTCCAACAATATTGTAACAAAGGTTCATGAAACTGTAGAATGTTCTTAAGGCCGACGGCAAAATATTATTACTTGTGGTTATTCCGAGATAGTAGTAATTTGCAATTTTCTTTATTTACATTTATGTTAAACTAGTGTTGATAACTTGTCTTCTTCTTACAATTTGCTGAATCACTCAATTTATTCTTATATAATGACAGAGTCGGAACGTAGAACAGCGAACTTGTATATCACATGCATAATGGAAAATAACACTTTTGAAATACCAGGAAGTGTCTCTTTCAATCCGACACAGAAACTACATCCGTCACCTTAAACATCCGCGCCAAAATGTATTATGGGAAACGAAAATTAGCAAATAATGCGAATCCTAATTAAAAAATTATCGCTTTTGCTAAGTTTTACTTGTTTGGTGTGTTCCAAGAGATATTTAAACAAGTACACATCTGAAAAAAACGTCTCTTCCTGTTGTGCAGTACTCTGATTTTCTTATTCCCAGAACACAATTTTGACAATAACTCAAAAACTAAGAAGCGCAGAGTAACGATTCTTATGCAATGCACTACGCCCGCCGACATAAGTAACCCCTATAATCCGCTTTTTTCAATGCGACACAATAATAGTCATTACTTAAAAGACATTAATCAACATAGCTGTTTTCATAGATGTCATTTATGTTTCAAAACAAACTTTATGTTAGGGATGCGTTCTTTGAATAACGACCTTCCTTGTTGGTCTCGTTTTTCATAATTCATATTGTAGAATGATAACTACGGGTTAAGAAGAACGTTATTAATGAATATTTATATAGCCTTTGAGAGTTTTGTAGGTTATTAAACACAACAAAGTGACCAGACTGAACAAGAACTTTAATTATTAAAATGTTTGCGAAGTCGTGAGACAGATTATTATAAATATATATATAAACTTTCAATTTCCTGTAATATCATTCAGCTCTGGGAAGCTTTTTTATTCTTCATTGCTCTAACGGTAATTTGGTTTTTAATGGAAGTTCGACATATCGTATGGTTTGCTGACACATAAGTAATCGTATTGTGAATTTCTATCTACTCCTTATGGGAGGGAAGTCAGACATTAGAAGAGATGTCCGTTCAGGAAATGGCTTAGACTGTTATTAAAAGATAAATGCTTCCAATAATAAAAGACTTTTACCTGAATTAGTTCCTTTATAATTCACAGGGTTGCTATAAAAAAAGGAAACAACACTTTATCGTGAGAAACTTAAGTTCGTTCAAATATCTGTCGAAATTGTCAAAAGTATCCGAGGGAATAATAGAACAGGGAATTAATTATAACTATCCAAACTCAGTACAATACATGTTACAGATAATTATTCTGTAATCATAAATATAATTATAGTACTTTCGGAGTATTGCCGCTACAAACATATTGACAATAATAAAGCGGAAACAAAGTAACACAACTATTAATGTGTTGTGTATTTGTCTGTTAATTCTCAAAGGTGCATTAAGGCTAAAAATGAAAATATTTCAAACAAGTTCCAACATGTATTATAATTGATTAAATGAGCTTAGAACACCTTGTATGCAGAAAACCTGAATAATATAGTGCTGAATGTACACTGTTTATCATCAGCTTTTGGAATGAGTTTCGCTATATTAAGTAATCAATAAATCGATTTAATGTACGTTTTCCACTTATTGCCGAGAGAAGCCAAATGATCTTGCAGTTTGTATATTCCAATAGCTTGCATTATTGCATTTTAAGACTACCTGTAAGACCCTTTGAAACATATCAAGATCGTGGATCATGTTTGAAGTCGGTATGCTGCATGGATTAACAATGTCATAAGTTGCTTAATGTAAAACACGGTATCATCCTGTAGATTGCTTCTGAATACTGTGTAGTTAAAGTAGATTTCATTTTGTTTAACACTTAGAAAAATTATCTTGCACAAAAATTTTATGATTGCGTCCAATTTCCATACGAAAGTAGATTCATGTTATCATTAACAAATGTAATATATCTTTACCTGCCTGTATACGTATATGTAACGAAATGAAATTTACTTCAGCACTTACGGTATATTAAGCCTACAACAACTGATACTATAAGCAAACAAAAACACAAAATTCTATAAGTGTACTGAATTATCTTGAATAACTGTGCTCATCGTAAGTGTTTTGTAGGAAATGACGACATAACAATCTAGACTTGACCCGGCTCTTTGTGTAATATAACGCTCTTTAAAATAGCACCATTTTTCTGTTGTTTTCTTTTTGTTGTTGTTTTTTTGTAATGTTTTGTTTTGTTGATATTGTTTTTATTTTTTAGTTAAAAGGAAGGAGGATCACAGGTCAGAGTGAATCTAAAAACAGAGAGCATTTAGTTGTTTGCGCCAACTGTAGAGTGTTTGTTTTTCGCATCTTCAATATATTTTGTTGAATAGTCAAAAAGTAAACATCCGTTTTCTTCGGTGGTAATTACATGGAATCAATTATGCGTCAGAATGGAACAAAGCAGACGATTAAAGCATGCAACAAAGGACTATTAATGAATTTAATCTGTGATATATGGCATGATATTATTACTGTTACCCACAAACTCATGTTTTATTTATATAATGTTGCTGTTACGTATGGTCTTGAAGAGGATTTATTTACTGTACATTAAAACTGGTTTATGTCTCACACCAAAGAGACAACTGTTGCCACGTTGTTCCAATAACTTGAAATAATTTTAATTGTTTCTCTATAACTGATCCTTTGAAAAGGTTTCAAAATTTTAGAAAAAGGCTGCCATTAACAAGTTTAATTATACTAAGACTGCAACATTTGCAATGTTAACGTGTCTTGTCGAAAATGTTTCCCTTTTTATGTATGAAATCTCTGCTGACAAAATAACGCACGTGCTTCATTCCCTTCGGAAATTACCAGTTTCATCCTTTCAACAAAACATGACTGCGATTTGCGAAAAATATCTACAAAATTTAAACAACCATCCTACTAATCAAAATGGTTATAATAACCGTAATTATAAAACATTTCATTCTAACATTCTCATATTGATTTAAAGACGTTAACCATTTTGTTAGTAACAGTGCAACACATATTTTTTCTTTCAGTGTAAAATTGTTTGGTAAAAACACATCGAGATATTAATTTCATTAAACTAACATTGCAAATTAAAGTAAAGTGACTCCAGATAACTTGATAACACTATCAGCTCTTAGAAGGTAAAACTATCTGGAAAAGTTGTCATCAGAAACGGCAATTCATGATCACATATGCAATTTACGTTATAACAGTATTTTTGCAACAGAAACAAATATAAATGTTCTTCGCTAGAAAGAGCAAACGTTACATTTGAAACGTTAAAATAACACATCTTTGGATTTATCTTAATTAAAAAATTTACAATTTCATGTTTAAATGCTGTATTCTGCTTAAGCCGGTTCTAGGTAGTTTGCACTTGACAGTACCGTCCACGAACAGGCTCAATCAAACCGAGCCTGAAACATTTTCAATTTGGCCGTGTTGGGCTTTCTTTAGGGATTTACATTCTCTCTATTTTAAGTGCATTTAAGATGCCTTTTACCGAATAAAAGAAGCAACATGTAGTTTTCAGCAGAAGCAAAATACAGTTTGATAAGTGACAAATGAATCACCTTTGTAAACTATTAAAGAACATGAAAAATATAATTATCTTCTGAAATAAAAATAGAACCATATCTGATATTTGACATTTGAGTAAGTGTTACAACAATATACATTTAACTTCAACTTTAGACTTCTTTTTGATGGGAATCTTATTTAGGGATGTAAGTATGGAAAATAATTATTTAAACTAAATGAATAAATAAATATGTTAATAAATAAGTAACCTATATAACGTAACAAATAAACGTACTTCATGTCTTTTTTGTCTACTCAAATAAAAAAAACAGTTGCATCATTTTCAACGAAAGACAGATCTTACTCTATAAACGTGTTTAATATTATTGACAACACGCAAGAATTATATCGGAATAGCATAATTATTCTCCCTGTAAGCCAAAAACACATTAAAAGTCATATCTTACCATGAAAAGGTTTCTACAGAGTCCAGCTTTGTTCATTTGTAAAATTTAAAAGAAAATCTGGAAACAAAATGATCCATCGGAAGCATTAATCACAACAAAATTACAAGATAATTGCAGACTCGATTTGATTGAGTCTGAAAGCCTTAAAGGAGGCCAATCAACGTAAACTTCACAATTTTGCAGGCTTTGATTTTGCAATGCGCCTTTTAATTGGATTTCAATTTTACGGAATACCTTCTGAACGAAATTCCTGTGGATTATTTTTAAATGTCCGATATCCCATTATGTAAATGAGCTGTATATTTCAGGAACTTTTTCTTGAAAAGGTATGAGGTATTAAGAGACATATTAAGTCAGGAAATATATCCGTCTGTCATTTACAGAATAAATGCGTCCACAAGTAAGTGATATTCATCGTCAGATTTGTTTGTTTTTTCAAAACGTTTCTAATAAAAAAAACTGTACAAATAGAAACAACATTTCTAGTGACGGATTATTTGAATTAGATACTGATATTTGCTAATAAGTATTTAAGTAAATGATAGTTCAATTAATTTGTCAACCAATTCTTAACAACGACAGTTTATACACGAGAAGTATACCATCATATAAAATGATGAAAATGATATTAAAAGTATGAGTTAGGCGATTTTCAGTTTTTGATATTAAAATATTTTGCTGGTGAAGCTGAAAGAATACTGATAAGATACGTACTTTAATGAGTGTACACAAATTGTTACAAAGGACACTTTAAACAATCATTTTGTATGACACAGCCATCGAGTTTTTCTACCGAAATATTCTAGAACAACCAAAAGTATTTGCCATGTCTTTTAGTACCGATATAACTTAGATTTGAGAAGTTATATTTGAGAAGTTACATTTTAGAATGTGTGTTGTAATTAGGATGGATAACGTTTTCAATGCTTATCAGTTTCAGAAATCTTATGAAACATCATACAAAGTCGGCAAAGAGTAGTATCAGCAATGAGTTTTAGTATATATTTAATGTATGTAACCTTAGTCATACTGATCTAATAAACAAATTGTCGTATGATTCAATGTAACTGATACTGAAATACATGTATTTAAAAATCAACGCTTGCTTAAAATACTGCTTATGCAGGTGCTATGGGGCAAAGACGGTTTAATTACCTCTACTTTTGTTTGTGTTGTTGTTTTTGCAGCCTTAATGAATATATTGTCGATCCTTGAAGATCGTTCAGCACGGCATTATTGTTGTGTATGCATGTTATATGGTATATTAAGTTTCTTCTATTTGGCCTTTTTCAACTTGGTTGGTTCCAGTATTCTTACTCGAATACTGTATAATCACCCTTAAGATATGTTGCCTGCTTTTGAATGTGTCTTTTGACGTCTTTTCTGTGATATGCAGACTTGATAACCCCTAACCCCCTCAAAATTCCATTTTATTAAGTTCCCCTCATTGTTTGTTGTTGTTTTTTTTCGTTAAAGACATACGCATTCTTTTTCTTGGTGCTCTTACACCGCGTTTCTTGGAATGGCACTACTATCACATTGAAGGTTCCATGATAATCGCCCTATAAACACATCTGCAGATAAATTGAAACACCATTATCGTGCTTAAATATTGAATTCTGCATAAGCCGGTGCAAGGTTGGAGGGGGTAACTTGCACTTTTAAGTACCGTTCATGAACCAGCTCAATCAAACCGAGTCTGCAACATTTTCAATTTTGCCGTGATTGGCTTTTTTATCTTATCATTTGTATGATATATATCACTGGTAGGCATAAATACCATATATAAACTACATAGTTAATGTATTCTACCTGTGTATTTGATAATAATTGTACAATTGTCCGTGCTTTATCGTCTAGATAGATACAATCAGAGGTCCATTTCTTTCAGTTGAGATAATTGTTATTATTTGGTACAGCAATGAATGGTGACTTTTGTTGACTAGCCTTGTGCCATTATTGTTATTTTCCTTATTAGGGACTAAGTGTTAAACGCAGTCAAATGTAAACTTGGTGAACTTCCGGAAACTTATATAGCAAGCCACTTACTGCGAATCATTTCTATTTGCAAACCCTTTAAATGCACTGCTCTTATCTCATTGAACGTGAAATCGCACAATTATGTCACTTTTATGCACCACTTATTTAACTCAAAAATACTTTAATTATCCTGAATAGAAATTATGTCAGAGACAGCTGATTTTCTTTATGAAGTCATTAACATGGACATTTGAAACACAATAACGTCAACCTTTCATGTTTTAATGTATATTATGCACATTAACGATAACTTTTATGTTGGCAATAAAATATCAATAACCCTTATTATATCTAAATCACGATCATAATCTTAATAAATCAAATATTATAGTAAGATATTTACTTCAATCTTTAAATCGTTCTAGCAAGTATAAAAAAATTGAGACAATTAATAAAAAAGTGCAAAAAAGTCCACACTTGCTTTTATGTTATGTCATATTTTAAGGTATCGTATTCTTGAACAACATACTTATCCAAAGCAATCACTTCTGCATGAGAAATTATATTTAAAATGTTATTGATACCACAACCAGTTTTGAATATAACATTGGTAAATTAAATTTCGGAACTTTTGTGTAAGTTGATCAGAACGATTGTTTTTATATTTTGGACAGACGAGTACAAATATTATCTGCATATACGCCGCCTATCCCAGAAAGTCGTGCATACTCATTATAAGCAAAATTATAACGCAAAGTCTTAACGAAATTTTACTAAAGTGTATCTCCATTAACATGAAGTAACATATGAGACTTACCTTTAAGAAAATATGCATACAATGAATACTAAAAAACAAGAATAAAGATCAACAAGGTAAAGGCAAGGTTCACAGGACGCAGCGCCCCGACACACAAGTAAGACACCCAGAAGGCACCAAACAAAAACCTGGAGTGGACATAATGGCGGCGAAAGAAGGACATGTTATGTGTGAAATAATATGAACTAAAACGTGCAAATATGGGAATTAAAGGGATAAAGGCTGTAAGGGTGAAAAGTGGAGGGGGTAAAGAAATGGAAGGGGGTAAACAAATGGAAAGAGGTAAAAAAAATGGGAGAGGGAGAAAATACCTACCGTAAAGGCAGACATCACAAAACATGTAAACATTTTTGATTGGAATTTACGTCACACCGACCGGCACACTATAGGTCATATGGCGACTTTCTAGCTTTATTGGTGAAGGAATATCTCAGCTAAAATAGTGCATTATTTCAGGCAGAAACGGGCACCTGGGCAGAATCATCGACGTTCCGTAAGTTAGCTTGATAGCTTCCTTACATGAAATCATTCAAAGTCCATGTCGGGATTTGAACCCACAGTGGTAAGGGACAAGTGATGACAATGTTTAACTATTGACGTATTTATATTTAATATTTGTAAAGAAAATCAAACCTCATTTAAGTTTTTTAAGTTAAATGATTTTTGTTGTATACATCGCGTACATCAACACAAACTTCATTGATGCAGGTTGTAGTTTGCATTGTCTTGTATTTGGGCTATACCCAGAATGTGTGACTCTTTGGTGTTAATCAACCAATAATGCTTGCTTACAACCGGAAATTGTACTGTCAATTATTTCTGTATACTGCTTAATTAAATGTAAATAAATTTAGTTTACTGATAAAAATAATCCAAGTAACTAATGAAAATAATTTGAATATTTCTATATCATAATTATATAATTTTAAACTTATGTCATATATTTTGACTATTGCTTAGTTATACATTTTGAAAATCTGTAATTTCTACATTATTTATGACATACATGTATATGCATATATGTATAAGAATGTAGCAAAATATTTTTCTTATATAAATCAATACTTTTTAGCTTTTTGACAGAAAATCCGTAAATGATGTGAGGGTCCATCTGTGCTTTGGTCATTACTTTAAGTTGTTTATGACTCAACTTTACTCAATAATATGTTTGTTTTTCGTAATGTTAAGTTTTACTAGATTACACGTGTTTGGTTATATCTCGGTGGTGTAACTTATTTATTACAAATGCTATGGTAACTTAGCAATGGAATTAAATACCATGTTATATTAGACTGTCAGATAAAATGTAAAATAAATCTTTTACTGATATCAAAGCTTTTTCTCAATCATGTGTTAATGAGATATCAATTTTCTTTCGCTGTCCTGGAGGAATACGAATTACAATAAATCAATGTTCGTAAAATTCGTTAAATAGAAATACCTTTTACGAGCTTTTTTACGGAGAATTCATTATTTGTTAAGCACTGCAATGATAACAAATAATCTTCAGTTCTAGTGTTTGCAGGTCAGGTCATTGTTGAAATAAAAATTAAGCAAAAAGCAAACCACATTTAAAGATGCTTCCGGGAAATGAGCAATGTAATGATATCACCATAAGAAAAGGCTAGGCGTTTTAAAAATACATGTGAGTGTATCATTAAAACTCGGTGTATTTTTTCGACATGTTTTATTGATGAGTCATCTGAAAATTCATCTACGATAATTTACAGGGCAATCGTTTCAAATCAAAATCAACGGAGGTAGATGCATCGCATTATTGGCTAGTCCAACACATTAAATGAAATTTTGTGCTTATTGCATTGTAATCGAATTGATATATTCTTGTCTTTAGAAATCTTTTGAAGTTACTAAAGACAATTTCCTCACTGATGCGAATAATAGTAATTAAGTCAAATGAAATAATTATATCAGATTTTAGAGAGTCAAAACGAATAAATTCCATTTTTTTAAATAGTTTTTTTTGTGGAAAATTAAGGAAACTATTATTTTGCTTGTTGTTCTATTTGCAACAATTAACTTATTTTTCTTCCATTATTTGGCGTTCGCGCCGAAGCGCGACGCCCGTTATGGAATGAGAAAGGGCGACCGAAACTTCTCGAGCCTTTTCGTCGGTCATAATAGCCGATCATTCCGATTGGTATGAGGGTTTTTAATATCAAAAATGAAATGTCGCGAACAATGAATATTAACTGGAGAATTTTGCAATGCAAACATATCCAAATGAAAAAAATCTTTTCCGTCTATTAATCGGGATTTTTTTATTAATCATTTTGTAGTTAACAGTGGGTTATTATGGTTCGTTATTGTTGTACGTGTATCCGTAAGCTGTAAATTGAATGATGACCTTAACATTGAGAAAGTCCGAAAATCTATTTATAGAGGTATGTACTATTCGCCGGTCTCCTATCGGTATTTCCCGGTCTCTCCCGGTCTATTTTGACCGGTATTTACTAGAGACGGTCTCACCCCGGTACGGAATTATACCCAACCCGTTGTAGTCTAGAAAGTAGTTCTTTTAATTAATTTTTGAAGTGGCCCAGTTTAAGTTCTCTCTAGTTTGATTGGTCATAATTAAAGTGTATTTACTGCATGTGTGTATTTTTATGTGTTATAGAATGACTTTAAAAGTTGTTTTTTGTGTATTCTCAAGGAACTCATTTGTTGGTGGAAGGATTAAAAATGTACTACCTACCATCAGTCCGGAGTTTTTAAAGTAGCGAATGTAAACATGTTACAACAGAATGAAGATTTCTGAAAAAAATTAGATGGCTAACATATTATATTTTGGGCCTCATTTAACTTAGATAGTGTTGATGTTTAAAGTTGAAGACAGTATATAATTCATCAAGAACAGTGGAATCGAGAATTAAGCCTCAAATTTGACTGATTTACTATAGAACAAAGAATACGAAAATTCCCTAGGCCGACACCAGACCGGCGAATAGTACCACACGTTGACTGTCCGGTCTCTCCCGGTTTTGGAGTTGTTACAGGAAAATAAGTTTTTTTTCCAAAATGAATGTTTGTCACTTAGTTTGGTTACAATAATTAATAAACACATATCAACTCTCAAAATTGATTATTACTATACATAAACATACAATTCCAAAAAAAACCACCAACAATAAAAGCATGTTTCATTTTATTTATATGAGATAAAAACAATAAATATGTACAATAATTGAGTAAAGAGGTACGTTTTATGGTATTATTATGACACCATCAACTTTGAAACATTTTTTCAATTGATTGATAATTTAAAAAAATGATAAAGAAAAATACAGATGTACATATACATGGTTTAAGAATACACAATATAATATATTGAAAGATTAACCATAATTTACTGACTTTTTCCAGTTAATATTTGACCTATGATCGTCGGTCAATATGACGATTGAATTCTTAAAATTCATTTTACAATTTTAATAATAAAATGTAGTAAACGTAAAAATTCAGTACATGTATTAAAATAGCACATAAAACACAAAAAAAGAAAGAAAAAGAAAACCATATTCATAACATGTGTAAAAAAATATTAAAATAAATATTACAATTATTGTATAATAAAACAGTTATGCTCAACATGATCAACATGGTAATTTAACCAGTGTCTTATTGTTATTAATTGTGAACAGATACCTTAAGAGGGGGTCTTCGCTAATAGCGATAGAATAATAAGGGACAATACATAAGTGTGGTGTTGATCATGCCTTACACAAATGGATTATAAATGATTGTATATATCCGTTGCTATTAATAATCACGATACTACATTTATGACCATAAAAAATAACAATTATAATATAATATTATATATGTATCTTTTTATTTCCAAAATGTAAAAGAACTATTGATTTTGACTACTATTTTGTATGTTCCAAAGAAAATACCACATGAACTTGAAGTTCTATCAAATCACCAATATTAATGATACTATCCAAAAATACCTCCTATATAGTATAAATAAACTTATACCATATGGGGAGTATATTTTGAATATCATTGACCTGTATATTTTGGATATTATCGTTAATATTGATAAAATTTCAAGTTCCTGTGGAAAAAAAGTAATATTCTAATCTCTAACATACCTACTTAAGTTCATAATGAACAATGTCTTTCGTCCGCTCACTCATAAGTGATATACAATTCTGGTAAACCAATTAACCATTGAAAACTTTATAAGAATATCTTGTCATCATATGTCTATTAGTTCATCTTCACTTGCTGCATTTCTTGCTTGGACACCATTTGATGCTTTGCATCAATGCTTTTCTTGTTGCATGTATATTATACAAATCTACATATCAAAAGGATTGCTGATATGCATGAAGATAATAATATTTCTTAGAAAATGAAGCGATAACACTAATTCAATTATTTACAGAATGGTACAATGCATCTTAAAACTTCTTGAAGCAGGCTTGTACTTTTTATTTAATTTTTATTTCTTCAAATTGTGCATGTTTACTAAAATCATAAGATGACTACACTACTATCATTTATTATAAAAAGCTGATATTTAGAGATTTATGTTAATTGATAACTTGATGGAAATATAAAAACAAGTTGTAAAAACATTTTACAAATTGCATAAGCTTAACATAGTGAACTATCTGACAGTTATTACTCTATTTCATGTTATTCACAGTCTCCAATTAATATAACGAGTTTTGAAAAAAGGTGTGGTTGACGGAAACAACAACAACAAAACTTTTAAAGCAAAAAACTTACTTCCTGGAGATTATTTTATACGACTAAAAGCAAATAAGAATAATTGTTTCCTTCTTTAAAACAGGTAATTGAAACATTAGTTAAGCATATAATCATCACTTGAAGAAAATAACACTGAATCAAAATAATTATTTGTGATAAATGTACCATACTACATAATTATAACTATATTTAGAACGAAAATGCGATAGAAACGAAAGTAAGATGATTCTGGTAATTAGGCAGTAATTTTGTGCAAAGTTTAACTATAACAAGAAACCAAAATTAAAGTTTCTATGAAATAAAATAAAGCATTTCTAAGGCATAATTGGACGTAAAATAGAAAATATATCATTTACAGATGAAACCAAAAAAAAACCATCCGAGAATATGCTTATACGACGGTTATAAGGACCCATAAACCAAACACAAACTTACGAAATGTTGCAATGTTTTTATATATTTCTCTGGTTCATACAATGTATTTAGCTAATTATGTAAAACATAATATTAACGTTGCTATTTTCTTAGACAATTACTTAAACTTTATGTTGTGATTTACTCTTATTCTTGAAAATAATTCTTCAGTTGTTTGCAACTTTTATCTGAATATATAGAGACACAATTTCTCTGTTTTACATTTACAAATCAAGACAAGTTATCTAATTACATCTCGAGATCATTTACTTTATACTTTTATGTTGGCAGGAAAAAAAAAGAAATAAAATTTCCTTTGTTGTTCACAATTTTTTATTTATTTGGAAGTTTGAAGGTTTGTTCTGTTGTTATTTTGACAACATTACAGTCTGTAATCTTTTGTTGAACATGGCTATGCTCCGAACGTTATATATCTTCGTTTCAGTTGTATGTCGCACCAACGTTGTAGCTGCTAAAAAGTGATTGTCCGGCTCTTTTGGTTTGGGAAGACCTCGAGTGCTCCTCTGTGCATTATTTTAGATTCAAAATTGTACCTGTGTAGAGTCACCGTCTTTCAGTAAGCTAGCTGGATAGCTTCGCATAAACCAAGGTCATTGGCATAGTTGGATGGTAAAATGAACATAAAATAAACGATACTCTTCTTTTAGTAATTTACTTATTATAAGCTATCTATAATGTCCCTGTTAAACCCAAACTTATATTTAATGATTTTTGAACAGGTTCAATTTGAACCATGAAACGGATATTTTTCAATTCATGAAAGTCGTTACATTATGAATTAGCAGCTCACTGGTCTTCATTGATGCAACGTTATGTAATACATTTACATTAACTCTTAGTCCACTGAGAACATTAATTTTATAATATCCTTTGGAAACAGTTCAGTATCAGATCAGACACCGAGTGTCTTAGCGTCTTGTCAGATATCAATCGGTTTAGTCACTTCTTTTTATTCTAGACAATTGGATATAATTTCAAATAATAAGCTGGCGACATTTTGACACACTGCAATTTTCCCAAGATAGAAACATAAGATAAAGATCATCTTTAGGGATGTGTCTTGTGCGGAAATAGAGTATCTATAAAAATGGTTATAATTTGTTTTGCTAATTACGATGCAAACCATTACATTGTTCTGTCAATTACTTAAGTATACTGCTGATTCAACTGTTACATGAATCACTTCTTACAATCAAAATGTCTGGCACAGCTACAGATATAGCTTCCTGGAAGTTAAATGACATCAAAGACAGTTCATTATTATTTAAGACATTTACTTATTTATACTAAAGTTTGTACGCTAACGTATCCTTTTTGTATGCTTTATTTTCCTTTTTGTGTACCGCTAAGCACAAACCTAAGGCAATATTGTATGAAAATTATAGTGTTCGTTTACTATCTGACATTATACATTTGAAAAACATTATTCAAAACGACCATTCATTCATATGAACAACAAATAGCAAACTATTACATAAATAAATATAACAATACAACACATTGGTGACCTTGCTGTATAATTTTTATTTTTTATAAGTGCACTTGTATAAGTGTTTAAATGAAGTTATACTTTTGGCATTCTGAAAATGAAACATTGCAAAACAATTATTATATTACAGTTTCATCTTTGTGGCTTATTTTGTAATATTATCCAGATACCGTAACATACATATTTTTATATGAATATTATACTTAAAACCAACCCAAATTAAAACCCAAATAAACAATTTTCTGGCTTGTCACATTTGGTTTGGATGGCATGTCCACATTTTTTCTTCAAAATTAAAATCATGCCTGCTTTTTTTTTGTTCCTATTTATTTTTGTAAAATAACCGTTTTGATTTATTAACAAAACTGTTACTGTCACTGACATAACATATAACGGACAGTAAATTTAAAGACTTGCATTATATGCGTCATTTGAAGCTAGCGAAAGAAATTGTAGATGGAATAAAGATTGAGCGCGCACATCGCATAGGATCTCAGAGAAGTGACCCAAATAAGCGATACAATCGTAAAGTAGTATGTATGTTCTCATATTTCAAGGATCGTGAACACGTCAGGAGGCAGCGTTTTAATCTGAATGCAGCAAGTTTCTACTTGCACGAACAGTTTTCGCCAGAGGTTGTGAATAAACGCCGTCGATTGATACCATTACTGAAGAAAGCTAAGGATGAGCATAAAGAAGTCTGGATATCTTACGATACTCTGTTATAGACAAGTTGACTAGGATTTAGTGGAGGATGGCCCAAAGATTTGTGTATGGAACTTACCGAAAATAAACTTAATAATAGTGAATTTATAAATAAAATCGTACAAACGATATTATCATTTTGACAGAATCTTGGACCGATGAAAATTCAAAGTTAGATATTGTTAATTTTACTTGTTATAATTATTTTCATTTTAGGCACAAAAAAGCAAAACGAAACTGTGGTGGTATTGTTGTGCATATTCGCAATTCTATTTAATCTGGTGTTAAGATAGTAAAAAAAAAACATTATTATACGATACTTTGGTTAAAGTTAGATAAACTGTTTTTATTTGTTTGGGTCGTCAGACCAAACAAATAATGGTAGCGAAATTTCAGAGTCTAATGCTGTTAATTGCAAATGCCGAAAGTAGTCCACTTTTTTGAAGCGGTTACTTCCCTATTGTATGTACACTAACGCCGAAAAATTCAGGGGAGATCACTGCGTAAAGATGGTCAAAGACAGGCGCATTAATTTTCAAGCAATATAATTCCCGAATGGTCGAAGATTTCTAATATTGTTTTATTGTATTTTCTGATCGAAAATAAGTAAATACAAAGCGTACATTCAATCTCTGACACAGAAGTTTACGACAAACCTAACAACAAGTAGTTCTCAAAACAGCTTAAAACTAGCTATTAAAAGAAAGAAATATTTTTATTTTGTTACAAGTATTCAACATATTACAACGCATTCAAAGTTTAAAAATAGCGTTGGCTTATAGAATTGTCAATAAATGCACAATCACAAATTACGCGGATGAATATGATTTTATCAATGAAAATACTATTTTTAGCGATGTCGATTACCGAATACTACACAAACCGAGTTGTGGATTATATATAGATTCTACATGTCGGACTGTTTGGGCGAGAAGATTTTCGCTAAATTATTTACTTCAATTTTAAACAACAGGTTTATCCTGAACAAAATACCTCGAAATTACTAAGAATTACAAACCCGAAATGCAATGGAAGTTCTAAATTTAGAATTACTTGATGTTATTCAGACACTGTTTGTATAACTTCTCCGTGGTGCAGGGGTAACGCGCTCGCTTAGTGAGTGAGAGGTCTCGAGTTCAAATCCCAGTCGAGGAAACATTTTTTTTTAAATTCTTTTTTAAGTGTCTTTGTTAAGGAAGTAGCCATGATATGCAAGGATAAAGTGTGGCTGTCGTAAAAAATGAACATAAATGATTTTTTGATGCAACTCTAGTTATGCAGAATTCCGTATGTATCAAACTCTGGTACCTTACAAAATGAATTATAATACATAAAAATAAACTTATACAGGAAAATGCATACAGATATACAGTACGATTTAGATTGCAAAGATCAGAAAATACCACAGAACTTGCAGCCCTTTGATTCATTATAAATATACATGCTTATAGTAAGCTCCAGGATTATTTACATCTGTGTTAAACAACAGTTAAAGTCGTTACAAGCCCTAATTTAGAATAATATGGTTTTCTTCAGGCCGTTCACATATAAATTCACCGTGGCTGAAGGGTTTTTGGGCTCGCTTAGGAAGCGAGAGGTCTGGAGTTCAAATCCCAGTAAAAGTAATTCATTTTTTTTTTCAAATTGTTTAAGTCAAATAAACATTGGATTGAATATCAGTGTTGCAATTAGTCTTATAGCCAATTTACTACAATTAAAACGCTGGAAAGCATTGGTGGCACTATACATATAATCTCACAACCTTCACCTTTCTTACATTCTTAGACCCAAACAAATTCAGCGCCTTCTGTGCTTTGATTTTTATTTTATTGATGATGGTTATATTGGCGGTGTTAATATATGGTCGGATGAGTCACGGTGACCCTTATATGACATTATTAATGCAGATCTTTTTGATATAGTTGAACAAGATATGTTTTATTTCGAAAAATAAGGTACAGTTTTGCTTGCAGTTGATTGGAACTGTAGAGTTGGAAATAAAAATGATTATATTTTATGTGATCGGGATATTCAAGAAATTGATTGCGAAAATTATGACCCCGATAAACCAATAGTACGGGCCTCATCCGATACTGTATTAACACACGGGGTATTAAATTGCTCGATTTGTGTAAGTCAACGTGTATGCGATTAGCTAACGGTAGATTAGGTGATGATTTTGCCACTGGCTCGTATACATGTTAATGTAGTCAGACGTGCAGTACACTAGATTATCTCTTGTTACAAAAAAATGGGTCAAAGACAGAAAAGGCCGGGTTGCATTTGTACACCAAATATCATGAGGCTGTGATGTTACGAAAAAAAATTCCATTGACCCATTAATGTTGAAAATTTAATTCAGTAGGTAAACAGGAAGTGGATAAGCTACACACCTAAAATCAAATCCCAGAGTATGGGACCATGTGTCAATGATGTATGCCAAATATCAAGAGGCTGTAATTAGTAGTTTCTGAGAAAAATGTTACGAAAATTTCCTACCATTGACCATTAATGTGAACAGGAAGTGGATGAGCTGCAGACTTGAAATCAAATCCCACAGTATGGGACCATGTGTCAATGCTGCATGCCAAATATCAAGAGGCTGTGATAATAGTTGCTGAGAAAACTGTTACGAAAATTTCCTACCATTGACCATTAATGTCGAAAAATCTAACTAATTTAACTAAGTGGATAAACAGGAAGTGGATGAGCGATAGACCTGAAATCAAATCCCACGGTATAAGACAATGTGTCAATGCTGTATGCCAAATATCAAGAGACTGTGATAAGTAGTTGCTGAGAAAACTGTTACGAAAATTTTCTAACATTGACCATTAATGTCGAAAAATCTAACTAATTTAACTAAGTGGATAAACAGGAAGTAGATGAGCGACAGACCTGAAATCGAATCCCACGGTATGGGACCATGTGTCAATGCTGTATGCCAAATATCAAGAGGCTGTGATAAGTAGTTGCTGAGAAAACTGTTACGAAAATTTCCTACCATTGACCATTAATGTCAAAAAATCTAACTAATTTAACTAAGTGGATAAACAGGAAGTGGATGAGCGACAGACCTGAAATCGAATCCCACGGTATGGGACTATGTGTCAATGCTGTATGCCAAATATCAAGAGGCTGTGATCAGTAGTTGCTGAGAAAACTGTTACGAAAATTTCCTACCATTGACCATTAATGTCAAAAAATCTAACTAATTTAACTAAGTGGATAAACAGGAAGTGGATGAGCGACAGACCTGAAATCGAATCCCACGGTATGGGACCATGTGTTAATGCTGTATACCAAATATCAAGAGGCTGTGATACGTAGTTGTTGAGAAAACTGTTACGAAAATTTTTTCCCCGCCCGCCCGCCGCCCGACATTCACCATACTATAACCCGGGTCTGCACCTGTGCAACCCGGCCAAAAAACACTTTAGTATAATTCACGATTTTAGAATAAGTGAATTCAATATTTACAGCGACCATGCATTACTTTTATTTACGATTAAAGGCGCTTCACCTGGTATCGATGAAACAATAATAAACCTACAAGGTGTTAATTTTAAATGGGATGCCGATTGTAAGGATCAGTTTAGACGTGGTATTATAGGTATTTTACCGCGATTTAACGATATTTTAAATAGCCATGTTGCCAATTCTATTGAAATAGAACAAATGGTTTTTGATTTTTCACATTTAGTTTCCGATTTAGCAGATCCATTATTAAAGCATATTTTTAATAATGGTAACAACCGCTCATACTGAATCTAGGTTTTCACTTTGCAATAAATTGAAATCTTATAAACCTTGTTGACTGATATAAATGAAATAGGTGGACTATATACACTTCACGCATCGGAACAGAGATCCAGTCGATAGACAATCTCTTAGTGCTTTATTCTTGGACGTTTGGACAAACTTTTCATGATATGTACACGCATTTGACAGTGTCAATACTTCTATAATAATAATGCATATTTGTGTTTCATGATGTAAAATATGTGTTTTCATGCATGTACGGATCTAGCATTGTTTATGCTACTACTGCTTTATTACTGAACCCGCACGTCCCCCCTCCCAAACCGCTCGCTCCACCACCTCCCCAATTTTACTACCCATAATATATAAATAAATAAATTAATTAATAAATAAATACATAAATATATAAATAAATAGATAAATAGATGAATAAATATATAAATAAATGGATGTATGAATAAATAAATAAATAGATAAAATATTAGTACATGTTTATAATAAAGCGTCTTATGTTTAAAAAATATTTATGAAATATATCCTTAACATATGTCCTACCTATATTATCGAAACGGTTACATTTTATATCCAGTAATACTTGGTCACCACTTTTGATTAATTACTACGTGGTTGTGTTTACCAATGCTATTTATTTTCTCCCTCACTTACGTTCGTCCGAAAATAAAACAATTATTTGCTATACTTGACAAGGAAAAACAAAGACAGTATCGAGTTAGAAGGCGGTTTGCTACTTTTTATTTCTTAAAGTCGACAATATTTTCTCATAGCAATACATGAATAATAACGTATTTTATCATGTAATAAAGACAATATATATCTCCAAAGACAAATATTCAATCAACAAAATTATACAGATAATTGAGCCATTGGACAGTTTTGTTACAACATAAAGCAACAATCTCACTTATTTAGACCTTAAATTAACTGAACAAACGTAATGTTACTTGTACAGTAGCAAACCTCGAATGACTATTTAGCCGCGAAATACGCACGGGAAAAACGAGAACTATTCATACCAAATACTTTTAAATACCACAAAGCAAAAACTAGAAAGTACCGAAAACAATATTTATTATTTTCTCCCTCACTTACGTTCGTCCGAAAATAAAACAATTATTTGCTATACTTGACAAGGAAAAACAAAGACAGTATCGAGCAAGAAGGCGGTTTGCTACTTTTCGAATGCAAAGATGAGAAAACTACAAGCCTAGACTTTTAGTAACGGAAAGTTGATTCTCAAGACTGTAATGAATATAACCGTCGGCAGAAGAAGGAGATTTCCAACGACCGTGCTTATTAACTAATCTAGCATCTAAATTCGCGTCGCTGTCTGCCGCAGCAGACGCTCCGCCGCTACGCAAACTATGTAAGCCGAAATTCGAACCGTCTTCCCCAATTTTATTTAAAGCCTCTATAAGAATTTCCCGTGCTCTAGTATACGACAGAGGTGAACCGGTATCGCAAAGAACGTCTTTATCTTTACTTTTCAGAAAGCGGACCTTTGAAAACAAATATTCGCCCGAAGCCAAAGTGAGATTAGCTGCTTTAATATATTTCAATAACCACGTCACCGGACATAATGCAGTATTGGTTCTAGCTATATGTATCAAAGTACCATGTTTAAACTGATCAGTTTTACTTTTTCTTATTCTAATAGAAACATGATCATCATTAAAGTGTATGTCTGACATTTGAATCAATGAAATTTCACTGTAACGTAAAAATCCTGAAAATCCAAGAATACAAATCAAACACAATCTTAATTTTTTTAAATTCATAACATCATTTACAGAGTACACATCGATAATTCTTTGTAAAATGTCAATGTTAATCGGTTGTTTTTTCTTTGATTGACATGAGAGATCCTTCCTACAACCATCGTACGTCAGCTTCACAAGTCTGTGGTCACATGGGTTATCAAACAAATGAAACTCGTGTTTCCATTTAATAGCATAGAAATAAGAATCTAGAACAGCACTACTAACTTTCTTAGAGAATAAATCACTAAAGAAAATACACACTGTAGATACATTGGCTGGTAACGATTCAAGAGAATGACACTTACACCACTCTGTAAACTTCACAAAATATTGATCATACTTTTTGTTTGGTGTTCTTGGATTTTGAGGATCGCACTATGTCCGGTAACTGGTGAACGGCTGCACATAAACAAGGATTACAGGCAAAGTCCAATACATCACTCCAAACCCCGTTGCGAGGAAACTGCAACAATAACAATTATTAATATAGACATATGCAAAAACTTAATAATAATGGGTTGATATTACACATTTTCACTGTCTTATATTAAAACAATCTAACAATAAACAATCAAAGATTGTTCCTCCCTGGTCACTGGAGCAGGGGCTTCATAAACAACTTCAACAAAAACACATACGATAATCAAGGATTATCCTTCCCTGGTCACTGGAGCAGGGGCTTCGAACATTTAATAACGTAAAATGTATTATACATGTAGTATTTACACTGTAAATTCGTATATCCTTGCAAATAATCAAGTCACTGTATAAATAATAAATCACTATCTTCTTACAATAAAGTCACTATAAAATCACTATCTCTTTACAATAAAGTCACTATCTCCTTACAATAAAATCACGTGAAAAACAAACAAGTTAATATCATCACACGATATTAATAGTTCTAAACTCTAATTCCTTATTATTTAAATCATATTAATAATTTTAAAATTATATCAATAACTCAAAAAAAAAACGATTTTTAATGCGAGAACGTTTCCATTAAAAGGCGAAATAGCAAAAACACTATGTTTGCATGATCCTGGAATGAAAAACTGACTAGGTTTACAATACTCTATGAAATCTGTCACAAAGTTTTGAAACTCACTGGTATGTATATTGACAAGTAACGGCCAGAAAATTGCAGACTCCCACTTCGGAACTATCAAAGTTCCCTCTGCCATACAAACAAACATATGCTGTAAAACTCTAGGAACTAAATTTACTGGAGGAACAACCCAATTATTTAGATTTCCCCAGTTATAAGCAAATGCATCAACCCCAGACGTACCAGGACACCAGAATTTTGAATAAAAAACGTTCAATTTATTGTTTACATTGTTTGCGAACCAGTCGACTGTGAAGGGACCCCATTTAGCATTAAGAAACTTAAAAATATGTTCCGATACGCCCCAGTCGTCCCAATCAAAAATCTTACTCGCGTCGTCTGCTTCAAAATTCAAAATTCTAGGAACCCAGGCGATTTTTAACAGAATACTGCGCTGAACACATAAATCGAAAAATTTTCTAGCAATAGTTTGCAAAGGACCCTTTGTACTACCCTGATTAACTATTCTAATAACGTTTTGGTTATCAGAGTATATTTTCACGAACCTATTATATAACTGATCAGAAAACGTTTCGATTGCAAATTCTAAAGCTTTCATTTCCCTCCAAGTTGAACTCATAATACGATCATCAACATATAATGAGCAACTTGATTGGTGGAACCTAGTAAAATACCTGCTCCTGCAAAATCACTAGCGTCTACAAAAAGAATACGCTCTGGCATCCTGTAAATAGGCATTACTGATCTAAATGTTAAATTTGACAAATTATTGAGCCAAAATTTCAATTCATTAACAGAATCTTGATCAAGATATATACGACTATCCCACGTTAATCTGTTTACAATTGGTTCATGTAGATGTCTGGTCATGATATTACAAATATTACCAAAACTAAAGGACATTGAAATAATATTTCCTACTACTTTTGCTAAAAAACGTGCAGTAATAATAGTGTCAGATTTGACGCAGTTAATCAATAACTGTTTCAATTTATCAATTTTTCTAGAGGGTATCTCAACGGTACCTTTATACATGTTCCAAATAAACCCTAGCCATTCTATAATCACAGTAGGTGACCAAATACTTTTCTCCTCATTTACAAGAAGACCTGCCTTGTGTAAATCCGAACAAACCCGCTCGCTAACCCACTGACAGACTTCTGGAGAATCATTACCCCACCCGTCGTCTAAATAGACTATGATTTTTTATCCCTAGGGTTCTCCAATACTTAACAAGCGGCCTTAATAATTAGTAAAAAATATAAGGCCCCGAACTTAAACCAAATGGTAGAACAGTGTAGACGTAATATTTGCGACAACCGTTATCTTCCCACGAAAAACCTAAGAATTTGTGAAAGTATTCATTAATACTAACGTGATGATAACCCGAGCGTAAATCAAATTTGAACATGAGATTGCCTTTTTTACAAAAATGTAATGCTTCTTTGCAACCCTAGAATTTAACTTTAAAATCATGTACGAATAAATTTACATGCCTGAGATCTAAAATTAATCTTTCTTTGCCGGTTGAGTTAACAGACACGGTTAACGGGTTTACACAGTATGGCGCATAGTGCGTTTCTTTAATGCATTTCTTAACCAAAAGTTCTGAGATAGCTTGACTCACGAATTTAGAGTGTTTTAAAGCTGACGCGTTATTTTTAAGAAAAACGGGAGAATGTTCTGTATCAAAAGGTATCTATCTTATAGCCATTTTTTATAATATCTTCAATAAAACAATTAACGTTTATCTCATTAACCCAGAAATCTACCTTATTTCTAAGACTAACATGTGGATGTAACACGTTTTGTTCACAAGAGTTATCAACATGTTTTGTACAAAGATACTCAACTGTATTACTTATCCGGCTCACTTCCGGCTGTACTTGATGACCTTGGGTGACCGTCGTAGCCTGAGAACCGGGGAGGAACTGTACTCCTCTGGACGTAAGGGCAGGCTTTGGCGTAATGTCCTCCGAGGTGACAGATGAAACAAGAATCGCTGGGAATCGCTGTTGCTGGCTCGAACCTCCGACATAACCCCTTGGCATAACTGTCGCATTTCCTGGCGTAAACAAACGAAAGGACTGCTGTTTATAAGTAGGCGGTTGAAAAGGCTGCTCAGATGAGAACTGTCGCTGCTGTCTCGACCCTGACTGGGCGTAAGGAGAATACCTACGCGCCTGGGTAGCACGTGTGATGGCCCCGCGCAGTTTAGTAGCATCATCATCGTTATCGGCCAGTGGACTGGCATCATACTCTTTAACAGTAAGCCAACCATGCTTGTCGGCTATCTTTAGCAACTTATTACGATGCTGAATGTCTTTAATGTCTTGTTTGACCAGTTCTTGAATAGAATCGAAGCTACGTGGATTGCAGAAATTGTCAATTTTTTGCAAAGTGTCTATTCTATCAACGTTAAAATCAAACTGAATTTGCAAACCTTCACTTTTGAACTGGAATTTATCGGCCGGCGATTTCTTTGCTGGTGTCCCAATTATAGCTTCAATTTGGTCCAAAATGATATCACTCTGTCTGTCTAAAGCCCTCTCTAAAGTTGTATTAAACAATGAAATTTGCTCCGAATTGGACAAATCAATACTTCTGCCTGGCCTCGTGGGCGATTTTTCAATGTCATCCATTATTAATTAACTGAACAAACGTAATGTTACTTGTACAGTAGCAAACCTCGAATGACTATTTAGCCGCGAAATACGCACGAGAAACACGAGAACTATTCATACCAAATACTTTTAAATACCACAAAGCAAAAACTAGAAAGTACCGAAAACAATATTTATTATATTCGGCTATTTATAGCGATTTTTTATCCCACAAAAACCGTAATGTTATAGTGCACGATCTCTATTTATAGAAAAACCAATAATAGTAGCACATCGTATTATTTTTATGTACAATATCGATAAGATAACCTGTATTTTTTGTTTTTGTTTTGTTTTCTGTTTATTTATTTTTTATCTTTTTATTTTACTTTATATTATTACATGCATGGCGAGTAATATAGATCCAATTACTGAAATTAATAAGCTACATGACCTACTTAAGGCAATTGTGGAAGTACCCATGCATTGTAAATATACTATGGTTATTTATACTCCTATGATTTGGCGAAAAGCTTTTGTCCTTCCTGAATGTTCTTATTCTAGAAGAAACACTTATGTAAATAATCCCACTGTATACAATGTAAATACATTTTTCGTGCAAGTACGTTCTTTCATATATCGGAAGAACTAAATTGTAAATATCTGTTGATATATTGCATGTACTTGAAAAAGTGAATTGTTGTTGCCTAGTCACTCACACAAAAATATTTGACCTACACAATTAACATTAACACAAATATGTTTTATTGTCAAGATCTACAATTTAATCTAAAACGAAACGTGTCCTTTCACAATACTGAACACACGTACATATTTTGTTAGATTGATGTACTTATTTCATATATATTTTTCAAGGGGCTATGAGCATCTAATAAAAAATAACATCTGACCGATACCTAGAATTGCATTCTAACATTTTTTATGATTTGAATAGTGTAAACATTTTTCTGAATTCCAGAACCTCTAGACAAATCATTGAATTTATATATGAAATATGCATGAATATTATATACATAATGTTAAAAGCAACTGTCGGCATTATTATTGAAACACCTAAAGTATATATAATTGTCATGTAAATATATGTTGATTTCTTTTTTTATTCTTCTGTTTATCTGAAATATACGCCGACAACCTGACGGGTACGCACGAATTTCTTGCTCTATTTTATAACCTTCGATTACTGAACTGTGATGGATTTTCCATTTGGTTGATCAATTCGATGTTATTGTCACCCTTGTGAATGTGTACTACGAAACTTCTATAAAAATGTTAGCTTCATTTCTTAATATTCATGGCGTCATAGTTTTTGCTTAAACTTTTTGAAATATACAATTAAGTTACGAAAATATTCACAACGAGAATCGCTCACCATAACTCTGATTACATACTTTATTAATGTATTTTTTAACTATTTAAACTGCGTCAGAGTTTGTTGTTTTTTTTTTTGTTGCTTTTTTTTTTAATTTTTAAATATACAATTTAGTTATGAAAATATTCCTCAGAAGAATTTCTCACCATAACTCTGATGACATATTTTATTAAGTTATTTTTTAACTATTTAAACTGCGTCAGATTTTTTTGTTTAAATTTTTGAAATATACAATTGAGTAATGAAAATATTTACCAGGAGAATTTCTCACCATAACTCTGATTACATATTTTATTAAGTATTTTATTAATTTTTTGCAACGCTCTACACCTTAGTGAATCATTGAGAAATGAGGTATCTCTTGTTATAAATCAACCTCAACGAAATGAGGTTGGTCAAAATAAATATATTATGCTTTGTTTATACATTTGACAGCTTATACTGATTTGTTTGCAATATTACGGTATCTTTGCTGTGTTGTCATGTAACATATTCTTTGTTTTGCCTTGTCTAACCTTATAGAATTCATTTTCATTCCAGAACTGTTTTTAAACTTTGTTATCTAATTTTAACTAAAATTATTTGTGTGTAGTTTAGCTCGTTTCACACTCGATTAGTGAGTACAGATTCCATCTCTTCTTGCAGTCATCAAAACTATAACATGCAATGTCCTACTATTACTCTCCTTCCTCCTTTACCTCTATTTCTTCTGACCTCTTTTTTCTTCACTTTAGTCTCACATAATGTTACCCGGAATCATATTACTCATGATACTGCACGTTTACCTACCTATGAAATCAACCTTATGTCCATGACGGTTATACAATTTCATCTGGTACAATCATCATCAATTACATAAATATACTACACTAAGTAAGACGACCATCATGGACACATATAGATACTCCGGACTGCTGCCAATATTTACTCATTCTTTAATATTGTTGAATATCTACTCATCCCATGTGATGTTATTATCTTTGTATATAGGTATATTCACAGCCATGAATAAGCAAAAAATGATAATTCATCCCAAAAGGAAATATGTCATAAATCATACAAATGTACATCTTAACATGGATTTTACCTATTTCTTGTTTCAAAATTTTATCAGGAGTATTTTGTGTACGTGGTTTTATTTATTATTACTTCTGGCGGGAGATATACATGAACACCCAGGGCCTGAATCTACAAGCTCATCTTATACTGAAACAACATTTAGCATATCACATCACTTATCATTTGTCCACCTAAATGTACAAAGCATACGACATAAACTTTGACATTCTTTATTCCGAACTTGTTGACTTTGATATTCTTACCTTCTCTGAAACATGGCTGAACAATACAATATCGTCTAATGATCTTAAACTCTTATCTTACAATACTCCTGAACGAAAAGATCGGATTGATGATTCTCATGGCGGAGTTATCCTGTATGTTCGAGAAAATCTGCATTATAAGAGACATTACAACTTAGAACTTAATAACTTGGAGTGTATCTGGATTGAATTGATTCCTGAAAATAACAAACATGTACTCTTCGGTCTATTTTATCGACCTCCTAATGCCGATGCAAATTACAGTAATAAGGTTGAAGACTCAATCGCTCTTGCTATCGATACAAATATTTCTGACATTATGAGGTGGCCTCAATTATGATGCATTAACCATAACTTCAAACAGAAAAATCAACTCAATTACACAACAATTTAATATGAGTCAACTTATTGACGAACCTACTTACTTTACCGAAACATCACAATCATTAATAGATCTCATATTTGTAACTAATATAAATAACATCGTAAAAGCTGGTGTTGGTGAACACTTTCTCAACCAAGAACATCGATTCCATCTCCCAGTTTAATGTCTTCTCAAATTTAGAAAACCCTCTCAACGTGGATTTCAACGAACTATATGGGAATACAATCGAGGTGACTTTGATTAGCTCCGACAAGATCTACTAAATTATAACTGGCATACATGCACTCACGCAGATATAGACATATGCGGACAATATAACAAATCAGATCATAAATATTGCAAAAATTAATATACCAAATAAACAAATACATGTAAGACCGTCAGATGCTCCATGGAGGACTAGTACAGTAAGAAGCAACATTAGAAAACGAAAACGCATTTACAGAAAAGCAAAACAAACACAGTCTTTACATCATTGGCAAAAATTCCGACAACTAAGAAATGAAACTATTTTATTAATTCGCGAAGCTAAATCAAATTATTATTGCAAATTATCGGATAAACTCAAAAGAGGATCATTATCGTCTAAAGACTGGTGGAAAACGTTAAAATCATTTATATCATCACAAAAAATAACTCCAATACCCCCATTACAAAATCCAGAAACACTCGAACTAAACTTTACAGATGAAAACAAAGCAAATTTATTAAACGACTATGTTATTAAACAAACACTCATTGAAGATTCAAATAAGCATGTACCTGATCTTAGTCCATCAATGACAACAACTTCACTATCTGAAATTACACTAACTGAAACTGAAACAGAAAATGTCCTAAGATCATTAAATATTGAAAAAGCATCCGGTCCTGATGGTATCAGTAATACAATTCTACGCGAAGCGTCACATGAACTCTCTCAACCTCTTTGTGATTTGTTTAATGCCTCACTTCTTCGTTGTAAAAAACCATCGACATGGAAAGTAGCTCATGTATCTGCAATTTTTAAAAAAGGTGACTCCTCTCTTCCAAATAATTACCGCCCTATCTCTCTTCTTAATACAATGGAAAAAGTTTTTGAGCGGCTAATATTCAAACATCTTTTCAACCATCTCCAAGCTAACAACTTTCTTACTCCTGTTCAATCCGGCTTTATTCCTGGCGACTCTACTGTTAATCAACTTGTTTTTATCTATGATACACTGTGCAAAGCCCTTGACAATGGTCTGGAAGCTCGGGTGATTTTCTTTGATATCAGTAAAGCATTCGATAAAGTCTGGCATAAAGGTATACTTTCAAAACTCAAATATGCAGGTGTTTCCGGCAGCCTCCTCGAATGGTTTACTAACTATCTCACTAATAGGCGTCAACGTGTAGTTACATCTAAATCAAAATCATCTTGGGGTACTCTTTCAGCTGGAGTACCACAAGGTTCTATTCTGGCCCCTCTGCTATTCCTTATTTTCATAAATGATATTGTTCTAGATCTCCAATCATCTGTCAACCTTTTTGCTGATGATACAAGTCTCTATATTATTATAGAAAATCCACTAGTCGCAGCTCAACAGTTACAAACAGATATACAGACAATCACAACATGGGCAGACAATTGGCTTGTCACATTCAACCCATCAAAGACAGAATCACTTATTGTATCTAGGAAACATAACGCAAACCATCCTTCTTTATATATGCTCAATCAAAATATACCAGAAGTTAACGACCATAAACACCTAGGAATTATTCTCTCTAATAACTGTAATTGGCATTCACACATTGAATATATAACCGAAAAGGCTTGGAAGCGCGTCAATATAATGCGAAAGTTGAAATATTCTTTGGACAGAAAATCTCTTGAGATAATTTACACTTCATTCATTCGTCCTATTCTTGAATACGCAGACGTCATTTGGGGAAATGCTTTTCAATATGAACTCGAAAGCTTAGATAAGATTCAGAATGAATGTGCTAGGATTGCTTCAGGTGCGACAAGATTAGTTTCTATCGAATACCTAATTCAAGAACTTAATTGGGAAACATTAGAACAAAGACGGTATAATCACCGATTAATTCCGTTTTATAAAATGCATAACAATTTGACTCCCGACTTTCTCTCTTCCTAAATTCCTGATCAAACTAATACAAGGTATAATTTACGTAACTCTGATAATACTGCTGGAATATATGCGCGAACTTCTTTATACTACAACTCCTTTTTTCCCTCTACAATACGCGATTGGAACAACTTACCAACCGAAGTTCGGAACTTACCAACACTTTCATCATTCAAGCACTTCTTAACACGTAACAGGAAACGCACACCAAAATACTACTATTCTGGTAACAGAAAATTACAGGTTCTCCATACACGTCTTCGCACAAATGCAGTTCTTTAAATTATCATATTTTTCTAAGAAACATATCACCCTCACCTTTATGTGAATGTGGTCAAGTCGAAAGCAACTATCACTTCTTCTTTGAATGTTATCGCTACAACTTGTACCGAAATGAATTATTTATTAATATTCAAGCTTTTGATATCAATCTCGATATTCTTCTCTTCGGAAACCCTGGCCTATCAGATGATGATAATTCAACAATATTCTCTAACGTGCAGTCTTTTATAGCAAAAACTAAAAGATTCCTTTAACGATTTAACACACAACAAATAATTATGAGACTCTCCTTCCCCTTTTTCTCTTTCGAATTACTACTTCTTTCATACTCCATATATATTTGTTTCTATTATACGTTTGGTAATATATATTTTTCTTAGAAAATTTTACATCACCAGTTCGACACCGATATATTTAACAACTAAACGGAGAAGAATTCTATAAGACCTAGTCTTTCGTTCTAATCCTCTTCTTTGAATATTGTCAAATTTTGTATGTGTATATATTGTTATTATGTACATATTCTGAAAATAAATATGTTTAAACTAAATCTTATAAAAGTTTGTTACGTAAAAAGAAACGCGCATATAAAATCAAAATGGCAGATTAACTTACCCGTCTGAAAAACAGTAAACCAAAATATTTTTGGAAGCATTTTAAAAATATGCGAGAGACTACTGACTCACAAATTCCTATTGATGATTTCTGCGATTATTTTAAAGGGATTTTTTCTGATATTCAAAGCACATTTATCGAACAAGTGGAAAATTTCAAAAGCAACAGTGATTTCAATATCAATAATGCAACTTTCGAGGAATTAAATACTCCTATTACTTGTAATGATCGAGGTACTGTCAGCAATTAAACGTCTAAAAAGTAACAAATTATCTTGCCCAAGCGATAATTTGTTAAACGAATATGTTATCTCTACAGCAGATATACTCGTTGGGCATATTACAGATTTATTCAATAAGATTTTTTGATTCTGGTCACTTTCCCGAAATTTGGGCTCAAGGTTTTTTAGTGCCATTACATAAAAAAGGTCCAAAAAATACCCCGAATAATTATCGTGGAACAACTCTCTTTAGTAATTTTGGAAAACATTTCACTTCTGTTCTTACTAGAAGAGTTGAAAAGTGGTTTGATGATAACAATTTTTTATTAAATGCACAGTTTGGCTTTCATAGGGGAAGTAGTACAGTCAACGCGGTATTTGTTTTACATAACTTTATCTCAAAAAATGCCACTGTTATAAAATGCGCTTTTATAGATCTCACGAAAGCATTTGACACTGTTTATAGAAACGCTTTATGGTTCAAATTGTTTAACATGGGTTTTAATGAAAAGATTTTAAAAAAGTTCCAGGCTATGTATACTGTTGTTAAATTATGTATTGCAACACATTCCCAGACCTTTTTGAAATTTCAATTGGTCTTCGTCATGGCCTTAATAATTCTCCGGTTATGTTTTTGCACTTTTTTAGAGGACTTAGAACTATATTTACAAAACAGAATAAATTGTGGTTTGTCTTTTTTTGATGTTTGTATCATTATTTTACTTTTTGCTGATGATATAGTGTTAGTAGGACATTCTATAGAAAATTTACAATCCAGTCTAAACTTATTATATGAATATTGTACATACTGGGGTTTACAAGTTTATTCTTCAAAAACAAAAGTCGTTATATTCAGAAATAGGGGCCCCTTGAGACAGAACGAAAAACTTTTTTGTAATAATGAACAATTAGAGATAGTTAAAGATTTCAACTATTGAGGAGTAGTTTTAAATTAATATACGGGTTCATTTGTTTTCCTTAAAAGCATGTAACGTTCTACAATGTAATATCAATAAGGTAGGATTATCACCATATATTTCTTTACAATTATTCGATTCTTTTGTTGGCTCTATTCTGAATTATGCATGTCCTGTATGGGGATTTTCTAAGTCAAAAGATATTGAAAGGGTACATCTCAAATTTTGCAAATATATTTTAGGCGTATAGAAAAGTTCCAGACGGAGAATTAGGAAGATACCCTTTATATATAAATAGATATGTTCCAATGATAAAATATTGGTTGAAATTTCAAATACAAATAATATTATTTTAAATACGATATAAAATAACTCATTAAAACAATGTTTAAATGGTGTCAAAAATTGGACATACAATGTTAAAATATTATTAGACAATTATCATGGTTTTGCAGATGTATTATGAAACCAAATGTCATTAATATAAATACATTTTAAACAAAGAGTTTTGGATTGCTTTAAACAAAAATGGCAAGCAGATTTAAACAATGATAATGTTTTAAACACCCTTTATATTAATCTAAAAACAGATTTAAATTTTGAAAATTATTTAAATACTATCAAATCTGAATATCTAAGAAATAGTATTACGTCTTTTAGAATTTCTTAGCATAATCTTAGAATTCAAACAGGTAGATATGGTAGGAATAGAATAGATAGACAAGAAAGAGTATGCCAAGTGTGTCAATGCTCTGACATTGAAGACGAGTATCATTTTATTCTTATATGCAGTGTTTACCATGATTAAGAATTCGATTAATTTAACGTTATTTTTATCATAGACCCAGTATGTACAAATTCATAGAAATGCTTAAGTCAAACAATAAATCAGTTCTAATCTTAATAAATTTATTTATTTAGCCAATATGAAAAGAAATGATTTAGTGAATTCATTTTCTAGACTTTAAGACTATAACAATGTTCATTATATTCATTAGACACTTTATTAGTAAAAAATTGCTGTTATTCAACATCTTATTCATATTAGTAAGAGCTTATTCTCCATATTGTATAAACTGAAATATTAATTATTCTATTTCATTTGAATACCAATCGTGACAAAATGTTTCATATATATTACTAGTTGATGTATAACAAAATACATGTAAATGTATAAGTTAAATAAAATTTTATTCTTCTTCTTCATTATGTCTGTGTAGTGGTTATTATTTATATTTACGAGTTACCTTAACAAAATGCATTTTAAATAATGTAATTGTGTTGTGTTTCGAACATTAATGAATTTCATCACCCGTACAAGTCTCCTTCATGTTCATAAAACTACTGTGTTTAATTCGGTATATTGCACTCTAAATAGAGAACCTTTAAACATAATTAAAATTGGACGATAATTTACATAATGATAATTGCAATATAAATATAATTAATAGATTGGCAGATACTTTAAATCAGTAAATTACTTTTATGGTTATAGATGGGCAATTCATACGGAAAAGAATATATATACTGACATTATGTTTATCATTTCTTCAAAATATTGCAATCCCTTCATCACATCAGCTTATTTTTTGAATGTTTAAATTGCAATTTTCTTAAATAATCAATTAGTAATTTGGTACATAAGTCTTGATCAGTCGGAAACGAATTATGTCCAAGGGAACATTTTCCCGGTCAAAACCAGACGCATAACTCATTACAAGCTAAAATTCTGTTTAGTCAGCAGACATTGATTATCATTATATTGCGTCATTTTAACAGCATTATATATACGTTTGAATTATTTAACCGAGTTTTGCAATGAATTGTTTTCAAAGATATCCAGATGCTGTTATTTTGATAAATGAATATACATTCTATTAACACCGGTATATTCCTCTTGTGTCTTGCATTCACCACGGAGAAGACAGGCTTATCAGTTTGTATCAATTGAATTTATCAAATTATTATCTAATAATTGCCCTGTCATAATTGACTAATTGCCCTAAAATTACCAAGTGTGTTACTGAAATATACAACATTAATGTTTGTGATGTATTAATAAAATAATCCCATCAAGTGTCAGCTTGGCCAGATAATCACATGCTATAGGCATTACAATTGAATTCCTTATGTACAATTAACTGGTACAATGACCACAGTGTTCTTTAAAAGTGATCCTATGCATTTATATTCTTTACCTAGTACAACAATAGAAAACAAAAATTAAGCACGTTTTTCAAACAAATACAATTTATTATGTCTTCCTTAATTGAATGTAATTTTAGCATTTTATGAATTATTTGTCTGGTTTCTGACCGACACATGTTTCTTTTACACAAGAATCGTATTATTTATGTACTTGTCGTGATAAATATTTCATAATAATGATTGATGGCTTCGAAAAACTGCAAGCTGAATGTAAATGATTATTCATCGTCCATTGAAGTAATGATAATTAAAATGTCAGGAATTAAATCATATTCCCGTATAACTTGCAATAGGAGAATTATAAGTATAGTTCACAAGTTATAGAATCTGCTAAGATATGTTATAGCACACATTCATCTCGGAATTGTAATGCTAAGCAAAACGTTCATGAAATTTGATCATATTTTCTTAAGATACTATTAATTACAATGCAGTAATGAAGAAATAACCTTAAAATAATGGACAAGCCAACGGTGACGCATTTAATTTTGTTAGGATAACAACGATGATAACAAATTATATAATTTCACTTTAACTTTGGAGTTATTAAAAGATTAGTATAAATTGATGAAAACTATGAGTTTTAAAGATATACTTTGCTCATCATTAAGTGGAATATTTTTATCTCTGGAATTTATTGAAATCTATAACATTCTTACTGAAAATGTCTTATTTGAATAAAAGAATGAATAAACTATGTATTGAAAGCTGTGTTCCTTAAAACAGGTCAAGTAAAGCTGGTATTTTGGTATTTTCTTTAGAAAATACCTGCCAGAGTTTTGTTTTTTTAATGACACTACATATTCATATTGTGACCACATGAAATGTGTAGAATTTAAAACATAACATACATACTTTGCGTGATGTCAAAAAATATTTATTTTATTTACAAAGAGGAAGTGTAGCAATTTTCAATATTTTTTATATCAGATTTGAGCACAGTATATGCTTAATACCATCTGAACAATGAGCAATTTATAAAGTTTCTCGCCATTAATTATGAATTATCATGTGAACGTAGTGTACTAATTGCACCATGCTATGAAATCATAATAAGGTGTTTGACCTACATGATGTTATATCTAATACACACGTTAATTTGTTTCCCATAGGAACATTATTAAAGAAATTCATTAATTAAATTTTTTTTATAAAACTTATAAAAGGAGATTGTCTGCCCGAACAGCTGATATAGGCCGAAAGAGGCGAGACTTGCCCTGTAACATAAAAACTGTAAAAATTACAAAATAATCAGAAGTAAACAGCAATTTTTGTAGAAAGTGGCTTTTTTGGTAAAACGAAATTATTCTGGAAAAAAATCCGCCGCCCCTAAAACTTAGAATTAACTTGAAGATGGCAGCCATTTGTTTCCTCTCGATTCGAAATTGTTCCATTGACAATTTAACAGAGTAACACAATTTAATAGAATAAGATTCTTACCTATAAACATCGATCAGAAAAAAGAAACCCTATGAATCACATAAACTTACTGAAGATTTTTCCTTGAAATGTCAAATTCAAGAAAAAAAACCACCAAATTCAAAAGTTGACCATCATTTTAGTTTTAACAAAAGCAAAGTCAAATCGGTATTCAAACACACGCTACACAAACATGCATCTTATTTTCTAAACGACAAGATTTGAACAGTTATTTAATACAAAGTATAAGTTTAATATTTACAAGTCCTCCTACTAAATCGTGTAGCCCGTTTGCTATGTTTATGATATGACTGACGTCATTTGCGAAACAAATTATGACGTCATTTAATAAGATTGTAGAATTCAAATTCTGATAAATGAGAATATAAGGTTAAATGAGAATATAAACTATAGAAATAATTATTAGGTATACGTTAAATGGCCTTTTTAAAGATAGTTGATTAAGAGATAACATATTCTTTAGATCAGTTTTTCCTTATTTTAATCATGAATCATTCAAGTTTATCAATCAAGGAATTGCGTACAATGAATCAAATAGATATTTAACTCATTTCTTAAATTATTTCGCAATAAAGACATCTGTAGAACGCCGCAGTCATTGCAAACTGTACTATACAATAATAAAAGTGCATGTTCTTGTTTCATAACGATTACAGAATGCTTTTATATAATTACATTCAAAGAATCATATGTTTTTCAAGACAATTAGAAGATGGACACATTACTTATGCCAAAAGAAATAGCTTCCTAAGTCAAAAAATTAACACTAATTACGATTTTACTACTTTACAGGTTTCAAATACAAATCTTGGATAGTTTTTAGCTCGACTATTCGATAAGAATAAGTAGAGCTATTGTAGTCACCCGAGCGTCGGCGTCTGCGTCGGCGTCGACGTAACCACTTTTGTTAAAGTTTTTGTAATAGTTCAAATATTTGTCCATTGACATATGGCTTTGAAACTTTGCACACTTGTTCACCATCATGACCCCAACCTGTAGACAGGATGAGGTAACTTTATCAAGCATTTTGACAGAATTGTGCCCCTTTTTCGACTTAGAATTTACGTTAAAGTTTTTGTAATAGTTCAAATATTTTCAAAGTCCATTGACATATGGCTTTGAAACTTTGCACACTTGTTCACCATCATGACCCAACCTGTAGACAGGAGGAGGTAACTTTATCAAGCATTTTGACAGAATTGTGCCCCTTTTTCGACTTAGAATTTACGTTAAAGTTTTTGTAATAGTTCAAATATTTTCAAAGTCCATTGACATATGGCTTTGAAACTTAGCACACTTGTTCACCATCATAACCCCAACCTGTAGACAGGAGGAGGTAACTCTATCAAGCATTTTGACAGAATTGTGCCCCTTGTTCGACCTAGAATTTACGTTAAAGTTTTTGTAATAGTTCAAATATTTTCAAAGTCCATTGACATATGGCTTTGAAACTTAGCACACTTGTTCACCATCATAACCCCAACCTGTAGACAGGAGGAGGTAACTCTATCAAGCATTTTGACAGAATTGTGCCCCTTGTTCGACCTAGAATTTACGTTAAAGTTTTTGTAATAGTTCAAATATTTTCAAAGTCCATTGACATATGGCTTTGAAACTTTGCACACTTGTTCACCATCATGACCCCAACAGGAGGAGGTAACTGTATCAAGCATTTTTTTTTACTATCAAGCACTAAGAATAGTCGAGCGTTGCTGTCCTACTGACAGCTCTTGTTTTAATAGCTGTGTCCAACGTTTGATCCTGTAATGGAATGTAGACAATATGTGTAAAATTGAGTACAAGATATGTGAACAATACGACACAAGTTCTGTTTGTACTACCTCTGATACATGTAATAAACTCTAGCCTCCGCCTATATGTGTGTAGAAAATAAAACCACCAGACAATGTAACACATTATTAGATCTCAAAGAAGACAAGCTAGTGAGAAAACCGTAATCTTATAATGGTAATGAAATATCGAACTTTGTTAACATGTCTTGTGTTGTAGGAATTCATCTAGTTAAATAAATTTAGTTACGATGTTCGGCAATTTAGATGGAAGAAAATAATAAAGTTTGTCTGAGGTTACTCATCCATTTGCTTCTGCAAATGACTATTTTATTTTATATCATTATTACAACTATGATTTTTAGTCTAATAGAAATTGATTTAAGTATTTGTACATACAATTACTGGCATTTAGAACTTGTATGCACGCTTAAGAATACAAAATCATAGGTTTTTACCAACAATTAATAGTGTTCGAATTAAAGAACACAATTTCAACATTGTTGTAATGTACATGATGTATATTCTACAGGAGCTTAGGGCCACACATGGTCATATCCTATTTCAATTTAATAAAAAAAACACATTTTTGAGGACGAACAACAATTAAGCTATTAAAGTCTCTGCCTGAAAGACATTGATGGTCACTTAAGTTGATATCAGTAGCACCACAGATATTAGTTAGCATGGCAAAAGATTGAGCGAGAATAAGCCAGTTGCGTCTTATTACAAATCTGAAAGAATAAGCATGTAAACACTATTCAAACCATTTACCTGTAACGCTATTGTAGCATATTTGAAGAAAACAAAGTCACGTGTTAAATGTAACTACATGTAGGTTCGTGAATATGATAATAAATATGATTTATTATAATAAAGTTAAAATAATTAAACATTAACATTATTGTTTTGAATAAATCTATATAAATTAAATACATATACAATTAAATAACATTTTCATTACACATTCTATTACAAAAAGATAATTTTCAGAAAAAGTTGCGTTGGTGAAATATATAAGTTTCACATACAGTCACAACATTGAGTCAATAAATTACAAACAAGCCTCCAAATATGAATATAAATTAAGTAATGCACTTGCAATTTTGATGAAACGATCTCCATAGTTTTTCAATCGGATAGTGGTTATCAATAATTGTATCATAGTTTGAAGACCTTTCTGTTGAAAATGTGTCAGGGTTAAATCGTATACATATACAGTGCGTTAACTGGAGTGCGGGTATTAGTTACCCGCACTCCAGAGCATGCCCATTGATTGGCTCATTTTTGCTGGGGTTTACATATTGTGACGGCAGAGAAAGGGAAAGCGACAGAAATATCATATTCAGATGTTCGTTCATTGGTTCATTTTTGCCGGGGTTTCATATTGTGACAACAGGGAACGTGTTTTTATGTTTGACTATGATACAAAAGAGAAAGAACACCAAAACACTCGGTAATCTGATTAATACTCGGGGGGCTACGCCCCCTCGTACAAATCAGATAACCTCGTGTTTCGGTGCTCTTTCTATTACTTATTCATTGTTAACTTTGCAAATTAAAATAAATGCATGTGTCATTCATTGTCTTCGTATGACAGGTAATTAAATGTAGAGAAACGTCTATCCTATTGAAAGAAGAGTACACGTATTTTTGAGAAAATTTACAATATAAGTGAATAATAATCTAATGAATATGTATTCTCTAATGAAATATTTCTCCTTTTGCATTATTTCCTGCCAAAGAATGGTGGCAGTACTTCCAAGTAAGATTACTTGTGCTAAAATAAATTTACAACATGTCAGACACATTAAGATATTTTAGAAATACTGTAATGCTTTAAATAGAATAGATTAGTGATTGATATTGAGATTAACTCTCCCGCTGCTATATCAACAATAATTCTGGGTGCAATTAAATTTATAATCTTGAAATAAAATCAATACATCTCTTTGTTTGGTAGATTTACGTGAGAAAGCAAGAAAGTAAGAAAGCAAAAATGACAGAAACAAACAAATAAAGAGTCAAAATAAGAAAGTTCAACAAAGAATCGAAGGAAAATATTTAATTTAGTTATTAATCTTCCAGTTAGATGCTTCGGTTGATTGGTAATTTTCATCTTGACAGCAAGGATAATTAAAAAGATCATAATTGTGTATGCGTGTGAATGTTTAAGTAGTTCACAAACCTTATTGAAAATATTAAAGTAAATATCTCCATTTTGACAGGATGATATGGTGTTTGTATTGACTTAAGGATGCATTTTTTTCTCTTTACTTTAGAATCACGTTTGTATAACTGACAATATAATTTTCTGGTAGTGACGTTTGTATCGTTTTCTATCTGGTCTGTAAGTAAATTGGAGGACAATTGTGATCTTTTAAACATATGCTATATTGACGAAATGTCGGTCTTAAGCCGGCAATCAAGCAATCCCTTTCGTACATTATCTACATATCGTATAATCCGTACAATGACAGTTGTATAACATGTACATTTTTCCGCTTGCGTTACATCTTTTAGTAATTCAATCTTCTGCTCGGTATGAGGCAATCTTCTATTTTCTGTCTAGTAGATAATATTCAAATGAGTTACACTTTCTCTGTCCAAGACAAAAGTACGTAAATCAGACGATTCACTACATAATCGGCATGACAACTTGGCATTCAAATGATCAGAACTATTGTCGGAAATCTATGATTTCGATAGGAATAAGGCAAAATGTGAGTTTTACGCAAATGGAATAGACGCATTTAAGATGTCAGTGTTCTGGTTTGAATATCTATAAACCAACAATAATTATTAAATTTAGAATCGTATTATCAACTTATTTTCATGTTCTCTAATTCATCTCAGGAACGGATGCATTATTGCAGAAAATTCCTGACAATCTCAAACTGTTTTACCTTAGTGCCCTCCGTCTGTTGTAAATAAAAATAACATAATTATACCAAATTGCTATATGATGTTGTTGCTTTTTTGTCAGGCGTTTTGGCTTCATAAATGTATAATAATTGTTTGAGTGAGTCAGCAAAGTAGAGAAAAACAGGATTTCAGAAATAAATATGAAAAACATATTCAAGCAAAGTTCAATTTAACCCCTTTAAAACAAAATCTTTCAAATGAAACTGACAAAAACTGATATTGAAAATTTCCAGTTCTAAGGGATGATAATTTTTTATCAATCACATGCATTTATTTGTTTTGACTTTTTGATTTCTTATTATCCGCAACTCTATAAGGTTTACAGCTATAAACGTGTAAAACGTGCTCGAGTGAATTAAACGACTTACGTTACATTTGATATGATAAGTGATAAGGTTACAGTTTTTATATTGCTCTATTGTCAGTGAAACTGATTTCTACATTTTCTTTTGTTTTCAACAAAATGTATTTTGTATTCCTGTGTGTAGAGAGTTCGTCATTTGACATTGTTTACTATTAAATTGTTGTTTAACGTGGCCTTTACGTGAAAGTAAAAAATAAACAAACCGAAATCAAATTCAAAATTAGGAGCATTTCGTGATGTCTTAACCATTTACCCAATGAGCATATTGCGAAAAATGGCCGTTTTCATTTAAAAGCCTCCTGTAACAAGTTCAAACTGCTATGAAACTATAAAAAATGCTTCAATACTGACGAAACTTGCCACAATGTTAACTGAACCATAGCCTCTGTAACAGCATGCTCAACCTAATATTTCCTGTTACCATGGCAACGGGGAGACGTCTCAAAATTGCCAAAAATCACTATTTTGCATTGTTTTTTTTCCATCAAAACTGATTTAAAAGTGCTGCAACTTCTCAATGCATTGAGATAGCGTAAAAGGCTTTTCAGCGTCTGTTACCAGTTACCCTAAGATCGACCTGAGGCCACTTTTAGCCTGTCACATGTCCAAAATTTTCTTGGCGATTAGGGGGACTCCGTCCCTCTTCAAACCCCCAAACAAAAGGGGACACATCCCCCTTCTGGCAACCCCGTGATGTAACATTTGGATATAGGGACGGCGCCGAAAAAGTGGTAACTTTTTTGAACAACATTTTACAAACGAAAAACAGTGTTTGGGGCCTAAATAGGGCATTTTTTCACTGTGAGAGGCCTCAAAAGGGGGGGGGGGCAAAAAGCCGTCGAAACACTCTTATATGAGGGAAAAGGTTAACAAATGAACTTGCGGTTATTAAAAGATGATAGTCACTATTTGAAACGACTGAGTTTTATAACGTTTCGTCTATGACCCTGTATTTACATAATATATGTATGGTCACATTATTGTGTTTATTCTGTCACACATTTTTTACACATTTAAGTATAAATGAAATAACGTCATTTTTGGAAGGTTACAACTAATATCAAATTTACAGTTACTATCTCATTAGGATAGTAGGTCAGGCGACAGACAACACCAGTATTTCCTGACAATGTCATTGAATCGCCTAGAAGGACACAACATAAATTGCTGGCTTAAAACAATGCTTTTTACATTTCTACATCATCTTATACTTCAATCTCTGGTCATACCTTCAAGCATCATGTCACTAAATTGATGACTTATAATCATGAAAATTTTAAAACCTTTTTAAACATTTTGAAACACTAAAAGCCGGTGCTGAAGGGTGTTCACGGTGTATGACGGTATGTGTTATTACAGTCTATTATTAATCAGACATCGTCATTTTCACATTTTGCGTGTTCAAAGATATTTAATGTATCAATTTTAAACAATATTGTTTCATATTAATTTAATATATCATTATGGATGAAAACACGTATTCTGACTACCTGCATCATGTATGAAAATTTAATTTTACATCAATGCTAGCTAGTATTGGCAATGCTAATTATTATACGACCTATCTCATTTTAAAGATATCGTGGTAAGAATAAAAAAACTATATTGTTTTGTGTTATTAATATGAATAGTTGTATGATGGACCACGAAATAAAAAGGCAAGCATCAGATGTTTAAACTAGAATGAATCAAATGTTAAATGATTGTATTTCTGTTTAACACAATCCTTTCATGACGTAATACAGATGCATCTTCCGATAAAATTTTTATTGTATGACAACGTTCATTTTTCTCATCAGTTAAATGAAAGATGTTGTAATACCTGTGATGATTAGCCTCAATTACACTGTGTTCGTAATATTTTGAATTTGTTTACATTCGGTACATTTGAAGGTTTTTTTATATTAATATTTGCGAAAACCAGTCACGAATTATATTTAACACTATATGTGTTGTATTACAAGTAAGAATACAAATTAAGTTGTTGATGATGAGTTAAAAATATCAGGTATTTACATCGTTGATATTCTATTTTCTTTTTTTTCAAAGATATATTGTACAACATAATCTCCTTGGGGAGCTTGTTAGATTCCAAATATATATTTATCAAACATTGTCGTACACGTTCTGTTAATAGGACGCTAAAGGCTGTGTTGAAAGGCGATACAAGTTGACGTATTGAGAAAGAGACAAACGTCCTTCGCCAATTCACCCACGCACTTTAAATTAGATCAGAATATTATTGCAACAATCGACATAGATAAAATAAAAACGTAAATATCATGATGAAGATTTATATTTCATCTAGTCTAGAAGAAAACAAATTAACACTTTAAATTGAATTGAACATTTTGTATATTCTGAAAAGCAACGCGCTACGATTCTTTGTTTAAAGACAAAGTACAACATTTGTTGTGTTATTGTGAAGTGAACTCCCAGAAAATTGAACGTTTATGGAATAAGTTAATATAAATTCATGGCCACAGAGAATACTTGTCATTCGTTCTCATAACTCCGTCAACAGTGCGATTATTTTCTAAGGTTACAATTGATAAAGATATGTTTGAACATATACATTACTATATTTGTTTGTACATTGTTCAACTAGTAATATATAGAGTTAAAGTATTGTTAATAGTTACAGATATTTATTGTGACATACTGAAATTATATTACGTATTGTATTTTGTATTGCATGGTCATACGTTGATGCCATATTTCTCTCGCTTAGATTGTACTATAAATTTAACAAATTACATTGTAAACAGTCTAGACTTCCGTATATAAATAGTCCGAAATCGGAAGTCAGACTGTTTACTATGTAATTTTTACACTAAGTGAGAAATTTGTAATAGTGCATTATGTTCATGCTTAATTGCTACCATGAATCAAGATTTTGTCTGATATTTCTGATATATTTTTTCGTCGATTAGACAACTAAGAGATTCTTTAGTACACATTTGATATTTTGATTTTGACTGATATGTACACATGTTGCAATTTTATGTTTGTATGTTACATGTATTGTGCTCTTCCGTATTGAAGGAAAGCAAGATATTTATAATATTATTTATTATTGGTCGAAATTGACAGAAATGTCTGTTTCTCCGTTTGAAGTTTAGTGAGTAATATTATAGTAAATTCCATAATATGTTATACATTTGTATTACATCTAAAGTTTGACTTTGAATTGTTTTAGTATTTTACTTTTCTACCATATTTTGGAGTTCAAACCTACTGCATTAGAATTATCTCATAATTAGTTAAATAATTAAATTATCATTTTTGGCGGCATAGCCGCTTTAGTTATAACAATTTCTGGAGAAATTGATCATTTTAAGAGAAAACAGACAAATTACTAACTCTGATTTGCTGCTGCGCAGTACAAAATAGTTCTCAAAATGTAACGAACAAATTCCAATGATTCGAACGTTTTCATGTGATGGGCCATTATATCATAATTTAATTTTATGTGATTTTAATTACTCGAATGAGATTGTGAGAATAAACATTTTTAAAATATTAAAATATGCTTTTATAAGTACGCCCGATGTTACTTCGCTTAATTCCGTGAACAATCCAAACTCTTCGCAGCGGTTACTTCCCTTTATCAGTACAGTCTACGCCGAAAAATTAAGGGGAGATCACTGCGTGGAGATTGTGAACAATCGTGTTTTCGCGGTTTCGTGTGATTAGGTCGTAAAAAGTGCAAGTGTTATTTCATTTTGTTTTAGGCTTAACTTATACAAATAAATATATGTCAATTATTTCTATGTATTTTACTTTATTTTACAAATGTTTATTAAGTATTTGTCGTGAAGAAGTGAGAATTGAGAGTTCAGCAGTATCGCGCATGAATATATCTGCATACATTATTCTTGCAAGACGAAGACAGGGGTTTTCAACAAGTGTGAAATTTTCCACGAATAGGGTGTGATTTTATTTTTTTTTTCAGTTCAGTCAATGCATTGTTATTATATGTTTAAGATTATGCAATGCTGTTTTAGCGGTATCTGAGTGAATTAAGCCTGAACGATCACTGTCTTGTACGAGACATACTTTCGCTTGGTTTGTTTACATGAAGGATAAAGGATGTTTTGTTATTGTTTACATATCAGTATAATCACAGGCATATTAGATTGCATTTTACTGTGTGATACATTGTTAGCCTATGGCTGGTAAATGTATTTCATGCAGGACTTTTTAGTTGCTGCTAGTTGTAAGTCTGTAAATTTATTTTTTGGACTGCTGTCTTTTCCATATTATACAACGCAATATATTACATTTTAAACCTTGTTCAGTATTCTGCTATACAAAGATCGATTGATTTGCAACATACTGAATTTCTCATGGTATAAATACAAATTTGATATTAAATTACAGAATTGTACATGGATTTGAAATTGTGTTGAATTTACATGGAATTTTATTTACACTGAATAATAAATGGAATCTGAATTGCACTGAATTACACATGGAATTTTAATTGTACTGAATTTCTCATAGAATATGAAACACACTGAATTTTACATTGAATTTGAATGGCACTGATTGCCTCATAGCATTTGAATTGTGCTGAATTTCTCATGGTATTTGAATAATCGATAAACCTTATTACGAACTAGCAGACGACAGGCTATTCTTATCAGTATAAATTGTATGTAAAATGGTGTGACAGGCGGTAGGTTAACAGTTAATTTAAGTACCTTCGGTGTCAAAAGGGGGAGAATAGTCTGACTACCTATACTTTACACTTCTCGGGCTAACCACATACAGCACGTTCAGTGCTTTGATTTCTAAACATTGTCATATTTACAGTACAAAAGCCAATAGACTATCATTTTAAATAATTATATTAAGATCTAAAAGGCTTGGCTAAAACCTCGACACATTTATATGATAGGCGGGAGTGTTAGACATTTAACGTTGATAATTTACTCAAAGGAAAGAACGAACTTTAAATGGTAAAGCAGGATTTTATTTTATTAATACAATGTGGCAATCGTACGATAAGAATGTGAGACATTAACTTTGTGTTTCTCCTAATCCATTAAGATACAAATGGCTAAAGAGACGACGGTTGCTTTCACCTTTAATTATTACAGGCAACTATCTCTTGTCCTTTACTGAACTTCATTTTGCTGAATTTTCTCTCGTTAATAAACAAACTTGTATGCATTCTACGTCAATGATTATTTACATTTATTGTTAAACCCCGGACATGTAACGGAGATTAAAATTATAATTAAATCATATGTGTTAACCATTCACACTCCAGAGAAGAAAACATACGATATGTATTAAAGTATAGCAAGTAAACTGTTAAGCGGAAATATCATGGCGACATCAAGATTATATATCTGAGGCAGTCCAAGGGCATGATCTTTCAGCAAACTATTGGAGAAGTATATTGTTAATGTTTATAGCATGACAACCAGAAATAAAATTTTGATTTGACATACAGTGAAAGTTGAGAAAACCGGACGGCTTTCGGACCGAGGGTTTCGTCCGGTTTTCTCAGCGGTCCGGTATTGTCAATGTCCCCTTCAGGAGCAATGACTTACAAGGACTTACAAGGATGCTGAACGTATATTTGCATTTTCATGATTATGAGTAAGTGTATTGCTTAATAAAGAAATGATAAAGATACTATACATTATGTTTTAATTGTTTTTGTCCCATTATTGCATGTAAATACAATAACATTTTGGATTTAAACGAACAGCAGTTACCTCATAACGATAAAGTTCGATTACACCCGCATATGTTTACATTTTTGTAATGGATAATGATTTAACGAACATACATGTAGTTTACTTTGTTTGTTTATAATAATGCCCCAATTGTAAATATTGCCTATACCATATTTGTCAGATAAAGATTTTTAAAGTAGGTCTCGGCAAAGTTTCACTGTCTTTAATTAATTTAAATTTGTCACTTATAGACAGCTCTCGTCAACTGATTTTAACTTATCAATTCCTCGTGCATTTTGGCATTTATATAAAAAAAGTAACATCTATACCTTAAAATAAATCAAACTGTGAGATGAGACATAATTAACAAATCAGACAATCATTGTTCCGTTACCGCTCAGTTAGCGTATAGACACAACGAATTGATAAGTACACAAGGCTATTCACACCTTCGGTATTGTCAGGGTAATTGTCTATATAATTGACTTTGTAGTCCACTATCAACAGTCCGATATTCGGTTTTTAAAGATTCCGGTATTGTCAATGTTTAATACAATAGTTTAAAGAAGGGAAAATTTGGGACTGAATTATTCGTCCAGTATTTAGAGAGTTCCGATTTTCTCAGCGTCCGGTTTTCTCAAATTTCAATGTACATGTTTTGACTTGTATTTCTTTATCCTTCATGATTTAAAATCCATGATTGAGGAACAACGATTACCTTTTAAAAATTCTATGTAATGATTTTTTTTTGTCTTTCCATAAAACTCAATTCTGTGCAAGCTTATCATAAATATGGTGGATATTGCTAATTAGTCTGATGGTAACAAAGATATACATGTTAATAAATCTGACTATACAAACAGCCGAATGATTACAGTTTCAGTTTAATTTTATTTGGCAAATCGGCATATTAAACATACCTTTGGCCAATTTAACAAATACAATTGACGAATATGGCCAAGACATATAACACACATAGTTGCAAGATAAACATATAAAATATAAAAGCAAACATGTACATCTTCAAAGTTTAAGAAGCAGCTGCCGTTGCTAGACATTTCTTCCTTAACAGGAAATCCTCATATATGTATTTTGCAGATTTATACAAATTACATTTACTACTACAAGACATAATAATAACAAATTTCTGTACATTTGACCATGAACAATTACCCAAATATTTAGCTCTCAAATCAACATATGCAGAACAAGTTTATAGAAAGTGATACTCTGATTCAATCATTTCTGTATTACACATTTTACAGATTCGTTCGTGTCTTTGTGAACCACTAAATCTTCCAAATGCAATTTCTAGGTTGTGAGAACACATTACAAATGTACAATTAGCGGAAATACCATGGCAACACCAATATTATATATATGTGGCTGTAATGCAGTCTGAGGGCATGATAGTTCTGCAAACCATTCCAGTTGTATATTGTAACTGTTCTATAGCATGGCAAACAGAAATAAAATGTTGATTGACATACATTTTTGACTTGTATTTCTTTACCCTTCATGATTCAAAATCCATGATTGAGAAACCACGATTACCTTTTAAAAATACATTGTAATGATCTTTTTTTTTCGTCTTTCCATAAAACTCAATACTGTGAAAGTGAATCGAATCATAAATATGGTCGATAGTGATGATTAGTATGATGGTAACAAACAAGTACATTTTAATAAAGGTGACTATGCTAAGAGCCGAATGATTACAAATGGACAATCAGATGCCAAACTATGAAACCTATGATTTATTGGGGAATGCGTTCATTGAATTCCTCCATTCATTGTTGATCTTGTTTGTCATATTGTTAGACTATTATACTATCCAGCGCTTAGAATTTATAAAAAAATGGTGAAATAAACAGAAAAGGGTTTATAAGGCAGTGACTCCTACCAAAAATGAAATTTAGGAAAACGATTAAAACCTTTACAAATCAAATAGGCCAAAGCTCAAAACAAAGCTTTTGCTCAACTGAGAATCCTATCCTTAGTGCAACATGTAGCCTGTGAAGTGAACCTTTTTTTTAAATGAAACATGTAACTGCTGTTACTGACAAAACACCGCATCATGAGGTAAATACGTGCTTACGAAAATGCAGCGAGTATAAATACGATATTTATAACCTTCAAAGATTAACATCTACAGATAAAACTATGTAAAACATGCGCATTAAAAACATAATTGTTTGTGTTGTTTTCGCCCCAGGATTTCTAATAGAAATGAACTTTAATGGCTGTTCCAGTCGGTTGAAAAATACTGTCGTAAGGTCTAGCGTTTGCAGAAACATATTGAGAATAATGAATTTTGTGTACGTGTGACTGTGGTTATTTTATTTCACTTTATCTTTTTCAAGTGAAATACAGAGTAATTACAGTAAAAAGATAAATATGATTTTTCATCGGTTTCCGGCATTGAATAACGTTTTTGTTTTGACTGTCTTTGCACGCGCTGGTTGGCGCTACATTGTGACGTCACGTAAAAACAACACTTTAAAAGTCTGTACAGCATTGATGACTCAATTTAAGATATTTGTGTTTGGATTTATTGTCTTAGTAAGACCATATTCTCTCATTTTAAATTGTTTTCCGAACAACAATCAACAAAAGTTGTTTTTTATTTGTCAAATTTTTCAAACAAAATGGCGCCGTCAAAGTGAGGACATAAGAACGGCAAATGCATTGTTGGAAAATATATCACGCTTCCGGCCTTCTTTGTTTATATAAGAGAAATCTCTGATAGTGTTAAAATAATATCAAATCTAGATGTTTTATAAATAATTAGTGATATTGAAGTGAATAACTGAAATACTGTCAGAAATGAAGCTGAAAGAAACATGAGATAGAAGTTCCATAAAACAAATATGAGTATTGACTCTCGCCCACTTTCATATTTATATTTCATATATGTTCAGCAATGCAATGAACCAGTACCTTTTTCTAGTATCTCTGATACAAATGTGTTTTTAAACAGGACAAAAGTTTTTTAACAATGTTTTGATCGAGCGTGATGTCTAACATGTGATCCTTTAAAATATGACGGAATGTTTCATGAGGTGAGCGAAATGTTGTTTATAATTGACAGAATTGGTAAAAGTTCACCGATGTACAATTCTAAAAGCCATGTTGGTATCGGATAAAAAAAACGATTTACTAAACATCCGGAATAATGTACAATAGTAAATCTGAATAGAACATGATCTGTGCGTAGAAATGGTTTGGTAAAGTATCTGTAATGAGCGCATTTTTTGCGCAGAGCTTCTCAATTGCTTCATTGCAGCAACATTTGTACTTGTTAATTATTGTCTTATGTTTTTCTTTAGACGATGTTTTGAAGTGTGTTGAACTATTTTCAACTCTCAATTGTCCTGTTTTTTTATTCAACTAGGTTTATAAGTACTTTTGATGTTATTTAATCTCTAATGGTTTCTATTTTTTTACAAAAAAAGTCACTAATCACTTGTTGCAGTTTATCATGTTTGTAGGTAAAGATGTATCGGTTTGACCGTTCAGTTATGTTTTTGTCACAAGATGCTATCATATGCAAATAATGTTTTGCTTTAGCCCCTACCAACATTTTATTAATTTATCTACATTAATTTCGGTAATTTCATGGTCAACAGTCGGTTCCGATGATTTCCACTTATTTACATATTACTTACGTCGCTGATATTTTGCGTCATGTTACTACTGAGTGTACCAAGCACAAGAAGGTTGCAACATTATTACTCTGACGTTTTACGTGTTTTTCAAGTAATTTCTACCTCTAGAGCGCGGGCATGTTTGATGTGATAGCTTTCAGGCAAAAATTGACGCAATTAAAGTTCAAAGCCATGATTTGATGACAACAACCACATCGAAATTGTTTGAAAATATGAAATTGCAGATAGACACAGATATGCCTTTTTACATATCTTTGGTTGATGTAACAGTTATATAAATGTATCTGGCTTTAAACTATAGAAATAGTTTTATTTTGTATTGTGGTCAGTGTAATTGTCAAAATGTAATAGAGCATTGCGTCTATAGTAAATGTTACCGTTAAAATTGCTTAAATTGCTCCTGATAAGAATTTGAAAATTAACTCCATTATTGTTATCCGGAGATCTAAATATATATTAATCACCTCCTCAGGCACCTCTGTAGTTTAACAGATTAAGGTTTTTCAATGTTATAATGTGCCGTTGTTAGGTTTTGAGTTTCCTCTTTGCAATCCAGCTCCCTATTGTATCTGAGCAAGCACATTGTAGCCTTTGACATAACAATCTTTCACAAATTTTACATTTATAATAAAATTAATTTATTTTATGCATATCAATAATATCATTTTATTTTTTACAAATCCAAATGTCTAGAGTATTAAACAAATGTCAAAGATATAATTCCACAATATGTTCCATAAGTCTTAAAATCCTCAAAATAAAATACCGGTATTCAATGATAAACACATAAGTATTCAATGATGTAGTTAAGTGATTGAGTTGAATTGATAACATATTAAAAGGGTGACTATCATCAGGATGACTGACCAATATCTGCCTACACATAAAATATGATAAACAAGATCGACAAGGAAAGGCGGCATTCAATGAACGCAGCCCCCACCCGACCCAGCAACAAGCGCCAGCGGCAAGGAGCCCAGGAGGACCCCAAAGAAAAACAGGACAGGGCACAAGGCAGAGTACGGGCAGGCAAACCACTACATCAGAATACATAATAAGTAACTTATAAGGAAATAAAACAAAACAAATAAATAATTTAATATAAGGCCCACAATGTCAAAAGGCACAGGGGAAGGGGACACGAGACACGGGGAAGGTGGGGGGGGGGTGGAAGAAATAAAATAAAAATAAACCAGGGACAAGGGAAGATACTTACCGTAGACGAGAAACAACAAGAGACACGAGCAAAAGTGTCATCAAAACAGTATAAAACAACATAGACATACATCTGAGGAACACAGAGGGGCGCCGCCTTGGAACGGTCAGCAGCATAATAATGACTGCTGGGGAGTTTAAACCGGTTAATGGTGCACCAAACCTCGCTCTTAGCCCCACCATGTTCCTATAAACGAGACAGTGTAAATAAAATGAATCCCCGCCAAGTGAAATTCTAACAGTTGTTATGGTTACAAAAGGTTAAATAAGTAATAAAGGTTTAATAAGTAAAAACACTGCCCCACTTTGTTTATACATTGTTTCAACGTTAATGGTTAACTTCGATGTATATTTACAGATATTAGATCAACTATTTGGTTTATTTGGTTTATACATAATTTATTTTAGTTCGTTTGTTTAGGAAGCTATTAGCTTATAAACACACTTTAGAATCCGTTCCTGGAACCAACAAGTACCGAGCAATGAGTGTTAAGTTTCTTGCTCAAGGAAACAACGACTTGCCCCTGTCATATTTGAAGGTTTGAAGCCATGCGGCTAACGATCATTAGATTACTAGTCCGAAGCGTTAACCACTCGGCCATGCCGATGGATTTATTGTTCATGAAAAGTAAATTACATAATTGAAATTAAAAGTTCACATGATCTCTCACTATATACCTTTGGGTGGTCATTATTTCACTTTTAATATTTGTATGACATAATTTAAATCCAAACTTTCAGGTTTACACTATTTCAAGCTGGAACTAGGAGCGCGAGAAACGTTCATTAAATATCCAGATTTGATTTTACTGATCTCAAAGGCCATTTGATTTGAATATCTTTATTTTAGCTGATAATAATCTTTAAATAAGACTTTACATTTCATATCGACCTATTTGATAAAAGGTTGATATATTATGGTACTTAATATATCGATGAAACGATAGATAGGGAAAAACTATATATAATTAGATCAGCAAGAGAGAACGCTATTCACTGATAGCAGCCTTAAATAACGCCAATAGTGTCAGGACGGGACAAGGCGTTTTACACTAAAACGTAATACCACGCATGAAACATGGTATGATAAGAAACCGTCGTTTTAACGTCTGAACCTTAGAAGAACGGTTAATTAGCGATATTTTTGAATACTGTGACTTTTCACTTGTTTGCGTTCTCAATAGTCTATTTCCAATTATAAAATAGAATGATTTGTTTGTTATCAATCTCGTCTAATCAGCAAATGTAAGACATTATATGATGTCTCATTACACATCAAAAGACATTCTTGAGTAACAAATGCGCACTTAGGTTAACATTATCAGGGTAGGAAGTATGCTTTAATGCGTATAATCACGCAAACACCTGATGTTGTTGCATTGATTTTGCTATGCGAGACTCAAAGTATCATGAAAAATGGATGCAATGATAGTTTGATCAAAACATGACATCACATTCATATGACGATACCGTGTCCATTTAACTAAAAATTTAAAAAAAGGAAACAAATGGTGGCCGATCACTTTGTCACATTTTTGTGTTTGGCCTTGCGACCCGCCGATCACTTTGTCCGTGATTTTGTCTGGTGTCTCATAAATCTGCTACCAAAAAACAAAACAAAAAAATCCCCAAAAAAACGCGGAATTATAGAATAGGACAAAAGTTTTTTGCTTTCAATTGTATGAATAGTTTTCTTAACCTTTTCCCGTGCTTTGACATACGCCGTAGTCCTTTAAGATTTATAAGATTGATTATAAAAATTGATTTGTCTCTGATTTGTAACAAAATGTTATTATTCTTCAACAATACGATCTCGGTAATTTTTAATAACGTTCCGGTTAAATCACCAGTTATCAAAATAACATAAATATAAACACCGTAATTTCCTTTTGATCTATGTTTAATAGAGTAATGTGTCTCCAGGAATCAAATCAAACTGCGTCTACACCATATAAAGACTGTTTGAAATTCAATTAAAACACTTAAATAAAGGTGATATGGGATTGAATGCGTATACATCAATGTGAAATCGTTAAATTGTTAACATTACGATTAAAATACAAAGTACAATAATCGTCAGGCAATGTAGATGTATTTGTTAGTATCGCTTAAGTACTTCGTTTTTTTAGCGATATGTTCATTACACGCCTGTCTGTGATATGCAGGGTTCATAATGCCATTATATTTTATTTTACCATGAAAATTGTCGTGTGAACACATCTTTGGGTGGTTTTTAGATAGTGAATACTTTATATTGAATTTTGCTTAATGTAGGTCTGATACTGACAAATCAGTGATCAAAAACGGAAAGGAGTAAAAGTTACAATAGCGCTGATAATTGTTATAAAATTTACATGATTAGAAAGAATCATAACTGAAGCAAATTAACGAAATGTTTAAAATACTGTGTGGCAACTTTCTATGTTTTGAGTAATCTGTCCCTAGTAAGTGATATAGTACATTATAGATTTATTTTGACATCAAATCAACGTGCTAAGGTAAATTTTTTTTATTGAATAATAATAATGAAACAATGATAATAATAAATAAATGAAAAACGTATTGTCATTGATTTGTATCTCTATGGCACTTTTGTGTTTGACAAAAGTAACATTATTAAACCTTTATGCTTAATGGGAATCAGCCGACGATTGCTATTTCATATATCTAGTCTATTTTATCATTCTGTCAAATGAAACCACATAATTGTTTATTTAATGTGGCTTCATTGTGTATGTTTGTGGAACTGAAATGGTTCATTTGTGGCCATCAATCAAATTATATATTACCGATGTACTTTTTATTTGCTAGGCGTCAGATACAACGGGTTTCCTTCAGTACAATCATTAACAAGGAGTGTTTGGGATAGTATACTTTACACGACAGTATTCAGTTGAAAATGTCTCTTGGATCACATGATGCAAATACGTCGAGTAAAAAAATCGCGATTATTTATTAAAATTACTATATGAACATCAACTGTCGTGTTATTCCTAACCCATAGATAGTTGTGAAAAGGAAATGATCTGCATTTGATTATTACAAACAGCCATCTTCTAACGTTTTAAACTGTTAGATAATCCGGTATTTCCTCATCCTAAAATTCAATATTGAATAATATTTCATTCAATGTTTTTTTCTACTCATTATAACTCAATATTTGATTTATAATTATTTTGCAAAAATCGTAACCAGTGACAGACTAAGGTAATTTTAGTTTATATAAACATTTCAAATATGATTTGCATGCAGTGTTTAATGATTTAATCAGCATTTTGTTTTCAAAAATACGTAAAGTAAAATATATGACAATAAACAAGGTACATGTTTTTTTTGTTTTGTTTTTTTTTGTATTACATTTTTTATTCTTGCGATAAAGAGTATATAAATTAAGAAAATATATAACCATAATATATAATTATGATCATAATTGTGATTTACAATTTTGGCTTCTAATAATTTCTAGCCAATAAACTAGTCTTTAATATGAACATTACATTCCTGAAACAAGTATCGTACATAGAGTACACAAAATAAATAAATTTGGTTCCAGTAGTTATATTTCATATATCTATGTTTATGACTTCATGAATAGAATCAACTGCCATTGACGTATTTTCATATAATGAAAATCAGGTATAACCGACGCATATATGTGCCTAAAATGTCCAATTTCAAATTTAATTAGAGAAAGAAATACAGTACAATTCAAGATACTAGTATTGCAAACAGAAATATGCCCCAGTTGGTTTACCATTGGCGTTCTTTAACAGCAGAACAGAGGTCTTTTATTGATAAAACAAGGCCTATGTTTTTATATTATGTAATAGCTTTTGTGTCATAAACTGCATTATTATTATCAACATGTATCAGTCATCGCATGCATATCTGTAACAGCACCTTCCTTGAGAAATCTACTAAATCGGTACCATCTCTGTCCATGTACAGGTCATTCTCTCGACAACCATCGCCAGTTTCAGTTTATTGTCAAATCGGCATATACAATATACTTTTGGCCATTTACAATATTCAACAGGATGGCCAAGATAATATACAATTTAGTATTTAAGAGACAATTCTTTTCTTTGATGCTCATTAGTAACAATATTTAGATACTTTTCATATTTAAACTCACATTTGAATTTTCTATAATAATATAACTTAGATTGATTCATTATTGTATAATTCAATGTTTGAACGTACTGATCACGCAGCCTTTGATTTAACATTGGCATATAATTCATATCAATTTTAGAGACTTCCAAAAGTAGCTATATCCAAGACTATCAAGTTTGTTTTAAACAGACGATGGCCAAGTAGACATGGTATTATAAGGTAACAAAGCACATTGTTCCAAAAATATTGTACTAATGATCCTGGATATTTCATTATATTTAACCAGTATTTAAGAGCACGTTCTTAACATATAACAGATAAGGGAAAGCGACCAAGCTCTTCAAGCACAGCAGCATTGGAAGTCTGAGGACGAACACCAAGGACTATTTTACAAAGACGGAGATGCAATTTGTCGATTTCTTTGCAGTTTTATATTCCCCAGACTTCAGATCCATACAATAGTATTGGAACAACGAGAGAGTCGAATAGGGACATTTTAGTTTTAATGTCTAGTTTTATTCTACTAACCACGGACAACAAATTGTTATATGCCTTCAGAGCTTTTACATCATTAACCATAGAACCAGTATAAAAGAATTGTATACCAAGATAACAAAATTAATTCATTAGGCTCATTACCAACAAACCAGGTATAATTATGTCTAGATTTTCTCTTTTCAAAAATACGTATTTTGGTTTTATTTACATAAATTTTCAAACCACATTTTCGTAAATACTCATATACCTGGTTGAGCTGGAGTTGTAGACTTTCAGGATTGGTATTAAATAGTGCAATGTCGTCAGCAAACAATAACATGTACATAGACAATGAATTTATATCGTCATTAGAAAATTGTGAGAAATCAATATAAGAAGATATATCATTAACAAATAAAATAAAAAGAAGGGGCGAGAGTGGTTCCCCTTGTTTCAGTCCGAGTGAGATATAAAGAATTGAGCATTCGAGCTATTATCATAGTTTTTTATACACGACCTAACATTTTCATGAATAGATTTAATCATTTTAATAATTTTGCAGCTAATTCCAGACTGCCCCAATTTCATCCATAAAGCCTCGTGTATTACAGTGTCAAAAGCTTTCTCGTAGTCAATAAAGGCACAATAGAGTTTGCACTTGTTTAACAAAATCTTTTTGATTATCGCATGCAAAAGAAAAATTCAATCAGCAGTACTACGCTTATCTCTGAACCCAAATGACTGTCATTCAATATATTTTCATTTTCACAAAATTTATTAATACGATTACGTAATACAAGCGAAAATATCTTAGCAACAACATTTACAAGAGTTGTCCCTCTATAATTAGCAGGGTCAGTATAATCACCCTCTTTATGAATTGGAACAATTAGTCCTCTATTCCATGCCTCAGGATATTCACCTTTATCATACATAACATTAAAAATTTTGACGAGATATGGTGCAATAAATTCGTTTGAATCAATAAAGAAATCTGCTACATTTTCATCAATATCACTGCTCGTAAAACGATTTAAACTGGAAATGGTTTCCTTTACCTTATTTAAAGAGAAAGGAAAATCAAAACTGTCTATGTGAAGTGCTTCATTTCTTACAAAATAATCATCATCATTAAAAGTACTCTCGTGCTGTGTGTTCAAAATATTTCGAAAATGGTTAATAAAGTCAACTAGATTAATATCATTTCCTTTTCTATTACAACTTTTATTATATTTACGTATATCCGTCCAAAACTTTCTTAAGCTACTTTTGCTAAGATCCGACAAAGTTTGTTTTTCTCTATCACAATAATTCCTTTTAGCAATTTGTTTACATTACAAACTTGTTTACGTGCATTCAAAAATAATTGTCTACGTACATCAGTTGGACTTTCGCTAAATAGTCTTTCACGGTCATCTATAAAACTCAATTTTACAAGCTTTGCATTTGTTATTAAACCATGGTGACAACTTAACGTTTGGTCTAATTGTACGCTTCAGCGAACAAGTTTTACCTTGAAGCTGAAATGAAATATCAAACACAATATTGGAAAGGTCATAAATACAGGCATTTATATCAGATTCATTCCACATGAGTTTATAAGTTATTTCCTCGAATACAGCACTTTTATAATTCAAAACTGAATTTAATTTATTAATATCACAATTTTCCCATAAAATTTTGTTATATGAATTAAAATTTACTACTTGTGTTTCCATATGCATACATTTGAGATTAAACGATATTGAACAATGATCCGAAAATTCGGATAAATCATGTACTTTCATACAATCGATCAAAGAAAATATAAATTTATCAGATTCCATTTGATTATGCTGATAAATAAGAATCTAAAGGAAATAACAATGATGGTCAAAGACTAGCCAACAACAAGATTCATTTCCAAATGATTTCTTTAAATAAAAAAACTATTATTTAAAGAGAATTAGACTGACATCTAATTGTGTCTATCAAGAAGATTGTTCAATTAAACGAAGATAAATTGTATCTTAGTTTACAAATTGTTATCAAGTTAACAAATTAACCAGTTTATATAAAGTTATTGGCAATGATTTAAAACTGTTCCGGATTTGGTTTGATTTAGCCTGTAAAATGACTGTAGATGTAAATGCAACAACCAACGCCCAATAGCTCCGACTTAAGCATCACTTTAAATGACCTATTTCAGTTATTTCTCAAATTAAAGATCTGATTGAAATATATTGTATTAAGATAAAAGAAACACCATAAGATAAAGTAAATATATTCACAATAGAAACGTAGTGATGGCATAGAGCAACTCAGAATAATGCTGAACAAAAACAATTTTACAACAATAATAGTAACAATATATACAGCTGTTCATTCCGAGCTGTTCCCGGTTAAAACAACATTTCTATAGTTTTGAATCAATATGCAGAAATATGAATTAAAGGATTGTATTTATTTGTTTAATACAGTCCGTTCATTCTATTTTACTGATATATTTTCATATATAACGTGCTTTTGTCATGACAACGTTCAGTTCATTTTAAGTACATGGCAAGAAGTTGAGTTAATAATGCTGTTTGAATTATCTATCAGTGCAAATGTCCTTGTCTTATTTATGTTTGCACTTTAAAGAATATTATGAATCTATCTTTAGTAGAAATTTGCATGACCATCGCTATGCATTTAATGCATGTGTTTTAAGGTAGATCAGAATTGCCAGCAATCGGAATAGATAAATATTTATAAACACTTCTCATGATCCAGAATTATATTTTATTTTTAAAGGGTAACGTCACCTACATGTACATTTTTTTATTGTTAAAACTTTTAGAACATCACGCCGTTGTATTTATGTTGATTTTATTCAAATAAAATATAGAATATTAAAAATATTTATACAATGTACCAGTATTGCGATTATAGAATAATAAAGTTTATAATAATCGTTAATAGATTTTATTTTTAATCTTCTTTTCAAATTTTATCTATTACAAAGATAAATAAGTAACCGATTTTCAACAAATTTTGCAAATCATTTGTTTTCATTCATATCTCTTAAAAAGATCTCAATAATAATAATAATAATAATAATAATTCTTTTTCTTCTTCTTCTTCTTCTTCTTCTTATTATTATTATTATTATTATTTTCATTATAATCATTATTATTATTATAACATTTCAAGACTATTCCTCAGCCTACACATTTTATGATCATTTATTTTTTCTCTAAGAAGTGACATATTGACAGTAAAGATATAATATCAGTGTAAGTATACGTATTTAAATTGACGTGAAACGAAGTTGGAAATGTATCATTTTGTAGGGAGTGTACACACAAAAAAAGATTCATGACTGAACTTTAAATGGCAGTGCTCAGTTTCTAATATATCTTGCCAATTGGTGCAATAATACAAATACAACTTGACAAAACGTGCGATCATCCAATTAGAAAGCGAAGCATCACTTTTGTTGTTTCCTAAATTCATTTAGACGTGAATGACTTAGACGAAGATGTACCTTCAGGTTTGATTATAACAGACAGGCGTCTCATTGACCATAACAAAGTTTTATATTCCTGGATATTCTCTAAAATTGTATAATTTTTTATGGTTGATTATACCTGTCATTTAAAGTTAGATCAGTTAGATAAAAGTAAACACACCATCTATCAAGTGTATTTATATTTATTATAAAAAAAAAACAACAAAAGACACTTAATATTATTATTTCTAAAAGGAAACAATAAGATATAATTATTTTTTAGTCTTGCTATTTTATTTAAAACCTGAGCATTGCTCGTACCAATGTCGTGTCTATTCTAAATTTAAAACAATTATTATGTATCTTAGTCTAAAATTAAAATGAATATTAGGTGCTTTTTTGGTTGTTAAACAATGTTTTTTTAAATACAAAGCATAAAATAGAGAAAAACAGAATCCCCAAAGAAAGTCCAACACAACAAAATTGAAAATGTTGCAGGCTCGGTTTGATTGAGTCTGTTCATGGACGGTATTGTAAAGTGCAAGTTACCGTCCACGCCACCTAGCACCGGCTTAAGCAGAATTCAACATTTAACACGAACATGGTGAAATTTTGAATTTAGAAACACATCCGCAGATGTGTTCATACGGCGGTTATCATGGAACCTTCAATGTGACACAGTAGTGCCATTCCATGAAAAGCGGCGTATGGTCCCAAGTAAAAGAAAGCTTTTGTTATAATCAAGTCATTTATTATAATCAAGACTTTGCTCATGTAGCATAGGCTTTGTATTTTGAATGAACGTCATTTGGCGTCGTATTTGTTGTTGTTGTTGTTGTTGTTGTTGTTGAAGAAATATAATATATCTCAAACAGTGATTTTATCGCTAAATAACATCACTGTTTGAAGTTCGGATGCGACGAATTATATCACGAGGGCGTAGCCCGAGTGATATAATGATGCGCATCCGAACGACAAACAGTGATGTTATCAAGCGATAAAATCACCGATTTGGATATATTATTTCGATTCTAACACAACATCAACAAATAAATGCTACCATACGAGATATTAAGTAAAATTGCGCCTGATTTGTTTCCGTACTCATTTTCAGCGCGTCACATTTTTAGTGGTTACGTCACGTGTATAATGATTACGTCACATATCTAAATATAGAACGTCAAACAGTGACTTTATAGCATAATAACACACACTTTCGGTTCTTCTATGTTCAATAGGGAAAAATGCGGGTCGTGTTAGAATGTAAAATATTGACTAACCAGGAAGTCAAAAATATATTAAAATTAACAAATGGAAATCAGATTCAAAATTACGAGTATTTCGTTATATCTTTCCAGATGACACGACGGTTAATAGTATAGATCCTCACTGTGTAAAAATGGTGATTTATATAATGTTTCGTCTTTAACTCTATATCAAATAAACAACTGTATGATCACGTTAATGCGTTTTTTCTGTCACACATTCTTGGCACATGTTCATATCATTGTTATGACGTCATAGTTTGGAAGATAACAACTAATTACAGATTTTACAGTTACAGGCATTATCATGATAATTCATCGGATTTAATCAGTAGATTAGGCGCCATACAACACCTGTATTTCCTGAAAATTACATTAAATATGATAAACAAGATTCACAAGGAAAGGCGGCGTTCAATGAACGCAGCCTAAAAGGCAGAAACACCAAGAGCTGGCTTTATATAATTGCATTTTAATTTCTATGTCATCTAGTACTTCATTCTCTCGTCATACCTTCAAGCAGCACGCCTCTTGATTTATAAATATATTCTTTAAAATTGAGAAAGGCTTTTAAAATGTTTTTTTTTTAATTATGACAAACATGCTTGGGGACGTAGACTGTAGTATGTATGTACAAATACAGCGACAGTTCATGGCCGATCACTACTTATCAATTTAACGTTTCAATTTTGAATGTAATATTTTTACATTTTTCGTTGTCATTTTAGGATCATTGGTTACTTTAGTTAATTAAGCTGACTTGTTCTGACTATGCCTATGCACAGACAGGTGTATGGTAGGGGTGTTGAATGAAAGTGTATGTTTTGTTAATGCCATTGTAATTAGTGTTTACATGGCTCTTAAATCTGCAATTTACCATCATGCAAACAGTCAAAACGCTGATAGATCAAGAAGGCAACTTTTGCTAAATTGTAAACGATCTTTGATTTAATATATTAACAATTCATTCGATTATATCAAAATAAAGATATCATGAAATAAAGTCAATACATTAACAAGATATATTTATTGTTAGAATACAACAATTTTTATTAAATACAATGCAAATGTTATTTTACGACGATTTGATTTAAAAACGGGTTCATTCAAAGAAAATTTTCTAAATCGCTTTGTGGCAATATGTACAAATTTTGATACTTATAATGTATCATGACAAAACATGATAATTTCAGATTTTAAAGAATATTGGAACTTTTTTTCGGAGGCAGGGTTCATTACGTAATACAGTTTTTTTTCAATACATTTGTCACTTTAATGACACAGTTCAGTTCTGTCCAATGGAAAATAGTGCAATACATGTAGCCATAAGTCTTTACTAAGAGGAGTCAGTAAGATACACTTTTTGACATTGTAAACGTATTTTACACCCAAGGGACCTATTTATTTCCATATCTTCTGTTGTTAATTTTAATCACTTGTGACAAAAAATCGCGTGTCATATAACAAGATATTTCTTTGATTATTTATTTGGGTCGTCAGACGAAACATATAATGGTAGCGAAATTTCAGACCCTGATGCTGTTAATTGCAAATGCCGAAAGAATCAGTTACTACGCTTTATATGTACACTAACGTCGAAAAATGTGGGGGAGATCACTGCGTAAAGATTGTCAAATGACAGGCGCATTAATTTTCAAGCAAAATAGTTCCCGAATGGTCGAAGATTTCTAATATTGTTTTATTCTTTAAAGGTATACATGCTTATAGAACTCTCCATGATTATTTACATCTGTGTTAAACAACAGCTTGAGCGTCGAAATATTAAGAGTTACAAACTCTAATTTAGAATAATATGGTTTTCTTCAGGCCGTTGAAATATAACTTCACCGTGGCCGAGGGGTTGCATGCTAGCTTAGGAATCGAGAATTCTGGAGTTCAAATCCCAGTTGAGGCTACTCATTTTTTTAAGTCAAATAAACATTGAATTGAATATCAGTGTTGCATTTAGTCTTAAAGCTAATTTACTACAGTTAACACAAAGCATTGGTGGCACTATACTAAAACAAATTGATTTATATTTTCACAACCTTCACCTTTCTGACATTCTGAGACCCAAACAAATTCAGCGCTTTCTGTGCTTTGATTTTGTACAGTACTGTAACTTAGAAATTAGAATACACAATTGAAGATGCAGATGATTATCTAACTATCGAGGATTTGCGAGCATCGCTTCATCGATATTATGTTTCCTTTTTAGTTCAAAGAAATTATGTACTAAAAGAACTCATTTGTGAAGTTTAAATTTAATTTAGTTATTTTTCAAACAGTAGTTTAGTTAAACCCTTCTACCTATTTTCTGAAACTAGGACGACTAACGCCTTATTTTTGTTAGCCTATTATTCCTCAATGTTAAACTTATTTGTGATGTAAATAACTATATATAGTTAATGATGTTGTATTAATTATATACAAGAGAAGAGCAAATGTCCTTTTTGTTTTTGTAATTTGAAGTAGTTAACAACTGCAATCGAAAACGGTTAAATTAATATAAACAGTAAAAAGCCATGATATACAAGCACTGCCTTGCGAGACGTACGTCACTAAAAATATTACTTCAAACTTTTAAGGGCCTCCATTAACTTTTTTCTTGATATGACGGGACTTGAAATAAATTTCCGAGATTAATGTTCCATTTGATGTAGGTCTAGACAAATAACTTGAGTGTAAAATTTCAGATCATTTGTTCACTCCATGTTATTTGAATTATTTTTCTAATTGAAAAGCTACCAAATCGGGCTACGAACAGGACAGAAGTACGATTTGCAATTAATTTTTCAGTATATTTCTTAATTATCTTTTGTATATCGTTCTGTTTGAGGTATTACCACCCTAATGGGCACTATAAGGAACTAAACAATTGACATCATATGTCAGATATATACCTCAAAGTACACCTGTATGCAAAATTTAAACAAAGTTTACAGTACCGTACGGAAATCAAGTTATGGCCACTTTTCTGAACTCAGGCTAGGATGTTATAAGGGCCCCTTTTTTAGAAATGAGGAACCTTTAAATAGTCTGCAATAACATTCTAATGAAAAATGTTTTCCCGTTAATTTTGGTAAGAAACGAATAGTACCCTTCAGCTAACAATCCACATAAGCAAAATTATGGTTTTTACTTAAAAATTATGAAATCTGTATAAAAATTTTACCCTACCCCACCCATTTTTACCACGTGTCTGACCATTTTCCTACTTAGGGAGCCTAATTTAAAAAATCCCTAAACTTTACCAAAATAAGTACCAGTTTTCAAAGTTTCCCTAAATTTTTAAAGAAGTATCTTGGTTGATCTTGTAAAATATGAAATACTTTTACCGTCTAGTTTTGATTTTATTACACTTTGAAAATATCAGGTACCATATTTATTACTAGATTTAGCATAATTTAGCCAATAAATACCTATATAAATTAAAAAATCAAAAATAAACACTTTTTTCTTTCCAAATGGGACATGAGAGATACATAAGTAATGTTAAAAGAAAAAAAGAAAGAAAAAAAAGTTGACCCTTCTGGGGATTGAACCCATGGCCCTCATTTTCAATGTAGTTAACAGTAGTTCTAGCCTATTTGAATACTCTTCAAGGCGGGGGTAATTTATTAGGGTGGTAATACCTTAATTGCCCTAGCTGATCTATATAAGAATGTTCATGTTTCTTTAAATTTTGGACATCAGTGGAGCTCCTTTAATAGGTTACGCAAATGTCTCGTAAACAAACGATATTATAAGTATATTAGTCGTCAATGTGGTATAACAAAATGCTATAAAGAAAGAAAAACAAAAATTATTTCTTTATTTATGCACAATCATGGTAGTGTACGATAAACTGTCATTAAATATCATGTTTTACCATCTAAAATAATCCAGTACAGCCCTTGAGTATGACAATACACAAGGTGGTTCAAATTATTTTCTTTTTACTTCTGTATGGACCAACACATATTTATGGATCATTATTATACTAACGTTTTTGTTACCACTTTCAAGTCTATAAAAAAGTGCGGTATGGTCTAATTGATAACCTTCTGGAACTCTCTTTTAAACCTGGACATACCCAGAATTCCGATGATTTATAATACTAAATGCAATACACTGACGTGATTAAAACGCTACATATTTAACTACCGCTTTTTAAATACTAGAAAAAAGATAGCCGAACACCGAATGGATCTAACGTTTCATCAAGTCATCAAGCTGTAAAAGTGAAAGCAGGATTGAAGCACGATAAGCTTGATTATTGAGTAATTTCTACTATTAAAATTTAAAGAAATAAAATACTACCTACAATTTCATTCCGAGAGAATAATTCGTGTTTTTAAATTCCGTGGGATACAAATAAGGGAAGCAAGTCTATGTATGATACAGTACCGATACAGATACAGGAATTTCATCGAAAGCAATATCAATGTTAATTTAAAAAAACTGCTTCTGTTAGAGTTGTACATTAATACACCTCAAAGATGGGCCAGAAGGTGATAATCGGCCCTGAAATGAATGATGCCCTCGGGGCCATTATTCATTTTGCTAGCCAATTATCACCTTCTGGCCCTACTCTGCCGTGAATTAATCTCTAGTACACAGGTCACTGTCACGATCGCTCGTGCACTCTTTGTATTGACATAATGCGGTTTTAATTTGTAAAAATATTCGTTTGTGTACATGTGTTAGCCAAAACACCTTTTTGCATTTTCATGAATCTATTGTAAGCAAACAATTACCAATACAGTTTAAATCAATTGGTTAAACGTTTAACAACAACAGGACACGTTGACACAGGAGCATTTGCTCAAAGGCAACGTTCAGGTGCAAGTCGAAAGACAAAAAGTAGAGAGCGTAATTATATTTGTCAACGGCTTCTAGGTAGAATCAACTTCATGTTACGTGATCTGTAATTGTGACGTCACTCTAAGGTGCTACATTGTAAGAGAACGTTTATTTGGCGTGACGTAAAACGTACTGGCATTCTAGAATAGAGATTGGGAAGTCGTAAATGTATCAGTTCTAAATGATTGTAGACATTTTTCATAAGCGTTGAAATGTTAGAGAACGGTTAAGAATATTTTTTGACCACATCATACAAATAGAAAGAATATGAAAAACAAGATCATCAAGAAAAGTCGACGTTCAATGAACGCAAAAACCTACGACTATTTAATTAAAAAGTGAAGCATCTATTTTGTTATTCCCCTAATGCATTTAGACATGAATGGTTAAGATGACGAAGGTAGTTTCCACAGACAAGCGTCTCCCCTTGACCTTTACAAAATCTTATTTTCCTGGATTTTCTTTTACATAATGCAATGACATATAAATGAAGGCATATAAATATTTATTCCTTTTCCCTAATATTAACATGAACAGCCTCGTTATTTCATCAAAAATTGGACAATTGTAAATTGTAAACATGTTATCATATCTTGAATAAGTTAGTTAGTCCATGAATAATTTTCTTGAAATTGATTGGTGATTGTGTGTGTGTTTTTTTTAATATGATATTATAGTATTTCCCTTTTTTCCGGTGTACAAGAAATCTAAAAATGAAAAAGATTTGTTTTCCAGTACTTACAAAGGAAGGCCAAAATGACACTTTGTTACTTTCATCTTAGCAAAGATACAATTGATGTCATTCTTTTTTAAATTATTTATTTATCTTTAGATTTAAAATGTTTAAAGAAATATGTATTCTGTATGTAAGCCTTAAAGTGGAGGCAATGTTATTTTGAATTTATTAAAAGGATAACCTGTTTTATTTATTTGCGACAAATGAAAAAGGAAATATCTATCAAACTATTGCATGTCACATTTGGAAATAGTTTTTTTATTTTTATTTTTTATTTATTTTTCTATTTTGGGTATTACGTCACAGACCATTTGGCGATTTACCGGTATATGAAAACACTAAAATCATGCAGGAAGTACAATATCTGGATAAAAAGCTTCCTCACTTGAAAAGAAGAAAAAACATTCACCAAAAAACGATTATCACGCATTCAACATGAATATCATAAAAAGTCTCCTGTAGAAACCTGGTTAATTAAAGACAGTTCAAAATACTGTGCCATCCCGCATCGTCACATGTGATTCATTATAAAATAGGATTCTGTGATTTTGCAGACTTGTTTATCTGTTATAAATCTCGCCTAGTCAGCAAATTAAAGACATTAACTGATGTTTCATTACATATCTGACGGCATTCTTGAATAAACACTGCATGTCAAGGTCTGCATTAACGGTAATGAAAGAAAGTCTTAACGCGTAAAAACCACGCGAGCTCACAATGTTTTTTTTCTTATTTTGATATGCGTGTCTCACGGCGTTATGCAATTTAGATAGAAGATATTCAATTTTTTTTACAAATACAAACTAGAGCAACGCTAGGCGGAGCATTATATGCCCGAAAGTGTTTTGTTTTTAGTAAGGATGAATCATTTGTAAGACATTACATAAATCAAAAAAAAGTATTACCTCCTTCAAATAGCAATCCTCCTATAAAATTTGAATATTGTGGGCCAAATGGAACTTAATTTATGCTCTGAAAAATGTTTTCAGTTTTGAGGTAATAGCGACCTTGAACTTTGATCTTGTGACCAATGAAATCAATAGGGGTTTTCTACCAAATATGGACAATCATCCTATGAAGTTTGAACACTATGGGCCAAATAGAAATTAAGTTATGTTCTGGAAACTGTTTTCAGTTTTAAAGTAATAGTGACCTGGACCTTTGACCTTGTGACCATAAAATCAATAGGGGTCAATTTACCAATATTGACAATCAACCTATGAAGTTTGAATATGAAAGGCCACATGGAACTTAAGTTATGCTCCGGAAAGGGACTGAGGTCATGCTCCGGAAACTGTTTTCAGTTTTAAAGTAATTATAACCTTTACTTTTGACCTTGTGACCCCAACATCAATAGGGGTCTTTTACCCAATATGGACAATCTTCCTATAAAGTTTGAATATTGTGGGCCAATAGTTATGCTCTGGAAACTGTTTTCAGTTTTAAAGTAATAGTGACCTTGACCTTTGACCTTGTGACCTTAAAATCAATAGAGGTTTTCTACCCAATATGGACAATCATCCTATGAAGTTTGAACACTGTGGGCCAAACAGGACTTAAGTTTTGCTCTGGAAACTGTTTTTAGTTTTAAGGTGATAGTGAGCTTGACCATTGACCTCGTGACCCCAAAATCAATAGGAGTCTTTTACCCAAAATGTACAATCATCCTACGAAGTTTGAATATTGTGGGCCACATTGAACTTGAGTTATGCTCCGAAACTGTTTTCAGTTTTAAAGTAATAGTGACCCTGACCTTTGACCTTGCGACCCCAAAATCAATAAGGGCCTTCTTCCCAATATGGACAATCATCCTATGAAGTTTGAACACTGTGGGCCAAACGGGACTTAATTTATTCTCCGGAAACCTTTTTAAGTTTTAAGGTTATAGTGAACTTGATCTTTGACCTTGTGATTCCAAAATCAATAGGAGTCTTCTACCCAATATGGACAATCATCCTGTGAAGTTTGAATATTTCGGGCCAAATGGAACTTAAGTAATGCTCCGGAAACTAAATTGCTTACGGACGGAAGGACAGACTGATAGGCAGACAGACGGACATACTCACAAAATGGTACTTATGTGACTTTTCCTTTGATCTTTTTGGCCATTTTTAGTCACACAAGGCTTAAAAAAGACACACAAGTAAAAACGGAATGAATAGGATCAAAGAGAATTTACTGTTACCCATTGTTCTCCAAGTCACACAAGTACCTCTGGGTTTGTACGGACGGACGGACGCCAGGGGGTATAACATAATATGCCCGAAATTCTTTCGGGCATATTAAACGCATGAATTTTCTGTTTATTATGTACATTTTTGTCTTTTCTGACATTTCAATTTGAAGAATTCTCCATAAAATTTGTGTATTGATTGAATTTAAAAGAAAGTAGTCCGGCAAGACACCAGTAAAAATACGGAAAATATACTTCACTGCAGTGAAAAATAAAGTTTTACAGTAAAAATACGGAAAATGAAAATACGCATTTTATTTCATATATATTTTACAATACTCCTTATGTAAGTATATGATAAATGCAATGACGGCCATGATAATTTCAATGACATAACCAAGTGTCGAATGATAACATTAAACGAAAATTCAAATGTCGTAACCCAGAATTACCGAATCTGACTAATATTGGTATGTTATTCATGATAGTGTCTCGCCTAGGACGACAAGGCGACAGTATCGATAACGCAACGCACAAAGTGTACCAAATCAGCCAGCATTGGCGATGATGTTAGCAATGGAACGCAAGGCGGCAGATACGATTTTATAAAGAACTGTTTCAGAATTTAATTTTATACATAATAATGATTGGTCCTATATCAAATTTTTAGGCGAGATATTTGTTGCACTACTGCTACCTATATCAGATGTAGATGTGAATACTCAACAAATAGAGAGAAATAGAATCCCTAAAGAAAGTCCAAACCGACAAAATTGAAAATGTTACAGACTCGGTTTGATCGAGCCTGTTCATGGACAGTACTGGAAAGTGCAAGCTACTGTCCAGCCCCCTAGCACCGGCTTAAGCTGTATTTAATATTTAAACATATATTAGTAAGAGTTTTAAAATCATCCGCAGATGTGTTCTCATGTACATAAAACAAAGAAATATATAAATAACATTATATAAATAACACATGGGTTTGTGGGTAACAGTTAAATATCATCCCGAGGAAAATGCTGTTACCTGGGGCGTTAGCCGAGGGTAACAGTATTTTTACGAGGGATGGTATTTTTACTGTTACTCACAAGCCTATGTGTTATTATTTGTATTACCACGAACAATAACTGACCATTTTTTATGATGATTTTATTTTCTTTGCTTTAGAAAATAGATCATGTGACCAGATTTATACTGTAAAAAATACTGTTACCTTGTTTAAGTATAAATGTCTTAGTCACTTGGTACACTTGCATAACTCCCAGTGGCCTATGGTAAATTAATATTACACAAACAGTGAGGGGTAATAAGATTATTTTTATAGATCTTTACTGACATTAATTATATGCGATAAAGGGCAATTTAATTCAGTGAATTTAAGAAATACACGTGTTTCCGTTCGTTTTGTTGGGAATTTCCTTGTTTTTTAGTTAGGCGTTCGTTTACATATAACAAAAGTTCTTCCGTTTCGGCACCAATTTATGCATTTTATTGGAGTAAAGATTATAAATATTTTAAAATAATGAAATTTGATTCCCCAAAGAACACCCAAAACGGAAAAAATGTTGCATGCTCGGTTTGATTGAGCCTGTTTATGGACGGTACTGGAAAGTGCTGTCATAAGCCATACCTTGCTTATATTACAAATATGGCCGTGATCTTCAATTCAATTTTGCCGTGTTGAGGTTTCTTTAGGGATTCTATTTTTCTCTATTTTATTTTGTGTACCACCCACTATGAAGGCAAAACGATGCTATTTCAAAAGAGCTTAAAATGTATGGTAAAATGTAGTTTGTCATTTGGTTCATAAATTCTTACTTAAAACATACCATTTCGTTATAACAGTTAAAAGAATGATTATTCATTTACAAATTAACATTTACGTATTTTGAAACTACTTAACTATTTAGAATGCAAACTGTATAATGAGATTTATTTAAACGTTGTGTGATCAATCTTAAATATGATAACAGAAACACAACATTGTAAGCAAAAATATTGTAAATAATGAACTCAACTCAATGTAATTGCCTTTTGCTTCCTGTCATTTTAATGGCAGATTCATTTTACATAAGTCTGTTTATTTGTTGTTTAGGTTTTTTTTATCTTTTTTATGTCTTGGTTACGGTCGCAATCCAGCTAACGCCTTTCATTTATTTTCTCGTGATTTTTTTAATACATATATGTTCAATTGAGCCGTATTCAGAAGATCACAACTAGTCTGCAGTATTATCTCTCATTACGTGTATTTTAATAGCTAAGGCACCAGACATGACAGCATTTCCTGTCCACGCTTTAAAAGCTAATACAACTGAAAATGAAACGCTGGCTAAATGCACTTCCGCACTTTGCTCCACTTCGTCATATTTTATCAAAAGATAATGCATTTAAGGGCGTTGATGAGACTCAATAGATATTATTACGTTTCCGGTGATAAGTGTGTCTATATCTTTGACTGGTGTTTCGTCAATCTAGATAACTTATACAGGAATTTTCCCATTCGCAAATGTACGGTGTTCCGTTTGGACAATCGTGACATTTTATTTATTCTGTACCCGCGATGCACGATGGTACGATGGTGAAAACGCGATGTAACATCGCGTTTTCACCATCGTACTATCGCGCCATCGCGATTTCACCATCGTACCATCGTGATTTCACCATCGTACCATCGTGTTTTCACCATCGTACCATCGCGTTTTCACCATCGTACCATCGTGCATCGCGGGTACAGAATAAATAAAATGTCACGATTGTCCAAACGTGTCCAAACGGAACACCGTACAAATGGCACCAAACATTTCTAAGAAGTCAGCAGCGGTTATGGTTTGGATTTAAAGAGTAAACCGTTCGTAAGCAGCTTGTAAGATAACTGGTGAACTGATACAAAATGGGTCAATTTGTTAATTATATGGACGTGTTCACATTAAAGCATTACGCCTCCAGATTCATGTTGATTTTCATGAACATTTTGGAAATGTATTTAAAAGTAAAACATTGTGAGGTGAACAAATAAAGAAATTTACATATTGCAATCGTCACTTACAATCAAGGAAAATTACCAAAAATCGTCAACATATGCAAAAATAGTCCTTACTGCGTTAGTAACGCAGAAGAAATATCGTAATAAAATCCTGCAAAATCAGTCTTTAACAGCACATTACATTAAAAATATAATTTGGATATTGAATTTTGTTACCTTTCTTAAAATTTTAGTACATTTTTCTCAATATTGATTTTCTTGAACTATTTTGGCACATGGATGCGTACAGCTTTAAACGTAAATAAACATACTAGCATGATGCTGAAGAGAAACAAATTAGATTAATCAAATATCCCTAAACATCAAACAAAATCATATGTTTCATAGCTAAGCAGAAGTCTATATCTTCATATTGTGGTAATAAGTATGTAGAAAGCTCGGTTCTTTTTTTGACAGAAGTTATATACATTAAATATTGATGGTTAGTAAATAGAGAACCAGGCAACGATTTCATAATACAACTGTATCATTCTGTCAAATAAAACCACAAAATTGTTGATGTAATGCAGCTACATTGCCTGTATGTTGAACATTTCTTATTAACAAAATGTATTCATCAGTAAAATCCTATATTTCCGTGATACATGTTTTATTTATTCAGTGTCAGTTTTAATGGATTACTTTTACTTTACCCATTCGTATTAATCCGCCAAAATGATAGGCAGCTGTACAATCTTTAGGTCAGACACTCACATTGATATTTCCATAGACTTACATTATAAGAAATGGTCCCTAATCCTATCTTAAAATTGAGTTTTCATGCTAAAGAGGTGATTTTTCTAGCAGAATGAAATGCCTGACACATAAAAATGTTCCTGTTATATAGGGGTAGCCAACCAATTTTTTTGCAAAATGACTTCAAAGAGGATTACCCCCCATTTCATTTCATTTGAAATTTTCTGCTGATCACAGGACTGACATACACTTTTTATAAATGCAAATATCCAAGTCAAAATTATCACAGAGACTCATGAAATATTTCATTTTCTTCAGAAAACAATGTAGTGTGACTTTTTAAATTAGTTTTTATACTTAAAAATACCCAACTTTCATCCAATCACCTCATGTATAAATTGAGTCATACGGTTTTCCCTGCACCTTTTTTTCAGCCAATCGCTGGCCATGTTACAATGCGATACCCTGACCAAGAGTCAAAGATATTGTTAGGGACGGTATAACAGATACTCAAGTTGTGCTGTTCTGTTTTTACGAAAGATGTATTTTGAAGACTGTGATTGTAACATTTGTATTATTTTCACATAATGCGTGAAAGTAGCACTTTCCCGAGAGTCTATTTCCGTTATACATGTATGTCATTACACATAAGGAATGAAGTTATATATTTCTTAATTTGTTTGTACCACGTTATGTTCCATGACCTTCGTTATAACCAAGATTGTATTCCCACACACTAAAATAACTATCATGTTGCAGCGTAGACCTGTACGACCATTTAGAAGGTGAAGAAGAAATAGAAAAACACAATTATGAATAATTATTTATTTTATCATAGTGTATTGCGATTCAAGCAGACCGTACAAACAAATTCAGAACCAATTCCAAGCACATAGGGCCAATAAGTAATTGTTTATATAAAACATCATGAGTATTCATCAAATTCTTTTTTTAAATTCATGAATTAGTATATAATGGCGTTAACACATGTAAATGATAAATTATTTTAAATTGGTCAAAATAATGTACAGAATGCAGCCATGGATAATTATACAATTAATAATTCCGAAATGTTTCTACATTGTAATTATTTTTCTTTTCCTACACAAATATCTTGTACCATCGAATAAAAACAAACGTAAAATAATATTCATAATATAGATGTAACGGTATACATAACTAATCGGTGCTTGAAAAGCGAGACCGATACATATATTATTTTAGCACCATGCATGATAAATGTTTGAACATGAAACATTGTTTACATGTGAAAGTCATTTTATGTTAATTAAAATAAGAGTAAAATAATTAAGATTGTTCTTGCCTTTTAGTTTTTAAAAAAAGTTTCTAATGAGCATACACAAAGAAAATAATATGTCGATTTAAGCTTAATATTGTTTCAAAGTTTTAAATTCACGTGTATTATTTTGATTTATTTAATAGGTAAAATCTAAAAGTAAAGTAATAATAATTAATTAAAAATATATCGCGTACCTTTATTCAATTTCTATAAGCAATACATGGACCATAATCCCAGGTTCAAAAAGGTACCAGTGAGGACTGACTATTTCTAAAGGGAAAGTAAGCCACACGTAGCAAAATTACTATAGGCACAGACTAAATTAAATCTAGTCTGCTATTTTTAATTATTTGTTTAATAAACAAGACATTGATATTAAATCAAGGAAATTATCAAGGACAACTCTGTGCTGGGTAATTTTAAGATGAAATTAATGTAAATATAGTAAAAACTCACTAAACCGGACAGGCTACGGACTAGACAAAATTTCCGATTTAGATTCTTTACTTACTTGAAGGAGGGTATAACCTTAAATAGCAAGGTATATGCTTACTTGTTGGGGTTTTTTTTGTATCGGAATTCTTATTTAGTTAACATCAATTTTCTTTCCTCACGCTTATCATAAGATTAAACTAAATATTATTATAATATTATTTGTAACAAAATCATCATCGATAGTTCAAAAAACTTACCAGAATGGATTTACCAATAACCAAGTTACGTCATAGAGTACTCATAACAATATCATATATTTTAAATCTCAGTTATACTTTTTATACATGTACTAACAATGATTGTTCATTATACGTATCGGTGTATATTCACAAGTGACCAGATCATATCATAGAAAACATAATTTATTATATAATATATCACATATTTTACACAAATCAAATTTCTCTCAATTTTGAAGTTATAATATCTCAAAATAAGTAAGAGGTAAATTTACATCTATGATAATAAATAATGTTTAATGTAATAAGTGTGTTTAAGTGCATATTTCATTCACCTTTTTGGCAAAAGACAAGTAATTATATAGAAATAAACATCTACCATACTGACAGATAATAGCACGTATTTGTGAGAACATTTATAACATAAATAACTGTCTAATGTATGTCTTCATAGGACATCTCTCTTCTTTCCAAGAAACTGTGGGAGTATATCAAAGTTCAATTACTTGTGCATGCCTTATCCTAAAGCCATGTTAGACGAAATCTCATATTATTATAGCTGCACTGTTTAGAGTTGGAAAATACGTGATACGTAATAGAATATCTTAAATAACCGAATATTTGCACGCTATATAACAATTCTGCAGCAACTTATTCAATTTAGCGTAATACTTATATCATTGGCATGAGAACAATAAGTACTTTCAACAGAGACCTATGCGTGATAGAATATCAGATCTGCGACGCTTTACCTAACAGTTTTAGTAAACAAGCTGAATTCGCAAAAACAGTTTTCACATTGTTAAAAAAGATATTTAAACTTGTACATCCCTGTACCTGAGGTTCACACTCTTTCTATTATTATAATATCAAGAGTGTTCCTAGCTACAAATAAATAAACAATCTTGAAACAAAACAATTTGTAGTTTTCTTTTGTAGATTAACGTGAAAAGAAAGATAAAGAAAACAGAAAAGAACATGAACTCACATATAGATTAGTGAACGTTGTAAGGTTAGTTCAATTTGGTCACAAATCTTGGAGTTAAAGGTATATGATAAGCGCCGTATGAACACATCTGCAGATGTTTCTAAATTCGAAATTTCACCATTTTCGTGTTTAAATGTTGAATTCTGTTTCAGCCGGTGCTAGGGGGTATGGATCGTAACTTGCACTTTCCACTACCGTCCATTTACAGGCTCAGTCAGACCGAAACTGCAACCTTTTCAATCTTGCTGTGTTAAGGATTCTGCTTTTTGGTTCTTTATCGTCATTAGAATTGCTGTGGATATAAATAACTGTGTTAAATATCAATATCGGCATAAATAAATGTAGTTGTAGAATACACATATTTATAACATAAATGTTGTTGTTTTTTTTGGCAAAGAAATAAACAATGTGCCTAAATGTATGAAATTAAAGAAGGGTAGAAGAAATAAAGCATTTTCTGTAAAATGGTAAAATAATGGGACATCGTACTCAATTGAAAGGTAAGATGTATATTGCTTTAACAAGTATAATTTTGGTGGACTAGATATCAGTCAAACGTTTGTAAAATTCTTTATATCCCAATAAACAAAATACAAGCATATCGTTGCAAAAACACTTATTAAATTATGAGGTAATTCATAGATATTTTTTCACTAATGTATCTCGTAGAAGTGAATAGCTAATGATTTTGCATGCGAGTATTTTTAACAAATGTCTCCTGACATTTTCAGAAAGTTTTATCTTCAAGATACAAGTACAAATGTTGCTGCAATGCAGCAATTGAGAAGCTCCGCGCAAAAAATGTGCTCATTACAGATACCTTACCAAATTATTCCTACGCTTAGGTCATGTTATATTCAGATTAAGTACTATTGTAGATTTTTTCCGAATGTTTTGTAAACCATTTTTTTGCATAATTATACTTATCTTATGCACTGTCCATAATTAAAAAGAGGTGAAAAATATCTAATATAAAAAATGCTTTCACTGATGCCTACCTGTTAAGGAAAGTAATTCCATTGAATACAAACAAGAGTTACAAGACTTGTAAATGTTATGTGACATGACTGCACTGTGTTCTGTTTGTGTCACTACTGTAGTCAGTAACAGTAAATAGATGATAGAAATATCAAAGTCTGTTATAATTGTAACAAATATACAAATAGTAACAAAAGGGACTAATATTATAATATAGTAATATTACATGCATATTTTTCATGTCAAATTAAAAAAATGGTTTATTTTAATACTGAAAGTAGAACACACTCTGGATGTAAAAATGGGATGAATTTCAAAAAGACCAAAGGAATTTTTTTTGTTTGTTATACACGCGTTACATGGTGATTCAGTATTTATCAATGTAATAAGACTGTTACCTGATTTTTAGGTAGGTATGAGGAAATTCACTAATATCATATGCGTGCGTGCGTGCGAGACAAAGATAAAGCTATTTGACATTGGTAATATATAAAAAAACTATTATTAATTAATTTATTGGGAGATCAATATATATTGTTTGTTGAATTGCTTTAAAACCATTCATAAAAACATTACACTTCATGTTCAAACTGCAGATCAAAGTTTCTGTTGTTGTCATGATATCTATCTATAGCCTATGCTTAAGGTGATTCCGCTTTGTCAGCCATGTTTGTTTTCAAAGTCTGTCCAAAGTGAAAGTAGGCCAAAATTCATATAACAACAAAGCTCTTATTGTAAAATGATGAACCATTTGAAAGTACACTTCCAGGTTTATATTTTAAGGACAATTATAAACAAAAATAAAAATGATAACAATAAGAATATTTACCTTGAATGTGCTACATTTCTGAAGACCAAAAACATTTTGTTGCAAAGTTTTATGCACATTTCATGAATGGCAAAATCCTTTTTAAAGTCTGTTTTAGTGCCAACAAAAGCTATTTTTTTGCAGCAAATACAAAAATCTTTAACCGCCTCCGTGGTCGAGGGGTTAGAGTCGATGACTTCTAATCCAGTTACCTCTCTGGCGTGGGTTCGATCCCCGGGAGATGCTTTGGTAGTTTAGCGCGGAGGAAGGTAGTCTAGTACTGGTGTAACTCTCCAGGAACGATGGTTAGGAAACTACCCGCCTATATGACTGAAATACTGTGGAGAAAAGGCGTAAACTGAAGCAAACAAACAAAACAAAAATCTTTCAAAACTTAACTCCAAATAAATCAGTATCTCATGTCCTTCTAAGCACATGGCCTCCATTTTTTTGGAAAAAAGTAGTGCAAGAAAACAATCATCATTTATAGCCTTATGAACTACAATTAAAATGAAAACACCATCTAACTTTAAAATCTAACCTTTTTATGTGTAACAGTGAAGTGTGTCTGTTTGTCATGTACACAAGAAATAGGTAAATGATGTTTATTTTCATGGTACTACTTTTTTACACATGTCATGGAGGCCATGTTTTTTCAAGGTCAGATAAACTACTTTCCTAAGATTTATGTTTTTTTTTAAGTTTTTTGTATTTTCTGTAAACAATAGCATTTGTTGGCACTAAAATAGACTTTAAACTGGATTTTGCCATTCATGAAATGTGCATAAAACTTTGCAACAGAATGTTTTTGGTCTTCAGAAATGTAGCCCATTCAAGGTAAATTTCTTATTGTTATCATTTTTATTTTTGTTTAAAATAGTCTTTGAAACATAGAACTGGAAGTGTACTTGCAAATGGCTCATCATATAACAATGTGAGCTTTGTTGTTATATGAATTTTGGCATACTTTCCCTTTGCACAGACTTTGTGAAAGCAAACATGGCTGACAAAGCGAAATCACCTTAATAAGGGTCCATCTGCTCGTAAGGCTACTAAATGCAGCTTTCGCCAACATGTCACCAGCCATACCAATAACGTTTTTTTCTTTTTCTATATACTAAAGTTTAATTATTTCAAAACAACCAATATATCAACATGTTATTATTAAACATTTAATTTCATAAATATAAATTAAAAATAATTATCAAAAGCAAAATTGTTAAAATTTTATGCCTGAAATCTTCTTTATATTGACAAATTCAATCACAAATAGTATACTTGATATGCTGTGTGTAAATGTATTTCAAAATGTAACAAATTATAATTTCATTTACTACTAAAAAAGGGAAATAACAAATCAGAACATTTATAGCTATTTTTAGCTTTCGAATTTATGTAACAGCAGAACTGCTTTCCGGTTCTCATTCATTAATATGACATGCTGCGAATCACCGACGGGGAAAATAATATAGAAATCGAAAGGAGTTCTTGAATGCGGATTTACTTTTAGCTGTAAATCGAAAGGATTTATTGCTCAAATCCGGGCCAATGGACAAAAAAAATAGTAAACACAAATAGTAAATCCTGTTTAAAAATAAACCTGTATAGTAACTATTTATTTTAATTGTGACTCTGATGAATGGAACTTGCCAGGGACGTATTCACTGTAAACTAGAGTCACATACTATAATGTTTTGTTTCTTTTCTTTTTATTAAAGACAATTATGTGTTTAAAAATTATTAACTCGGAAACAAGGAAATAATAACAAACAAAAACAATTACTACAAACACGGGTAGGATGATTGACATATTCAATATATCTCTCAAATCAGTATATAAATTAAAAAAGTGGTAGGAAAAAGCAAAGGTAATTTCATATTTGAACACGCCACATAATGTCTTTCAAACTTTTATTGATAAACACAGGTTCTGTTATTAATGTTTCTAAGTCGAAGTACGTAATACAACCAAACTTGATTGAGATGTGGGTAATTGCTGGTTTATATATTAATATGTTCTGTAAAATTGTCTACAAGAGAAGTGCAAATGTCCTTCCCTAATATGTGTACATATTTTTGAAAAGATTAGAGTTGCCAGCGGTCGAAACATAAAATTTTGATCAATATTACCTCAACATTAAAAAAAGTGAGCTTTAAACTTCATACATTTGTTGTTTCGTTATTCTGGGAAAATTATGTATTAGTTCAAATGGCGTACTATAATTACCGGAGATTACGATTTATTTAAACATGAGGTATTAACACGGTAACAAAAATAAACAATAGTTAGAGTTAACATTTTTGAACATTTAAGAAAAACAATAAGCCATTGTTTTGAATAGTTTGAAATACGAGTACATGTTTAACGCATTTAAGACGGCAATGCTCTGGTTCGAATATCTTTTTAAATACATGATAGAATAAACAGTGGCATAAAACGATGATTATCAAATAAGAAATCGCAGTATCGAATAATCTTGGTTAAGGAGATGGCTCTATTATTGCAGAATGTGATATCTACCTCAGACTTCACTTCTGTAAATTATATAAAATGTTTATAAACGTTCTTGTCCGATGTTCTGACTGAATTATTGATAAAGAAATGCTTTATTTTATCAGCAAATTACAAAAGTATGATACACATGATTTCGTGTCATAAACATATATTCATAAAATATATTTCTACGAAAATACTTTATATTTATCCCCGAATTGACCCCTTGAAAACATGGCAACGGAAACAAAACTTAACACATCTGCGGATGCATCTAAATTGAAATTTCACCAGTTTCGTGTTTAAATTTTGAATTATGCTTAAGCCGGTGATAGAGGGCGTGGGCGGTAAATTGCACTTTCTAATACCGTCCATGAACAGGTACAATCAAAGCGAGCCTGCAACATTTTTACAATTTTGCCGTGTTGGGCTTTCTTTATGGATTCTGCTTTTCTCTATTTTACTTATGACATTGAAAAAGAATCAAGTAAACTGACAAGACATTTCAATAGATGATATTTACCTGTCTTAACAATCGCATTCGTTTACCTGACATTCTTAATTTGACTTTTCTGATTTCTGATATTATTCGCAACATTCTTAAAATCTTTACACGATTTTAAACGACATAAACATACACAATTAATGTAACATGTTACTGACGTCACTGGTCTGTTTTCATTTTAAAACAATAGTTCATAAATTACAGTTCTTACTTCACTTTATTGTCAGGGGAACGGATTTACGGGTAAATAATTGCTTTTGTATTGAACAAATGTATATTTTAGAAGAGAATGTACATAAATGAGAGCGTTGTTTATCACAATGTTGTGTTTTCATATTTTCGTATAAATGAAGTCGAAAATATATTTAAATAAATGTAAGATCAATTAAAATAAATGAGAACTATTTCTAAATATATATACACGGATGAAATAATAAGTAAAGATGGTCGTCACTTTGTAAAAAGCAATGTAATTTTTATATTGTTTCGTCTATAATTCTTGAACAATAACATGATATTTTATGATCTCGATAATGTGAATAGTATGTCACATATTTGTGACACATGTTGATATTAATGTAATGACGTCATCTTTTGAAGATAACTTTGTATTTGCAGGCATTATCATTATCAGTCTCATTTAGGTAGTAGATTATGCGCCAGCCAACGCCTCCATTTCCTGAAAATATCACCTTAAAGGCTAAACATAAAGTATTTCAAATGCTGGCTAAATGGCGTTTTAATATTTTTTTTCTACACCATCTTGTATTTCGTTTTCTTGTCATACCTTCGTGCCTTTGGGTGTTTAATAATATTTATGAACATTGAAAATGTTGTTTTTTTTTTCTCAAACCTTTTTTTTTAACTTGTGTGCAAATTTACATATCATTTTTTCACACCGTTTTTCCAAAATAATATTTTCAATTGTGAAAATGCCCCCAAACCGAAAAGCCTTGCAATCATTTCCTCTCAAATCGGGCTAAAATGACACTAACTACCGATTTTCTATTTAATTCTCGGTATATTGCTAACATACATAATATATTTGACAGACATTTCCATTTTAAGTGCTCCACTTGATCTATGTAATATTTTCAAATTTTATGTTTTAGTCTTCGGAATTCAGAAGAGTTTCTTGTCGATTAAAATGAGAATAAAACTGCCAGGCTTGCCTTATTTTTTCAAACAAGTCACGATTTATAAATGATGATTCCAAACCCTGTTGAATTTACGTTTATGTTTACATTATTCTAAGACGGAACCAAGATTGTGAGAAATGTTCGTTTGGTTTATTGCAAAGGAATACATGTACCAGGCACAAAACAGGGTTGGTAAAAAAGTCGGTCTTTCGTTTTAACATCCGATAAACGGTTGGTATTATGTAAGCAGCAATTCAAAGTGCTACAACTTTTCGCATTTTACCCTTTGTACTCAGTAGTCTGTTTCCCATTATGCAATAGGATTATTTTGATTTGTCACACTTGTTTGCAATAAATTTCATCTAATCAGCAATTACAAGCCATTGAATTATGTCTCATTTCACATCAAATGCAATTCTTGAACAAAATCGGCGCATAGGTCTATATAAAGTGGGATGAACAAATACCTTAACGCGTAAAATCACGCGAACTATTGCGTTGTTGTACTGAATGTGATATGCGTGACATTCTCTAAAAGTTCATTATCAAAATATAAGACATCACAATCCAGGACATTACTAGTTTCATTAAACAAAAACGCGGAATCACCAAATACTACATGTTTTGTACATGAATAGTATTTCAGAAGCTTAAATTTTGTCTTACAATGACATCTACAGAAGCTCTAAATAAGTAGTGAATCAAACTACCGGCTACTCCATGCTATCAGTAATACACCGTATTACCGGCGCCAGTGATGGCAGATCACTGCAGTGATGGCAGATAGCTGAAATTTACCGCTCGGTACAGGTAGGTTAGAAATTTGGTTGGTTTTATTATATTACACAAATACGGCCCATTTCATTGCTACGAAACTATTGTCCATTGACTGGAGATACTATTAGGTAATTTTGGACTCGTTTTTTCCTGTTTTTAGGCTATTTTGAGCAGGTTAAAAGTGACAGCTTTGAAAAGATCCGTGAAAATGTCTGTTTTTTGTTCAAAATATCTCAAGTTTTTAACTGTTCCACAACTGTCGAACAAGCAACCAACGGATCTACTTGCAATAAGTTAACGGGTGTGTTTATAATTTAAGTCAATATTCACAAAATAAAACGTTGCAACGGTTTAAAATCACAGAATGATAAACATTGCAAAAAAACATTACTTAGATTTCTTTCTTCGGACAACGCATGTATTAACCATCTTCTTCCATATAAATGTACGAGTCTGCGGTCAAATTTTATCTTTTGATGTAAATTGCCCAAACTACAATGTGTAGGATAGATGCTTTAAAGAATGAGACGCTTTAAGTTTTTGTATTGTTTTGATCCTGATTTGTGACATATCCATTAACGAGTTCATCTGTCTTGCATTTCAACGAATGACGTAAGTTGTAGTAACATTATGGAAGAGATACAAATTTAAATATAAATAAATTTGACGGGCGTTTTAATTAATCTACTTTTTATGTAGCAATACTTCGCCCGCCGTGAATGTTTCAGCATTGATGTACCTTAACATATTTCCGGCAGTGTAACACAGCACTTTGGGGTCCAACGCACATTGGGGTTAAATCGAGAAATTGACCCCAAAGTGCGTTAATATGCTACGTATCAACGCACTTTGGGTTCAAGAGGTCTAAAGGCGTCATCTGAGTTCTGCTTTAATACTGAGTACTGACCTATTTTCTATCTGCGACATTGGAATATTTGAGGTGGAGTTCAAGATGGCGGTCAATACGTTATGATGCTTAAGTGATAAAAGTTTCATTAATTTTACTACATGTACTTGAAATATCTAAAAATTGTGTTCATGTAACAAAATTACGGTGGCATAAAAGTGACATTTGCAATTTATGTTTTTAGTTTTGCATTCATATTTTTTTCAGTTTTGCATACATATTTTATTAGTTTTGCATTCATATTTTATTTTTGTTTTTCGTACATATCTTATTTTTGTTTTTCATACATATTTTAGCTAATAAAAACAGCCTTCAAATCTCATAACAGCCCATAGGTGAGTATAAAACTAGCACAGTGGTTTGGTCCCATTTCGGCCCATTTTTGGAATCGGCCAAGTTGTTTTCGGCCGGGCAAGTCTGGTTTCGACCAACCCTTTTCGGCCAATTTTTTATATTATATGTATTTTACATAATTATTGTTTTTTATTACTAGTATTATATACTATTATATTAGTGTCTATTTTGGAAAGGGCTGTTGATTGGTGATCAGTTATTATTCCATGAATATGCACAACTCAACCCCAACCCCTGAGAACTGAGAATTATGAAACTTAGGTCAATTCTTTAGCACATCCAGGTAATGTGCAGAACTTATATGCCATGTGCCGGCTCAAGGTCGGGGTCACTCCTTCAGGTCAAAGGATAAAGACTTGGGTTTCATGTCCGCTCCTTATCTCCGAAACCCCATGAAGGATTTTAAGGCACCTTGTGACAAATGTTAAAAGTGTTGTTATTTTTTGATACCTTCAAAATGAAAATATTTGTATTTGCAAATGGCATTTGCAAACGAGGTACTGTAATTTACAGAAGTGGCGAAGTGTTTGAAAATGGTGTTTTACAAATGGTGTAATTATCCAAACCTCTACTTTGCAAATGGCGTCATGTAAAAATATGTACGAAGTAACAAAAATAAAATATGTACAAAAAAAAAACTAAAATAAAATATGTATGCAAACTAAAAAAGAATATGTATGCAAAACTAAAATAAAATATGTATGCAAACTAAAAAAAAAATATGTATGCAAAACTAAAAATAAATATGTAGGACATATTTGTGTCTATTTAATACTTTGATTTTTTGTTTACCATTGCCTTTTTCTACAATATATTATTTAAAACATAATTAACATTAATTTTGTATGACCCCAAAGTGCGGTTGTTTGCCTGATGTTTAAAAATGCATATGTACCTGTTTAACGCACTTTGGGGTTAAAATTGGACCCCAAAGTGCGTTATGCACTCTGGGGTCGGACCCCAAAGTACGTAACGCACTTTGGGGTCGGACCCCAAAGTGCGTTTGACCCCAAAGTGCGGTGTTACACGGCAGCATTATTTCGATAATATATCCAGTTTTATACAGATTAACGATGCTTGTTAAGAAAGTGGATGTCACGAAGTTTCCAATTCAAGTTTAACACTTGACACACTAGGGCAATGTGACCTAGACAGCAACCCTGATATCCATTAAAGGGAGTGAAGATTTCCTGATAGTTTAATCAGTGTGACGTTCTACAGCGATTGCATAATCTCGTTTTAGATCTGTTGTCTGCGCCATTTAGATTGAATCATACTAAAATCTACGTCTAGACTCTATAAAGTATGCTTGTTAAACATTCAGTTAAAACATGTTGTTAACTTGTAAATGAGACAAAATGCACAAACATCAATGTAAAATCGTTTGCATTGCAATTATCATCATAAAAATATTACTATAAAACAACGGTTGAAGTAACGCTTAAACCTGTTGCACAGGCGATATATTTTTAGCATTTGTCATTCACATTTCAATGTACATATTCTGTAAACTTATCTTTTCAAATAACTTAAACAAGCTTTTGGTTGTATCAGCGACATTGTCGTTCATTGTTTTCAAAAAAGTTTCATTTCAATGAAAAAAGTCTATTAATTTACGTAAACAATAAGATCAAATTGAACACAATTTATCATATCAGACACATGTAATTGATATTTCAGATACTTAAGTCGTCCAGCACGACAGAATTGTCAGGTTGTTGTAATTTTATTTCCTGCTCTTAATAAATTGTTTTAATATTCCAAATTGAAACTGTATGATCACCGCTATGATATGGGTCCTGCTTTATTTACATGTTTAATTGTCTTTCACATCTCTTTACATATTTATTTCTTTATGTTGAATTGTACGTGAGACTGTGCAAGCAGGGAAGTATCAGAATCACCATGTGAATGATTTATTTTAGTTATTGTTCCTGTACATTAAATGATAGATTCTTGAAATTTCATAAAATATATAAATATTTACATAAATGAGACAAGGAGTAAAAAGCATTCTCACAGTACAGAGAATTCATGATTGATGATATAATAAAATGAACCTGAAATAAACGTGCTATGCTAGTTACAGAATGTTATTGACTCTTTTTATTTGAACAGTTTTGTATTACACCAAAAAAAAAATTTTTGTTACAAATATCTACTTACTGACACCAATCCGTGTACTATTAGATGAAGCACCTCAAATAACGATATTTGGCTAAAGAAATAATTATATTATCTTAGATTGTTTTGTTTGCAAATTTCTTGTTCATATTCCCATTTTGTGAGGAGATCGTTTTCATAAAGTTACAAATGTTTCTTGTTTTTTGTTACAATTGCTGCCTTACAATTATCACTTTGCAGATTGTGGTACATGTATCTGACCATATTTCATTTCGCAGCTTGTTTGACATATACAACCAATAAGTTATATAATTTATATTAATTCTATATTTTGCGCCAAACAACGTAAATCAGATTCGCTTTTCATCCAGCAGGATATACATTCTTTTATTATATATACTACGAATTTTTTTCATCCGTTTTTCTTTCTAGTACCACGTTGTACGTCCAGGACCACACGGAATCCGAGATCCTATCAAATCTAGAGGGAAATGAATAATCTGTCTTGGTTTTGATATTTGTAGTAATTTGTGGCACTAAAAATATACTTGATTACCTATATCATATATATGATTATCAGTATATCGATTTAAACATCAGCTTTAAATATAGTTTTTGTTTTTTGTTTGATTGGGTTTTACGTCACATAGACACAGTATAGGTCATTTGGCGACGTTCCATCTTTATTGGTGGAGGAAGACCTCAGGTGCCCTTTCGCGCATTATTTTAGGTACGAACAGGCGCCTGATTAGAACCACCGACGTCCCGTAAGCTAGCTGGATAGAATTCTAAGTCCCTGTCAGGATTCGAGCCCACAGCGCTTAGGGGCAAGTGGTTTGAAGTTTTAATAATTAGGGCCTACTCATTAACGAACATTGATATATGATGCCGGGCGTACCGGATCCCGAGATTATCCGGAGCCAATGTTGTAACAGGTTACCATGTTGAGTAAATTACCTCCCCTACTTATATAGGCAAGTGCGTTAGTAACGCTGTAGAATATGCACAGAAAAAACACGATATATTGATGTTTTTGTAAACATTCTTTCTTGAATGAATGGATCTACACATTGAATCTAACTAGACCAGTATTGACCGTTTACTTGAAATATATAAAAACAAATTACCATCTTGGGGCTAGTGGCTTTAGAACGCAACAGTCATATGGCAATTTTCAAGCTTTACTGGTTACAGAAGACCTCCGGTGTCCCTCAGTCATGGACAGGTACCACCTTAGAAGAAACACCGACGCTCCGTAAGGTTGATTGATAGCTTGCTCGCATGCAATGCTCCCCGATGGGCTTATTGTTTTAATATGTATTCCGCGTATGAATATTATATGAATAAACGAGAAATTTGCTTCACATATTAAGATCATTTTAATCATTTCAAATGATAAAGCTTTATTTCGTAATAAGTTACTTATTCGTAATAAGTTACTTACAATCTATAAACAAATGAAATATTTCACTATATGACGATCTTATTCAATTTTAGTGTAAATTAGTAGATAACAGTGCCATGATAAACTATATTATTTAGACGTCATCATTAATTTAACAATTAATAATATTACAGGACCGTACAATATAAACAACAAAAATGTATTAATGCAGTTTGAATTAACATTTTAATGCATAGACTTTATGATACAGACTGTAAACTTATCTCATTTGCGTAAAAACAACGATAGAGCCTAAAGTTTAAAGGCCCATTATGCTCAAGAAATGCCTTTATTTCATTTGTCAAAACCTTTTTATATTTTGTGTTCTGTTATATTTTCCAAAACATGACTCATTTGCCAATTAACTAAATTATATTTTGCTTCTGTTGCTTTCTGAGAATTAGTTCACTTATAGTGATTTAGTATTACTACTTTGTTTACACTTTGTTACTATAATGACAAATAATTTCACATTCAGGGCTACTTTATTCAGGTAATACGCCTCTAACATCATGAACATGCAGGAAACCACTTTTTAAACATTATTAATCATGTTTGTCCTAAATCTATAGAAAGACAAAAAATCGTTTCTGAGGCACAATGTGCCTTTAAATAAAGGTTAATGGATTTTAAATACCTTTTTAATGTTAGTAAGTAATGATAGTCACTTCCTTAAACTAGCTAAAAGAAGCATACCCATGTAACATTTAATGTTCCCATTATTTGTTATAGGTGTAACGGACTTGCCATTGTCTAATGTCATAAATAGGGTGATATTTCTCATCATAAATATTTTAAACCTGTAAAGTCAGAACACGTATTTTATTCGGTAGTCCTTCTTCATAGAGCTTACAACATCATTGTCACTAGGCATATTAAGAAGTGACTTAAAACATGTAATATTATTTTCAAGTAAAAGTTAATATATTTGTGATTTGCAGTTACATACGGACATACAGGCTGAATGGTTGCATCACATATTAAGGTTATTGTGCAGAATAAAACCAATGTAAAAAAAACAAAACAAAAAAACAAAAAGTTCACTTCACATATTCTTTAAATATGGTAATAGAAACCCTTTTATACGAAAAAAAATAAACATTTGTATCGCTGAGCTTATTTTGGGTTAATTTGACATTAATGTAGAAGACTTTGTAATTCCTGTCCTTTATTTTACATAATTTTGTCAAAACTTACCGTGACGCTATTATTAATTAACTTGGTTTATTTTATCCTTTGTCACACACTAGTGCGCACTTTTAAAGTGATTAGTTTGCGGTGTATATTGTGTGGACGCCAGGAGCATCACAACTAGTGTTCAATATTATCTTTCTCATTACGATTATCGTTATAGATAAGGCGCCAGACAATTGCTGCATTTCCTGTTAAGGCTATAAAATCTAATAAAACTGTAACTCAAATACTAGCTTAATGCACTTCCGCATTTTAGCTGCTCTATCAGATTCTGTCAAGAGATAATTTAGTTTAAGGCATTGATGGGACACAATAAATAATATTACATTTCCAATAATAGAAGTTTCTTATCTTAATGTCGTTGAACTTGTCCTGCCGCTTAATACTTTTAAGAGATAAAATATGTAGAGATCTATTTTTATGTACTTTCATTTTCAATCAGTGTTTACGCAGCATATACAATAAATTTCAAATTATCATGTGTAAGTATCTAGCCTAGGCAGACGATACCACGTCAATAAATGCTATTTTATTTTATTCTGTTGACGTAAACGTTATGACGCTATTCGCAAATTGCGTCATACATTCTGAACAACTCGTCAGCGTTTGTGGTTTGAATTAAAAAATAGAGGACCGGAGCATATGAGATATCAGATAACAAGGTATCGTTTTAACAGGTGAGTTAATGCATCGTGTTAGAAAGTGTTTTGTATTGGTATTAAGTCCGGTCCAGTTACGATATATTATGTGGTTCACTTACGACAACAAATAACATTTATCGAATATTTACCGCACATATGTACTTAAACGGAATGTGTATGCTTTATTGCTAAGTAGATGTAGGTTGTATAGGCCTTTCTCAAATTATATGCATACTTTACATTCCATCACCAGAGAGAGGCTAACAGGGCATGAATGTAAACAAACAAGTAAAAAATTGCTGGGAAATGCAGCAATATGATTGTCACGGCGAAAAACAACAACAAAAAAAAACCAACCAACCCCCACACAAAAAAAAACAACAAAAAAAAACAGTTAAATATATTGATAAGGTATCTCCAAATAGCATTGTTTTGAATTGACATGTTAACTTGTTCAGAAGGTATTAAAATATCATAATCATGTAACTTGTTACAAGAGCCATGCTTATATGTAGTAGAGCAGAATAATTATCATTCTTGTGTACTGCATACCTCTCGAGTGAGATTTATCCACCTATGAAGGTTCATGTTGATATCTCAAAGGCCTTTGTAGTTATGCTCTGGACAAAATTAAGTATGAAAAATAACAAAGGGCAATAACTGAAAAATAATGCACGGTAGGTTAAATGTCTTGTGTGCTGCACTCCTCCTCAATGAGATCTATCCACCTAATAAGTTTCAAGTTGATACCTCTAACACCTTTTTGATATTATTATTATTATTATTATTATTATTATTATTATTATTATTATTATTATTATTATTATTATGATATACCACATTTCTATAGCACTCTTTTCATAAATAAGAAATGTTCAAGAGTGCTTTACATAAATCCGATAAAACATAATCATATATATATAAGACATAATGAACAACATTAATTAAGTAAACCTATTAAACAATAATGATAATCTAAAACCAGTAAAGGATGGTAAGAAATACAGACACATTTAGTTTAAAATCAAGGCTCAATTAATAATAATTGAGATAAGCTCCGGACAAAAAGTATGAAAAATAACAAATTGCAATAACTAACAAAATATAAAGGGTATTATTCTTGCGCACAACATTCCTCCCCAATAAGATCTATTCACCTATAAAGTTTCATGTTGACATTTCAAATATCTTTTCAGAGATATGCTCCACTCAGGTGAAAAATTTAGTATGGAAAATAACAAAGGGCAATAACTCAAAAATTATGAAGGGTAGAGTTATCCCTCTTTTGCCCTGCATACCTTCTGAGTAAGATCTATCCACCTATGAAGTTTCATGTTGAAATCTCAAATGCTTTTGTATTTATTTATTTATTTATTTATTTAAGTCTCAATAACATATATGTACATATCAATCAATATAAAATACAGGATAAAACACATGGCATACATATATGAAACCAATCAAATGTTTGATTTGCTAGAGACTATTAAAAAACTATACATTTTCACATTCTTAAAAACTCTATCACATATTTTAATGACTACTCACTTAATGTACATATACAGAAAAAGAAATGAAATGAAATGTCATCTGAGTTTGTTCTTAATCATAACTTTGTCAATTCAAAGATCTTGGCAGGTATTCATATTTGAGCAAAGTTAAAATTCAAACTACTCTGTCTATCCCATAGAAAGGCTGAAAAATTTAATCATAAACAAAATAGTTCAGAAAACTGTAATGTGCTAAACTGTATGAAGACCCAAATATTCATGTTCTATAACAACAGTGGTTGTGTCAAAATTATGACTTGGCATTGATTTGTATATCCAGAAACAAACCCTCCTTATTTTTTGGTTCTAAACTATAATAATTTCTTTACCATATATATATACACATATTCTAAATGCTATGACCTAGAAAACTCTTCTTAATGATAATCTGTCGTTTTTTGTTTTGTTTTTTTTTAAAATTAAAACCCAGAATATCTTTAAAAGGAATAGTTTATAAAGCTCAACATTACAAAATGGTCTAAACAGTAAAAGCACAGGACTGATCTAATCAGACATATGAATTATTAATAATATTAATATAATTATTCATGTTGATATCTCAAAGGCTTTTGTAGTTATACCCTGGACAAAAATAAAGTATGAAAAATAACAAAGTGCAATAACTTAAAAAACAATGCACGGTATGTTATCATTCTAGTGTGCTGCAATGCTCCCCAATAAGATCTATCCAACTATGAAGTTTCAAGTTGTTACCTCTAACATTTTTTTAGATAAGCTCCGGACAAAAAGTTTGAAAAATAACAAATGGCAATAACTCAAACATTATAAAGGATAGAGTTATCATTCTTGCGCACAACATTCCTCCTCAAAAAGATCTATCCACCTATGAAGTTTCATGTTGACATTTCAAAGACCTTTTCAGAGATATGCTCCACTGAGGTGAAAAAATTAGTATGAAAAATAACAAAGGACAATAACTAAAAATTATGAAGGGTAGAGTTATCACTCTTTTGCACTTCATATCTCCTGAGTGAGATCTGTCCACCTTTGAAGGTTCATGTAGATATCTCAAAGGCTTTTGTAGTTATACCCTGGACAAAATTAAGTATGAAAAATAACAAAGGGCAATAACTGAAAAAAATGCACGGTTAGTTATCATTCTAGTGTGCTGCACTTCTTATCAAAAAGAGCTATCCACCTATGAAGTTTCAAGTTGTTACCTCTACTACTTTTTTAGATATTCTCCGGACAAAAAGTAAGAAAATAACAAATGTCAATAACTCAAAAATTATAAAGGTTAGAGTTATCATTCTTTCGCACAACATTCATCCTCAAAAAGATCTATCTACCTATGAAGATTACATTGACATCTCAAAGTTTGTTTTTTCTAGTTAATTTATGCTCCACTCAGGTGAAAAATTAAGTAAGAAAAATAACAAAGAGCAATAACTCAAAATTTAGAAATGGTACAGTTATCACTCTTGCATTGCACACCTCCTGAATGAGATCTATCCACATGAAGTTTCATGTTGATATCTCAAAGGCTTTTTGCTGTGGACAAAAATTGAGTTTGAAGAATAACAAAGGGCAACAATGAAAAAAATATGCAGCGTAGAGTTATCATTCTTGTGCACTGCACTTTTCCTAAATATGATTTATCCACAAATAAAGTTTCAAGTTGATACCTCCACCTATGAAGTTTCAAATTGATACTTTTTGAGATATGCTCCGGACAAAAATGTAGAGTGACGGACGGAAGGACAGACGGACGGATGGAGACTAATTCTATATCCGTCTTTTCGGCGGGGGTAATAAACATTGTAATAAATCTTGTTCATATCTAAAGGAAACTCAGAATTTTGCTCACAATAACGTGACATGAATTCTGAATGAAGTTTGATGTTGTGGTAAAAACTGATTTAAGGACCAAATTAAGTTATTTTACAACCTGGTATGGTGAATGTTAATTGTGAAACGCATATAGAAAAACCAAGTCTCATTTTAGAGAATTGCGCAAGAAAAATGAAATTATTAAACAAGAGGGATGGCCCTTAGTCGCTCACCAGAAACAACTGTTTTTCAGTGTTGGAAATTATTTTTCAAAAGAACTTGCTGAAAGGCAAGTCCAGCTCTTTCGGCAGTTCAGCTCGATCAACTTTAACTTGCCCCTTTAGTAATATACTTTCACAACACTGATTGTTTTAGCTTTTTTTCTTCATAATAAACAATAGGACCACAAAGATGGCCCTAGATGACTCATCTAACCCATCATTTCATTATTCACTATAAAAATTGTAATATTTTGCCCTAATATTTTGGAAAGGATTTGTTAAAATATGTATGTTGCAAGTGTGTTCCTATGAGACTATGTAGAATAAATGCTGAACAACTGACCACTAGAGCAGGATTAATTTTGATTGGACAACTTTTTTTAAAACTTTTTTTGAATGAAAACACAAAATGTCACATGCAAAACATATAAGGTGTAGTTGTTTGAAGTTCACAGTTTGGGACAATTTTTTTATACATTCTGTATGGTAACATAACTGTACCTCAAAAAAAGACAATAGGTCAAACATTGTAAAAAATATGAAAAGTAGGCCAGTTAATATCAAAATTCAATTCAGCATCAGAAATTACACCCCTAGTTCAAATTTCAAGGCTGTATGTCAAGAACACAAGAATGAAAGTCAAATTATATCAAAAATATCAAAAGTAGGTCAGTTGATATCAAAATTCATTTCGGCATCAGAATTTACAAACCTGGTCAACATTTAAAATCTGAATGTCAAAATACAAGACAGTAGGTCAAATGATGTCAGTAATACCTAAAGTAGGTCAACTGGTATCAAAATTGAATTCAACATCAAAAATTACACAAATTACACCCATAGTCCAAATTTCTAGTCTGTACATAAAAGACAAAAAAAGTAGGTAAAGCGATATCAAATATATCAAAAGTAAGCCAGTTCATATCAAAAATCAATTCAGAAACAGAAATTAAACCCCTTGTCCCTTGTTAATTCAACAACAAATTTTTTTTACAAAATTCAATAAGAGAATTGAGCAGATAAACTCATCTTTGATAGTAAAGTACAGGAGAAACAAATTTTATGTTTCTTTAGGCCTAATTTTTTTCCTGGTTAATGACCTACAACTGACCTTACAATGATGCAGTAGTCCGAATTCCAGAGCTGAAATATATTTACACATCATAAACAGGTCATGACCCAAGCCAATGAAATTTATGAAATTCTTGCTGAAAATGTCTTATTTGGATAAAAGAATGAATTTACTATGTACAGGAAACTGCATATGCTATTACAGGCAATGTAAAGATGGTCTTTTCTATAAAAAAAAAAAGAAAAAAAAGTTTTTGTAATGACACTATCATTATATTTATACTGTGACCACGAATAGTGTTAAGAGTTTAAAACATAACATATCTACTTTGTGTGAAGTCAAAACACGTATATTTCATATTCATATTTATAAGGAGACTGTGTATCCATTGTCAATATTTTTTTATATTAAAATTAGAGCTTAGAATATCTTTAAACTTTAATTTAAAGAAATGCTAGTGCATTTAAGCTTTAGCTTTAACAGGACCAATCAAACTAATATGAGCAAACTTGATTAAAGACTACCCAAGAATGCTACAGACAAAGTTTGGTGATCATCCATCAATTGGTTCTGTAGAAGAAAATGTCTAAAGGTTTTCTATTTTAAGCCCTAGTGACCCCTAAAAGGGGCCAATCAAATTAATATGAGCAAACTTGATAAAAGACTACCTAAGGATGCTACAGACAAAGTTTGGTGATCATCCATCAATTAGTTCTGTAGAAGAAGACGTTTAAAGGTATTTCTATTTTTAGCTATAGCAGCCCCTACAAGGGGCCAATCAAGTTAATATGAGCAAACTTGATAAAAGACTACCCAAGAATGCTACAGACAAAGTTTGGTGATCATCCAGCAATTGGTTCTGTAGAAGAAGATGTCTAAAGGTTTTTCTATTTTTAGCTCTGCTGAACCCTAAAAGGGGCCAATTGAAATGACATGAGCAAATTTAAGTGTGACTATCACAAGGATGCTACAGACCAAATTTTAGTTAAATCTGCCCAGCAGTTTCAGAGAAGAAGATGATTGTTGACGCAGGACGACGGACGACGGACGCCGGAGTATCCCCCTTTGATACTAATAGCTCACCCTGAGCCTTCGGCTCTGGTGAGCTAAAAAAAGAAGACAATTTAAGTTCTTAATTGCAAATATAGCAACTTAGGAATGTAATGTTCAAAGACATTTTACACGTGAAAAGATTCACTCCGAGAGAGACATAGATCCGACATGAGAACACATTAGTCAAAATATGTCGTCCCTTCGTGTTTTCGCATTTTGAGTTTTGTAATATCTCTTCATGGCAGTGGCAAGAAACTATCAAACAGTTCATAGAAGAATTACAGAAAAACTAAGGAAGAAAACAAACAGTGATATTGAACATTTGATACAAACAAATTTTCAAATGTTGACAGTTGTATATTTTGTAATGTTATACAGGATTTCCAACAAAATTTACTATATATATATTCATTATAGTTTTCAATAGGAAAAACACTAAGAGCATTTATTATGGTGCAAGCAAAACAATCAGCTTGACTGGCGAAATGTTTTTAGCATATTTTAAAAGACCATTTGTTCAGTCTTTTGCGCCTTGAATTTAAATAAAAACTTTAAAAGAAATCATTGCATTGCTTTGTTTTTAACATTGTGCTTTGTTACATATATGGTGCAAGGAATATGCAACATGTTTATTACATTTAATATTTTGTCCTCTTATTGCATTATATTGTTGAGAGAATATTTCTTGGAATGTTAAAAGAAACGCTAAAACTCGGTGCTGCCTTTCCTAATACCCTACAACTGCAAGGTATTGCGCAGGTTTTCTGCGAATGTTCAGTCCCCTATGTACATGGAATATTTGGGGTTGGTAAGTCCAGGCAACATCCTCTGGAAGTGCCGTGTCCCCTAATGATTTGTTATATACCAGGTAGTACAGGCTTCCAACAATATGACCACATGATCAAGTCGGTTCAACTGGACAAGTGCAATAAGCTAATGATACTTCAGCTTCGTCGATATTTGCAATTAAATGATTGTATTTCGTTTTTATACTGTAATAAATTAAATAGTTGATAATTTATAAGTTTAACGTTCCTTACTTAGCATGAAATGTATTTTTACATTGCTGTAAACAACATCATGAGTTATGATACTGAAAATCCATTGAAATGTATAAGACGGGTTGTCATGTTTAAACAAAATATCATTTTGATTTGATACGGCTGTCTGTAAAATTAACCAGTTTCTAGAGAGTCATCCAGAATTTTTTACTTTTAAATACAAAGTGAATAAAACATTTTTATTTCAAAAGCTAAATTTAGGGGAGGTATGGTACAGAATTCAGCATCTAACTGTTTACATCTATTATCAGTTAATTGCTTAATACACTCTTGACCAACATGTGTTGAGGTTAGCAATAAAATACTGATAATGCAGATAATGTCTATTTATAAGTTGCAAAGAGTTAACCTGATATTTATACTGACAAAGAATATTAGAAATTACTTGGAATTATCATAAACTTTAATTGACTTATCAGATCTTGTATGTCCTTCACTGTATATAGTGTAAATTTAACCCTTTGTTGATTTATTCATCTCCAGAAGAGATTTTTTAATATTAAATATAGTTCTCAACAAGTATGTAGCAAACAGAACATTATCAAGATCTCTGACACTGTAGAATAATCTTTCGGCCATATATTCATGATATGTTTACATAGAGCAGATACCGCAGCTTGCCCTGTTAGCCTCGTTCTGAGAAATCTTTGAATATGTATGAGGTAATATTAAGAAGGGTCTATGGTAACATAAACTGAAGATAAAAAGTTTTATTCTTGTTAGACAGAAGTAATATAATACTATCTATGCACGTTGAAATTAGAAACCGGTAACTATTGCTAATTGCTATATCCACTTTATCATTCTGAAAGCTGTAGCCACCGAAATGTTGAAATAATGTGGCTATACTGTTTATAATAGTATAACATTTGATTATAATAAGAAAGTAATCAATCAAATCCTTTATTACCATGGTTCTTGTTTTATTTGTTCAGTGCTATATTTAACGGGTTACTTGTACATTGGCAATTTGTATTTATAAACTCGTCAAAATGTCAGCCTCCTATATATAATCAATTATAAGGGGGTATTTAGAATTGTGGTAGGATGAACGTTGAGCAAATACTCAATTTGTGCTACGCTGATGTTATAAATAATGTACATTGTATGCTAACATAACGCTAGTTTTTTAATCAAAACTTTCAAAGCAGTTTTTTCTGTTAGTTTATAACACCCGTTGAAGCATTAGAACACTATCAAATTTGATGCATTATGATTTACACCCTTTTATTAACATAACAAGAGAAAGAAAGAAAAGAAACACGTTGTCAGCAATATTAGCGAAGCTATCGATTTAAGATTTACTTCAAGGTCATAATGCACTTCAGAACACCGTTTTCTTTTATCAGACTTGATCGGATTGAAATGTCAATTCATATTAGCAATCGTGTTTTAAATTTGTTATTATAAGATTTATCTTAAGACTTTTTTAATGCGATTTGCGCTGTAATGTGCTAAATGAGACGTTTTCTGCATTCAGAAAATAAAATAAAATAAGATGACACCGTGTCATATCATTGAACATGTTGCACTCTTAGAAGAAAATATTCACTATCCTATATAAAAGTAGTTTTGATAATACGGTTCAAATAGTTCAATTTTGCGTTTAAGTTTACTTGATGGGTCGTCCGAGCCCGTTTGACTTTAAACCACTTGCCCTCATTGCTGTGGTTTCGAATCTTGTCAGGGACTTAAGATTCGTTCATGTGAAAAAGCTATTAAATTTCCAAACGGAACGTCGCTGGGTGTCCGCTTGTACCTGGAATAATGCATGGAGTGCCTGAGATCTTTTTATTTTACATATAAAGTTGCTGCGACATAATATCCTAACTATGAAAATAGAAACGACACCTGTCTTTGAACAACACACTCCGCTTTTCTCAGTGCTTGATACTCACTGTTTTCCATAGCTTGTGTTTTACTTTATGCTGTCACATAGTTTTGAACTTTAAAAACTAGACAATTCAACAAAATCCAACAGAATATCAAAAGTAACAATATCGTAAGTCCGCAAAATTAATCAAGTTAATGTGTCACCCCAGTGTTAAAACTGCATTATCACTCGACGTATTTGCGTATAAGTCTGAAATAGTTTTTTTCTTTTTATTTCTTCTGGACAACACAATTAATGTTGAATGCACTGAACTCAAGAATATAATAATAAAAATAAAAATAAAAATAAAAATAATAATAATAATAATAATAAAATCAACTGCAGCATTTCGTTTAGACAATGAAGAACAATACAAATTCTGCATTTTCAAATAATTTTGTTAGAAATGAAGAATCGCGGCTCTCGCCATCAGAATCTTTCAAAAAAGTGAGCATGCGCAGTGTAGTTAATCAATGAAGAGAGAGGCCCGTAATGGTGGTTAGTATATGATCAATATAGGGATAAATGAAAGCGTTTGATGAAAATTAAAGCAATTGATTTAATAGAACGAATTCACAGCAAACACATGACAACTATGGAAGACAACAGACACAGACAAACAATAATACATATATAAATGTACGTATAAATGAACCTGTGACAGTTAAAAAGTAAATATCCGTTTTCATCAGAAGTTTTTTGCAATTGGAAGAATTATGTGTCAAAATGGAACATGCAAGATGATTTTGTTTTTTGTTTGTTTGTTTCATTTTATGCCTTTTCCCAACAGATATTTAAGTCATATAGGCGGGTAGTTTCTTAACCATTGTTCCTGGAGAGTTACACCAGTACTAGACTACCTTCCTCCGCGCTAAACTACCAAAGCATCTCCCGGAGATGATTAAAGCATGCAACCAAAGATTATTTAACGAATTCAATCAGTGAAACATGGCATGCATATATAGGATATCATCGTAATTTCGTAAATGCACAATGCCATAAACCATGTGAAGAATATTCTGGATACAGAATGGTCTCATTTCACAGATTATAACAGTATAAACGGGATTGTGTTTTGTTTTCTAAATAAAACACAGCTTAAAATATGTTTATGACTGGTAGATATTATCATTTGCTTAAGAAAAAAAAGAAAAATAACCTCTCAAGCACACTTATAACTTGCGAGGTCATGACAGTTAAGTTATTATTACTCTTGGTTGTATGTTTATGACTGGTAGATATTATCATTTGCTTAAGAAAAAAAGAAAAATAACCTCTCAAGCACACTTACAACTTGCGAGGTAAGGACAGTTAAGTTATTATTACTCTTGGTTGTATGTTTATGACTGGTAGATATTATCATTTGCTTAAGAAAAAAAGAAAAATAACCTCTCAAGCACACTTACAACTTGCGAGGTAAGGACAGTTAAGTTATTATTACTCTTGGTTGTTTTTTGTTACAGTTAGATTTAGTTGACAATTTCAGATTTCAGTTTCTGTTCATGGTAATAAAATAAATAAAGATATTAGATAAAAAATGTTATCTGAACACGGAAATGAATATGGAAAGAAACGAAATAGAGAAAAGGAGAACAGGGGAATTGTGTATGTTCATTTGATGTCACCATTATTAACACACGCATTTGATGCTAGAGTGAGTGATATGAAACAGCTACATAATAAGTAGCTCTAAATGCATTATTAGTTCTCAAGTAGCAAAATGTGAACAAAGAATTATTATTATTTTGACTTCCCTACAAAATACTAAATCACTTAACCTGATCTAAATGTTAACAAAGCGAAAGAAGCAAATGATGGTTGACTTAATTAGTTTGCCAATGAGTAATACAAACAAAGGCATTTCTTTGGGATAATTGGCTTTTAACGAAAAGTGATATAAAAGCAATCGATACTTTAAACCGTCTTATTATTCTGCGGTTAAAAATATTTGCAATGAAAAATGTCTGACATTATAAAAAGATGAACATTCCCTTACAGTTAGCATAATGTTGTATATGTATCATCTGTATTTTGTGTTTTATGCAGTGTCAATGAGAGTTTGTATCTTAACACCCCTGCATCGACAATATTTAATCATATATAATCATAAATATCGTTAGAGTTAGTATGATCAACAGAGTGCATTTTGAGATAAACATTTATCTCCCATTCATTAATATTTATTACTTAATATAAAATTCTTACCAAAAATCATAGTCACTGCAAAATTCATGGATGATGACCTAAAGGTCCTAATAACTTGCTATATATAATGCATTGCGAAATAATTTTATTATTATCCATGATCAATATGGTTTATAATATGATCTTAAAATAGCTGCAATCTCATTGGTCGAAACAGTAGTCATCAGAACTTTTTATAAAATCATATTCACTGTGTGAAGTATCATATTCACTGGCTGAAATGGATTTTTCCAGTCTAAAAATAGATTGAGACTCATATTCAATGACCATATACCGTAGATTGTTAATTCCGCGTGCTTATTAAAAATAATTGTTGCGTTTTGATCTCTATGGTATATTTCTCGATTAAAGTATCATAATGATTACTTTACATTTATAGTTAAAGGTTACACCGCAATGATGAGTATAAATTTGAATTACTTTTATATGCGCAACTTTCGCGAAGTTTCGCGAAGTTGTTGCATGCCTGTCACGTGCGTCTTTTTCCCGCGCTTCAACAAAACAGACAAAAGTTATATATGTATATGGTTGTACCTCATGTGATTATTCTTATAGCCTATTCATATAATAAAACATCCATGCTTAGCGACATATGAACATATCTGTGCATGCATCCTAATACCAGAAATCACGATTTCATCTTAAGATATTAAATTCTACCCTGGCCGGTGCTAGGGACGTACCTTGCACTGTGCACTACCATTTAGGAACAGGTTCAATAGAACTGAGCCAGCAACACGTTCAAATTTGCTGCCTTAGGGATTCCGTTCTTCACATATTCTCTATCAGTCTTGTTATATACATGTATACTAGCGTTATATTAACTGTTTCTTGTTTAAGCTATTTGTTCTTACTACGCAATGATATACATGTATAAAACATAAATATCACAGCTAACATTTAAAATCATATTTTCTTGTTTGTCTATCTCTACTCGTTTTAATTGATTATCCAATCGTGCGTAATTGTAATACCCTATCCTAAAACCTTTATCCCAAATGTTTAAGTTATAAATAATTCAGAAAACAAGAAACATTAGGGACTCAAGTCTCAGAGAACTTGACAACAGGATTTTTAATGACGGAAGAAAAAAACAAAACCAACCAGACTGATAAATGTATAAAGACTGTGTACCATTTCTAGCAAAAAAGCATGTTTACATCAAAATTTCGGTTATTAAAGTTGCTCCGTAAATTTATTTGATACATGACATTTTACAATGCAGATTTGCAAGCAAACGGTTGTCACAATAATTTTATTGTTTCAAAGTTCATTTATTCTCACAAAGTTCAATTATACAAACAGTTTAAAATTATTTTTGTCCAACAGGATTGCAGTATTCCAAGTGAGTTGTTACACATTTACTTTCTTGTTAAATCGGCAAACTGTTAACCAGTCAACAATAAATCGACTGTTAATAAAACAAAATTTAAAATATTAAGTTAAAGATCCCGTAACTCAATATTTTTATGCTTTAAATCAAAAATATAATGCTCAAATGAAGATTTTTTATCAATATTGTAAGTTCTAATAGCATTATTTGTAAAGATGTAACCGAATTTACATTTCATGTTAATAAAGTAAAAGTGTTCACTGACTAACCGTCCGTGTTCGGCTAGTCAAATGATAAAAAAGGAATCGAGTAACGTAGCGCTTTAGGCGCGACTTGTCATAAAAAAGTAAAAGAATTAAAAGTACCCAACAGACAAGGTCATACACCGAACACGTAGCCTCCAAAAACTTCAATTTAGGCCGTAGCGACTTAGTATTCGCGGAATTCGCGGTGACTACAAATCCGCGAAAGTTTTTCTCCGCGAAAATGTCGACGTTGTGAAAAACGCGAAATATTGTATCCGCGAACATTTCTAGGAATACAGTAATTAAATATTTATTTTCTATAAAGTCTAAGTCAAAAGAAATAAATGCATATATTTTAATGATTACATAAAATGTTGACAAATATTTCGATATTCTTTGGTGTTTGAAAATTGTTTTCGAAGCATAATTATATACATATATCAAATTTCACTTTATTGTGACCTATCGTAACCTTACTAACAACACCAAGGATCTTTAAAATTCATTCGTACGTATAAACGAAATTAAATTAGTCGCACGCTTGTGCCGCGCCTGACCAATTGCCTGCCTGACTAATTTAATCTTGAAAATACGTACTAATAAACTTATTTTTGAATGTACAAGAACGATGTATTGAATGCAAAAGGTATGGTTATTTGCACTTACGAATATTAACATAAAAGAAATGTTTGGATTAAATGAGGTTGTCTTGTGTTTTGGATACACGTGATAAGATATGTTTTGTCATTTTAAGATAGACCACGAAATACTTACATGATTATGTATATGTTGGCAAGTGTGAGATACATGAACCGAAACTATATTTTATAGATTATAAAGTGTTCTTGAATAAAACATGATCGTTTATCATAAAATGTTTTAAACTAAATCACTTATAGCTTTATTAGCATTTTAAAATGGTCATGAGTATGATGTGATTTCTGCTATATAGTTTCATACATATGAACTTGGAGCGTTCATTTTGTTATATTATGAACTTAATGGCAGAATTACAATTACTTTAAAAATACGCGATTAAATAAATGTTAAAAGTGTCCTAACTCTGATATGCTATCCATTATTTTTATTGAAAAGATTTAATATAGGGATGATGGAATAATTGCTTAGTTAAAAGGGTTTTTATATTTGATTGCATTTCATATTTTCTTTATATGCGCATAGGCAGGTCTATTTTTTCATGTGTATTTCATGACCGGGTCTGCCAGTATAGAACTGACCTGTGCACGTGCAAAAGATAGACCTCTCCCAAAAAATATAGACCTGTCACAAACAATAGAGGAGGTGTGTAAATTATTATAATTTTTAATCAAAACTTTCAGAGCAGTTATTTCTGTTCGTTTATAACACACGTTGAAGCATTAGAACACTATCAAATTTGATGCATAGTGATTTGCACCCTTTTAATAACATAAAAAGAGAAAGAAAGAAAAGAAACACGTTATCAGCAATATTAGCGGAACTATTGATATAAGATTTACTTCAAGGTCATAATGCACTTCAGAACACCGCTTTCTTTTATCAGACTTAATCGGATTGAAATGTCAATTGATATTACCAATCATGTTCTAATTTTGTTATTATAATATTTATCTTAAGACTATTTTTGTTTATACGATTTGCGCTGTCATATGCTAAATGAGACGTTTTCTTCAAAGGAAATGTTGACACGTGTCTAATCATTTGAACATATTGCACTCTTAGAAGAAATAATTCACTATGGTATATAGAAAGTAGTTTTTATAAATGGTTTACTTTCCAGGTCGTCTGAGAACTTTTGACATTAAACCACTTGCCCAAATCGCTGTGGTTTGGAATCCTGCCCCAGGGACTTTAGATTCGTTCATGTGGAAAAGCCAGCCAATTAGCTGACAGAACGTCGCTAGTGTCCGCTTGTACCTGAAATAATGCATGGAGTGCTACCTGACATCTTCAACATTCAATGTTGGTGCGACATGATATCCTAACAAAGTAAATAAAGAAACGAGAAGTGTGTCCACTTTTCTCAGTGCTTAAAAGTTTAAAAAAAACATTATAGATTAAGTGGCATAATTCTGCAAAAAATGCTTCCCCTTAATGATTACTTTATGGCACCTTGCCGTTTAGAAATGCATTATTGTTTTCTCAAAAAGATAAAGTATCCATGGGTTAGCAGGTATATATTTGACAATCTTTAAAGACGCATTATGCCTCAAAAATTCATATTTTTAATTCTTCAGGAATGTCAATCGCTGAAGCCGACGAAAGGGTCATGCAATAGCTCCAGTGTTTTCAACACGGTTGTTACATATTTATTTGCATTTTCTTAAACTGAGTTAAAATATTTGCTGTATAGCGGTATCAAAGGTACTTAAATTAATTGCATATGCATTCTATACCTTGAGTGAATAATCTTGAATGTTTGAATTATGTTTTTGTTCAATTAATACTCTTGTAATGTTGAAAACACATGCATATTTGTCATAATATATGACAGATTTTATGCTAGAATCTATTATTCATTGAAATTATGTGGCATTTCCCGTGAGAACAAACGTATTCCTTGTTGAGATAACAAAAAGTAATGTGTCTATTTGATTTTAATTTCGGCGGGCTTTTTATTTGTATTTTTCACCATTCAATAATAATGTTAATAATAACTACATAATATATATTATGTATTATATATTTTATATAGGGCTTTAAGAATCTGCATTATTGTATAGCGGATTATAGAGAAAAAAATGTCTCGAATCGTTGTAATATAATTACGTCAGGTATTCGGTTATGGGAGTTCACTACATGTTTGATTTTGTAATGCAAATGGCTGATGCTGGGATACATGAAGATATTGCACTTGACATTGCGTCATCTATAGACTCAATCAAATGCCGTCTGTGAGTGTGTTGTTTTAATGCTCCCTTTTTCAAAATTTTCGTTTATAAATTATTTTAAAGTGTATCCATTTGACAGCCTTTCCTGTTATACTGATAAATATATTTGGTATTTCTATCGGTTTTTCAAATTGATTTTCCTCATTTGTCCGACTTATCTGTGATTTGTCCTTAAAAGACGCGTTGATTTTGAAATCTCATTAAATATCAAACCGAAGTGAGTAAGTTTATAGTAATAATGATCAGTTACATAATTATTATGGCAAATAATATATATCCCTAATATTCATTTGCTAACGTAATTTATGACAAAATTCAAGTTTAAAGATTCTGTAACACATTTTGTTTTGTTTTATAATATAAATATAATACTCAAATAACGATTAATCAATATTGAAAGCTCCAAAAAGCATTATTTGTAAAGATATTACCGAATTTACATTTTCGTGTTACTAAAAGGAGGTTATTAGACATTTATTTTCTACAAAGTCTAAGCCATTTTTTCAATAAAAAAACGAATGCATACATTTTCATGACTACATGTAATGTGAACAAATATTTGCAGTACATACTTTAGATATTCTTCGATGTTTGAAAATTGTTTAAGAAGTATAATTATACGCATATCTTTTATATAAAATTTCACTTAAGTGTGATAACAACTTTAATTACAACAAACAGAATCTTTAAAGACATATTGTAACAACACATTAAATGCTAGATTGTTCAAGGCCCTTTTTTGCATTAAAATACATTTTATTGTATATAGATGTAAGTCATTATGACTACTAAGCTTTTAATTATCATCTTTCAAATGAATACTCTTGCCCCTCACCGATGTGGGTTCGAATCCCGACAGGGACTTTAGAATCTTTCATGTGAGGAAGTTATCCAGCTAGCTTACGGAACGTCGGTGGTTCAACTCAGGTGCCGTTCGTGCCTGAAATAATGCACATAAGGACACCTGAGGTCTTCCTCCACCAGTAACACTGGAACGTCGTCAAATGACCTATACTGTGTCGGTGTGACGTAAAACCCAATCAAACAAACATATAAATAAGTACTGACTGTGTTTCATAGTTTGTGTTTTACTATATGCTGGCACATAGTTTTCGATATTGACAAACTAGACAATTACAAATATCCAACAGATAATCAAAAGTAACAATATGACAACGTTCGCAAAGTTAATCAAGTTGATGTGTTGTATCGATTGCACAGTGTTAAAACTGCATTATCACTCGCCGAATTTGCATGAAATATGTTTTTGTCTAGACAACAAAATTAACTATACACGCATTGATGTCAAGAATATCAAAATATCAACAACAATAATAATAAAATCAATTGCAGCATTTATTTGAGACAATGCAGGGCATCATTGTAAAATCTGTATCATTGCAAAGATATCAGTGTTGATTGATAAGATAAATTTTAGAATACATTTTATTTAATAAGACTTCAATCAAGCCAAGCCAGTATAATTTTCAATTTTGCTGTATTGGCCTTTCTTTTTGGGATTCTTTTTTTCCTATTCCGATATGGATAATACTTTTTATTCATTTTTAGTCTTAGAAGGACATTAATTTTAAAAGAAAACTTAAATTTAATTGCTCAGTCTGAATTGTAAGAGTTTCTAAATGGTACATACTGGTCATTTCCCTGATTCGTGTGCTGCAGCTGTGGCCTTTTGACTGTAAGTAAAGTTTAATTTTAAAGTCAAAATTAAGTACTCCTTCCGTTGATAACATTTAATAGCATGACAAATTATTTCAATTACAGCATTTCTGTTTCACGTTTTAAGCATCGAAACAAGTTTTAAGCAGATGATTTAAGTATACAGCACTAAACAGAGAATTTTACTGAAAAATCAGCATTTAAGAAATGTTTTCTAAAATGAATACAGAAGAAACGAAAAAGAAAAATGGGAAACAAGTGAAATTATGTGTACCCATTTGGATGACACCCGTACTAACAAATGCATTTAATTACAATACCGTAATGATAGAGTATGTGAGATGCTCATCAGGTAAATAAAAAGTAGCACTGAATGCGATATACGGTCGTTCTCATAAAAGTAGCAAAATGTCAAGGAAGTAGTTATTTGACTCTCTACAAAGTACTAAATAATTTAACCTGTACTAATTGTAAACAAAGCAAGAGAAGCAAATGATTGCTAACGTAATTAATTTGCCAATGAGTAAAACAAACAAAGGCATTTCTTGGGCATAATGAGCCTTTAACGAAAATTGATAATAATAGCAATTCGTTTTCCACCGATATTTTACCAACATTGTTAACCGTCTTATTATTCTGCGGTTAAAAAAGACTTGCAATAAAAATTGTCTGACTTTATAATGAAATGAATTAACATTCCTTTACGACTTAACATAAAGTTATACAGGTATATGTATCATCTGTATTTTGTGATTTATTGAGTGTTTGTAGTGAGTTTTTATCTTAACATTCCTGCATAAACAACAATTAATCATATCTCTTGGATAACTGAACAAAAAATAAACTGTGAGCCTGCTACTGGCTCATACAAACAATTCAGACTGGTATCAGCCGACATATCCGTGCTGTCTGACCATGATCTGTACTGTTCGTATAGATATTTATTTTCTGTACATAATAATGAATGGTTATGTCGAGATTGAAAGGTGGAAACGTCCATTTAAAATATTTATCGGCTAAGAGTAAAGTGTAAACCCTTTTATCATTTCAATTGTATTCTGTTAACATGTACGAGTTACAATGGAATAACCTTTCCGATGATAGGTGTGTCAGTGAATCTTTCCACTGAAGTAATTCATACCTAGACAACCGGAAAATATATGCTATACATATCTCATTACAGGCATAAATCAAGTAAAATAAATCGTGCGTGAGCTAAAACAGATTTAAGCAGCTCAAGCGAGGGAAGTTGATCATTTTATATAGGATAAAGGAAATAAAAAAAAAATTTATGCAGACAATTTCCTTGTTCAGAATGTTCTCTTTTCACTGGTACTGGTTAGAGTTATTATGATCAACAGAGTGCATTTTGAGATAAACAGTTATCTGCCATTTATTATTGATGATTATTATTACTTAAAACAAAAGTAAACTGTAAAAATTCTTACCTGCTGCAAAATTTATGGATGATGGCCCAAAGGCCAAAGTTACTGGCTATAATTATATAAATTATTGTCAAATAGAGATTGCATTTGTTCAGTATCTCTTATGTACAGAATACAATTTTCATGTAATTTTTTGCTGTTTTTAATGCTTCCGAAGGATCGCTTTTTCCAGATATTTTTACTACTCATTAACAATAAAATGGTATATTGTTCAATTGCATCCTATTTAGATACAAAATGTTCCTGTAATGACTCAGTAGTTTGACAGTAAAAACACTAAATTCAAATTTTACTGTGACAGACAATGGAATAATCAATCTCGTTAATGTTACAGATATGGCGCCAGCACTTTCCAGTACTGTCCAGGAACAGACTTAATCAATCCGAGCCTAAAAAATTGTCAATTTTGTCGCTTTGGCGTTCTAAGGGAATCAGTTTATGTCCATTCCAATGCATTTTCTGACAAGGCAAACAAGTAGAAATTCTTTGTGGTGAAATCGTTCAGTATGAAATTAAGTTGTGTTTGTGGTATCTAAGTTATTTCAGTTTAAACATTTTAAAACTCACCCTTAGGATATGTTGCCTAGTTTTGAAAACTACAGTCTGAAGACTTTTTTGAAGCCCTGTTTCCTTTTGGAAATTCAATTTTATTTAGTTTCGCCCATTTCTTTCTTGATATGTATATACACGCATTCTTTAACCTGCGTATCACATTGGAGAGTCGGTGATAGCCGCCGTCATATGAACACATCTGTAGATATTTTACCATTTCATGTTAAATGTTTACTTCAGATCCGCTTAAGCCGGTGCAAGACGCGTGTACGATAGCTAACAAGCCCTTTCAAACCGAGCCTACAAAATTTCAATAATGTTGTGGACGTTATTTAGTTCTTTTTTCTTCTTCTTTTTATCTATTATGTCTATGTAATATAGAGGCTTACCCTTAAATTATTAAATTGAGTTTCACCGATTGTTTTTGTCTTTTGTTTTCGTTTTCAATTTTTGACACAATTATTATTTTATTTCGGAACCATACACAGCTATTAGTTGCATGGCATATTTTTACTACGTAATGATAAAACAGTTCCATATATGTGACCCGATATTTTTTCCCATTAATAATAAAAAAACAAAACTGAGGGTTACTGGTTCGTAGATTTAATTTGTAGTGGACAGTCAAAATAGTTCTAACTAAACAGGATACACAATACATCATACATCAAGCTCTGAAAGTATAAATATTGAACATTCCATACTATCATGAAATATTTGGTTATATACATACATTACAATTCCTTAAATATCATTAATCTATTCTATCAATAGATCAGTCTATATGAATAGTCCATTCATTAAATATTTCCTAAAAAACCAAGTACACATAAAATACATACTTAAATGTATTAACATAATATTGAACATGCATCTAGTGTCCACTTAATCATTTACTTATAAAACAATATAAAACAATATAATTATGCTGAACTTAGAAATATACATGTAGCTCCGAAAATAAATTAACAATTACATATAAATATAATATAATATACCAATTGGGGACCAGACTCTGTAACTATACCTCTGTCACTCGCACTGTGAAATAAGCTTTGTACTGCAATTACTGTAAATTACAAAAAATAGAAAAAGTGATTTCTAGAAATAACTGCAAGACAAGAAAGTATGCTGTCCAATCTTGAATTCTAATACTCAAGGACAATACAAATTTACCAAAATAACTTTTAATAAATCCAAAACTGTTTTAATTGAAAACAAAGCTTAATTATGTTGACATTGAAACTTATAAAACAAATGAATAAAACATACAAATACCAATTGGTCAAGGGGACATAATGACACAAAGTTAAGAGAAAAATCAAACAAGGTCGACAGAGTAGTCTTTCTCGGAAAATAACAAAAACTTGGTTACATATATATCACGGTTAACATTTAAAATCATTCATCTTCTTTGTCTGTCTTTACTCGTATTAATTGATTTTCCGCAGGTGCGTAATTTTAATACCCACTCCTAAAACCTTTGTCCCAAACGTTGAAGTTATGAATACTTCAGAAAACAAGAAACATTAAGGACTCTAGTCTAGGAGAACTTTACTGCAGGTTTTTTTTGTAACAATGGCAGAAGAAAGGTAGACTGATGAATGTGTGTAGATTTTGAACCGCCTCTTTCAAATAAACATGTTTACATCAAAATCTCGGTGAAACAGCATCAGAGGAAATGTTATTAATGTTCATGTTGTGTCTTGCTTCCAATTATAAAATGAAAATATCCTACATCTTAAACATTTTTTGCGATAAATCACGTTAACACGGCACTTTTAAGACTTTACATGATCTCTCATTAGACATTTAACGCCCTCGTAAAATGCTGTTTTAGTAACTATCTTGCTATGTTCGTGATGTATGCCATTAAATAAAGCGTGAATCTTATCAGGGACAAGACTTTACAAGATTAGTTCAAAGAAAGGAGTAAATATTGTTTCTGATGAGGTGAATGAGGCTGAGGCAAGCATGTTTTGTTTTTCTTAAAGGCATTTTGATTATGCCTCAGAAACAATAGGGCAAACATAAGTTTTATAATTGGAATATGGTAAACAAGATCAACAAGGAATGGCGGCGTTCAATGAACGCAACCCCCATATGACCAAGCAACAAGAACCCAATGGCAAGGAGCCCAGGTGGATCCCAAACATAAAAAGGACAGGGCAAAGACACGTTAAACAATGTATTTTTACACGAAAGGTAGCTTGTACCGACGAATGTGAAATGCATTGTCATTGACCATGGTCTGAACTGTTCGCTATTCTGTCAGTAAACATTTTCAATTGTTCTCTAGAATGATGAATGACAAGTAAATGTAAGGTATTTTGTAGGGTAAGGATTTCCAATATTTATAGCAATTGACGTTTTGTTAGGCAAACTTCAGCCGGTGCTAGGGGCGTGAGGGATGTTGCACTTTTACATTATCCCTCATGTACAGACTCAATCAAACCGAGTCTGCAATTTTCATGTAAATTTTGTTGTGATTATTGCTTCGGATGGATCACACATTGTCCAAAATTTTATAATTCCTTATTTACTAGATAAATTTTGAAAGGCATAAATTGAGATGTTTGTAGAACATAATCATTTGATTGCTTTGCTTGAATCTAATACCATAAACATAAGCATTAATTTGGAAAGCTAACGTTTTATCTTAACTGAAGTGATATTATACTATTTTTAACACAAACATGATTCAAGATATAGGAATATTCTTGTTTTGCCTCCGCTAAAGTGTTTAATATCAAGAAATTCTAGGATTGGCCAGTCCATGGGGATGCGTTCTTTGAGTACCACCCTTCTATGTTGATATTTTTTCATGTGTCATGTATAACATGTGCTATCAGTTTGATTTCCATTTATTTTATTTTATTTTTTTATTAGTAAATCAGACAATACGTTGTCTGATGTTTTATTTTTTAAGATTAGTTTCTTTATTAATTATGTCCCACGTGGACATTTTAAAAATTTAAAATTTTAGATTTATTTTATTCTACCCGACTTTTTGGACGCGGCGAATACTTTAAGATATTTTGTATTATACTATGGAATTAAAATTATAGGTAGTTCGGAAAATTTCATCGATACAGTTCAGTAGTGAAATATTCCATTAGAAGCATTTCGTTGCTGTTATGTAACGTACAATAATGACAAGATAGAAATTAGTTTCCAATATTACAGTAACAGATAAAAGCATTATCAGTCTTTAGAAAACGCTAAACTGATACCCAAAACATAATTACAACTAGTTACCAGCTTAGATGAATGTTTGTTTGCGTTTTTGATTTTTTTTTTTGGGGGGGGGGGGGGGTAATGATTTTGATCTTACAGAAGCCAATGGAACGGTCATAACGCCGTTAAATTGACGCGCACGTGCTAGACAATAGCTTTATCTCTTTAATCAATGAAGTTCACAATTCAGCAGACGATTGTTGCATTTCCTGAAAACTATCAAAGCAAATAAGAGATATGAAATCCCTCAAATGTTGGCTTAATGCATTTCCGCTTTTCTATTTGAATGTTCCCTCTTTTGACTTTTGTGTCTCCAACAATCGAGCTGCACACGTCGGAGAAGACTTATTTTTATGAGTAGTAATAAATCCTTTAACGCAGTAAATAAATGGTCTATCATTTCCAATCTTCCATAAACGAAAAATCAGCTCATAAGAGTAATTCTTATAATTGTTCAATAAAAGAAAAGAAAAATTCATACACAATTCAGCGTAAAATTTTATACGCTACGTTTACAATTCAATCAGTTGAATCATGTTTGTAATTTTTTTGGGGGATTTTATTTTATTGCGATGTAACTTTCCTCGCATAAAGCATAATTCAATAAAGTTTGCATGTCAATAAAAATATGCATCTTATTTTTATGTGGTGGAGGTGTTGGTTGGTAGTTTATACTCCGGATCACGGCAGTAAGCCACATTGAATTCACCAGAGCACAGTTCAGCCTACGCATCGTTTCTCGTAAAGCTGCCTTCACTTTCGCTAAGAAATGACATTTTTGTACATACTAGAGCAGAGGTACAGTGCGATTGACCGAAGAACGCTACGAAAGTGACATGCGCAGTCTGGGAATCGAACCCGGGTCGCCCGATCCACAGTCCAACGCGTCTACCTATTGCATGAGCTAACCAGACGGTTATTCTTAATCTTATAAATTCAATATATAAATATATGTCAACTATTCAGTGCTAAAGTTGATATTCATAGGTTTTTTCTGATTTCACTGTGTTACATTATAACATTATCAATTTGGGGATTATATATGTAATCCTCCCGCGAAGAACAAAATGCAGCAATAGAGTTCTAAAACGTTTTTATAGGGTTAACGCACGTTTTTCCGTGTTATAACGTATGCAGAGTCCCGAGGAACGGTTGGTGCCCGAGCCCGGTAGGGCGAGGGCTCCAACAGTTCCGAGGGACTCTGCAGACTTTATAACACGAAATAAACGTGCGTTGACGCTATTATAGCATAAAATTTTCAAACAGAGTCGTGATGTATAGTTTATACAAAACACAATTACATTAAATTCTTGTGCTTGGACGGTATATATCCAATTCTATGTTTTACGTATGCGTTTCATTTTTCCGGGGCCAACAGTTTGGAAAATTCTCGGAACCGAACGAAATTTTGAATTTTAATTGATTTAACAAAGCTTGGCCTTTGGAGATTTATTATCTCAAGAAAAAAAAACGTTACATTACTCTACCCTCTACCCAAGACAAAATATGACCCTCAGAAATTCTTAGAATGATTTCAGATTGACGGTAGAAAAAGATCAGTGACATCAGAATCGGTTTTTCTTTTCAAGCAAACAAGTTTACAAAAAAATCAGGCACTAAGCATTATTCTCTCAAAGAAACAAAAAGCCAGTGTACAGGGTAATTTCGAACATAGATTACTATAAAAGGTGTAAACCTTATTCTAATTCATACACAATTCAGCGGTAAATTTTATACGCCACGTTTACAATTCAACCAGTTGAATCATGTTTGTAATTTATTTTATTTTTGTGAAAGAATATTATTGCAATGTAACTTTCCTCGCATAAAGCATAATTCAATTAGGTTTGCATGTCAATAAAAATATGCATCTTATTTTTATGTGGTGGAGGTGTTGGTTGGTAGTTTATACTCCGGATCACGGCAGTAAGCCACATTGAATTAACCAGAGCACAGTTCAGCCACCGCATCGTTCCTCGTAAGGCTGTCTTCACTTTTGCAAAGAAATGAATTTTCTGTACATATTAGTGCAGAGGTACAGTGCGAATGACCGTAGAACGCAACGAAAGTGACATGCGCAGTCTAGGAATCGAACCCGGGTCGCCCGATCCTCTACCTATTGCATGAGCTAACCAGACGAGACGGTTATTCTTAATCTTATAAATGCAATATGTAAATTTATGTCAACTATTCAGTACTAAAGTTAATATTCATAAGTTTTTTTCTGATATTAATGTGTTACATTATAACATTATCAATTCGGGGATTATATATGTAATCCTCCCGCGAAGAACAAAATGCAGCAATAGAGTTCTAAAACGTTTTTACATATTAGTTCCTAACAGGAATGTTTCCTACATGTGTTTTATTGCTCATGTACGGAGAGAGTTTCATATTGTCTACTACACCGATTCAACTTTCCAGACGTTGTTGATCAGGTGATAACTCATGCTGGGTATATAAGATCTCGGCTGTCAAATCTTTAATGTAACAAGACTAATGTCTCGACAATAGTGATTTATGCTTTTTATAGCATGCACTTTTCAACACTGACACCAACATAGTTTGAAGTGTTTTCTTGTTGTAAGAAACACAAAGAAGGGAGAAAATGAAGTGTTCACTTTGCTTTGATTTATAAATTTTAACAAGTCAACATCAGTTTGAAACTAATTTTATAATATTACTTGTGAAAAATTTAAAGAGTTGCACAATTGTAAACTAAACTGTTTAAATGTGAATTAGAGAAAACCACTTTCCTGAACGAAATGAAAAATATAAGTATACATATTTTGCATATTAATGTGTACGTGTACAGGGGGTGCTTAAATCAATAAAATGATTAAAATTGCAATTTTTGTCGGAAAAAGATAATTGTTATTTACCACCTAATGTTTTTATCGATTCACTAATCAGCAAAATGTTATGATATGTGCTATGCATAATGAAGTAACTAACAAAACAGCTTCTTTTCATACAAAAAAAGTTTAATAATTTTATGAATAGTTTTAAGATCATCGTTCGTTTTGAAATACCCGGTATAGTTTCTTCTGTTTTTTAGAACATACTTGCGGGGTTAATGTAATTATTATGATAAATTATGTTAATTTACTATATTTAAATAATCATATATATACGTCGTTAGTATTTGCTACTATGAAGAAAGTGATTTCATATTTAAGTACACGTTACCTATCCTTAATGATTTCACTATCACGTATATACATCGCTTATACAGGCGCCTGTATTTATAAGCCACAAGTAGTGTCTTAACGTCCTCCATTACAACATGTACAACGTGAAAATATTTCAGTACATCCTAAAACAACGAAAAATCATAACTAAAAGGTGATGCTATATAAAATGGCGGTAGAAAACAGTGCATTCTCGCTAGATGATTCAATGACAGAGAGCACGCGCCTCGTGTTGAAGGAAAGAAATGATGGGATAATCGATAAACGACCGAGGTAAGATAAAAACAACAACAATGGACAACACTATTTTGACAATGATTTATATAATTGTTCTGGAATTATTTCGATCTTAATTTTGAATGTTGAGTCAAACATAAACACGTGAACTGGTCATATTTATAGCTAAAGTTCAGTTTAATCTGCAATTTCTCCTTGCAGCGGATGCTGATTTAATTCATAATTTGTTGTAATTAAAAAAGAATAATATCGAACATTTCAGTACTGATATTCGATGTATGGATACGTCAGCTTTACTTGTCTTGTAAACAAACACACAAATTCGAATTTGTATGATAGAAAAACACCAAAACCGTACGATACATGTAGCTAGAAATAAAAATCATTGAGATGTCCAATTTATTATGTGTATTGTTACAGAAAGGTATCGCATACAAGAAAACTGGTCGTCATGGTTGCAGGTCTTGTACAACAGTTTGTATCAGTTGGTTTAGGATTTGGTCTTAGTATAATGTATGTAGAGCTGATTGCTGTATTTGATGCAAAGAGATCTGATGCTGCTCTTATACAAGGACTTTACCTTGGACTCGCGGTAGGAACAGGTAACATTGTGATGTGTAAAGCTACCCCCATATACGACTGTTTCTTATTTTAACTGGCTCCAGTCTCAACTTCTTCGATAACATACCTGTACACAGCTGAAATATACACAAATGCACAAACATAACAGTTTGCAGTGTTTTGAATTATATCAATAATATGAGAGTCTTTTAATTTGCGATTAAAAATACCAATATCATAAATATTATCGAAATATATTTATACGCAATTCTCTATAATATTTTGATAAATGCGTGTATGTATGCGTATAAGACAGCTTGAAAATCAGTTTTCTTTTCATTATGTTGTTGTTGTTGTCTTTTTTGTTCCTAGAAGATATATTGAATTATTCACAATTATTCTATTGCTTTCTATAATATGAAAGATCCATTTTCATGCGTTTTTTTCAAATAGATATGTCTGGACGCAATAGATACTATAAATTATAACGAATTTGCTGAAATACTTTCATATTGTGTGTACATTTCACATGGTATGATTGGGCACAGAAACCTGTTATAAATAAACGTTTTGATTAACAGGTATTGTGCTGACAGGTGTGATAAAGAAAGTCGGTCCGGGACCAACTATAATTGTAGGTTCAATAGTAGCTTGTATCGGTTTGTTCACAAGTTCCTTTGCACAAAATCTGTCAACTATAATAGGCCTGACAGGTGTTGTAGCAGGTATATTTCCGGTTTCTTTTTTATTTACCCGTGAAATAAGAGCAACTAACTGCCTTGCTTTTTTATGGAAATGATTCTCATAAAACATGTTCTTTTATTTACTATGAAAGCACTTGGAACTGGTTAACTTCAATACTACATAGTCGCTTTTGATTTGATAAAGGACATTATTGAAAGCTTGTTCATACAATTCGAATTTGTACGTGTGATAATTTGCTTATTAAAATACAAAATTTAACATTTACAGTGATAATAGAGTCTGAAACTAATTTGAAATACAGGAACTGCTATTTGTAGAACTTAAACGGTAAATGTAATTTGAAATGAACGTTAATGATTATTGTTCTTTATTTATCATTCTTATTTAATTTATATCCAATTTGCCAACAGTTTCATATCATATTTTCAATTTTTTTACCAAGATATTGTTAACCTTAATATTTAGGTTCCATAAATATTTACAACTGATGGTAATATATGAATATTAAACTCTGTTTAATGTTTTTTGTTTTTTAAGGTCTTGGAATGAGTACCTGCTATTTGTCCGCATTTATCTCTATAAGCTGGATTTTTCACGAGGATCCCGGTTTCCCACTTGTTTGCCTGACAATAGGGTCTAGTCTTGGGCAGTTTGTAATACCTTTCCTGTATGAATACTTCATTTCTGAGTATCATTGGTCTGGTGCGTTTATTTTGGTTTCGGGAATAGCATTGCAATGTATCCCTTTCGGGGTGATAATTTACACTTCTAGAGAATATTTCGTGAAAAGCGATCTTAATAATGATGATAGAAAAGATTCTTCTACCTGCGAAGGATATACAGTACTGCTTAAAGACATTGTGCTGTGGATATTGTTGTTCGATTTCTTAATAATTGCATTGTCAGGTAACATTTCATTTTGGATAAAACATTTAATTTACTACATTCTTTATCAATTGAGGGTCTCCGCGGCCAAGTGGTTAATTTTCTCTTCAAACCACTTGTCCCTCACCGCCCTCGATTGAGATTGTGCACGGGACTTCTTTCATGTAAAGAATCAATTCAATCAGATTCCGAAACGTCGATGGTTCTTATCAGGTGCCTATTGGTGCCTTAAATAATGCAGTTTTTTATATTTTCCTCAATTTCAGTTTATTTTAGCAATATTTGTAAAACATTTTTTGTCGTTGTTTTTATACCAAGATGAGCATACCACGTATATCTTATAAATGATATAATTCATAAAAAACCTGGGGGTTTTTTTGGAAGAAGGGGATTTTGTTACATAATGATTATAATGATTTATTTTTTTATTGGAATCGATATTTTCATTTACCTGTATACACCGTATTACTCGTATTCTTCCTATCGTGTCACGCGACATTATCTACATAATATTCATTTACATATATTAAAACATTTTTGCACTAATGTAGCCCTTTTCAACCTCAGACTATATTTTTCTATAAGGTAATGTTGAAGCTTGGTTTATTGTTGACATAATGACGTCACGGGGTTATACTAGGGAATCCGGTTCGATCCTTGTGTCGGCTTTGGGATTCGCAAACTTTATCGGACGGGTGAGCGGAAGTACTTTGAGATTTAAATGCACGTGAGCACTTGAATATAACATTCATCTCTTTATAGGTTAAAGTATAAAATCTTCAAATTTCTGTCATTATTCAATGTTTATTTCTCAGCATTAATTCCAATACGTTTGATACTGAATACTTAATACTGCACTGCCAATGCTGGGCGACCGTGAGAGTTGTTGCATGTTTTGATGGTTTGATAAAAAGATTCAGTCAAATCGAATTACTGTTTTCATCTGTTCAATTAGATTACATTTTTTTAAGGATTGCTACTGTTTATTGTGTTCTTTTCACATGCACACACATTGCAATTTAAATTACATATAATGCGTTAATACTAATCGATACGGAATATTATGTTGTAGTAGCTTTCTGGGGCTTTGTATTTTGCTACGAGCAGCGGTGGAAAATTGATTTCTCGCGAGACCGAAGATATCAATTTTCCAACGTTGCGAGTAGAAAAACTCATAGCCTCTGAAAGCGTTTACATCATAATTTTCCTTTTATTATATTCGTTTTCGTTTTATTTAGAAAATGAAATGTAGTTGTCAAAAAATAAATTCATGACTGACGGATGATTAAATAATTATTGCAAAATCGGCCACGCCTTTAATAATTTTTATTCCCGTTTCCAAATGCAACGTTATACAAAGCTATGATCGGAACCAACGTCAAAAATAGTCTGATACTTCCATATATGGTACCGTATTTGTCACTAACATAATACGGAAATTTATATCCGTTAAAGCGTATTTGCGCCTCAAGATTTGCGTGTATTTTAAGCAGAAAATTTATAGGTATATAATAAAACTTTTATATTATTATTTTAATTATTGTTATTTGAATCTCATTTCAATTTTCTAATTACAGTAAGATACCAACAGTATACCACTGGCTGTGGCTTTGTCCTGTCATAGCCTTTGGACACATACTTGTTATAAACGTGGTTGGTTATTGGGGTGTTTTTGCTGCTTGTATTCTACAAGGGGCGGCATTTGGTATGAACAATTCACAGACACCAACTATCATGTTTGAGGCGTCAGGCCTCGCAAGATACCCACAAGCCATGTCAATGGTCAACTTAATGTATGGGATTGGAAATCTATTTAGTAATGTAATCGGGGGTATGTTTAACTCATTTAATTAATAAATATTAGCCTAGCTATACATAATATGCAATTGTACTTATAAATAACAGATTAGGCATTATCTTATTACTTCTTTACATAATTTTAATGTTTTATATAAATATAAAATGACATCTGTCGGAGGATTAAATTGCACATGCAACACTTGGTCGAATTTGTATAATTTTTAACAAGTCTGTTTATGGTATAATTATTGACTAGCATTGTAACGACAAGAACATATCACTACTCAACCTTAGTATAACTCAAAAAATAACAATAGCTCATTAATAATTATATCTTTGTTTTCGTTCCAGGAGTCATTCGGGATAGCTTTGGACAATATGATATTGCGTACTATATCGCAGCTGGGGTTACTATTTTGATAACATTCAATAGTGCAATAGTATCATGCATTTTACATCGACGCAGACGACGGGAAGTGCAATATGACTCACTTAAATAAAGAGATAATCCGAACAATACATACATAGAGAACGTTATTAGTACTTTTTTATTATAACATCATCAAACATTTCAAATGTTGATAACCTCATTAATTTAGTCGTCTTAAAATGTTTGTGGGTAATGGCATTTTACTTAACATATTCGTACATGTTACTACGGAATATTGTTAATCGCGGTTTATAACATAATGTGTCTACAATAAACTTTTTTTTGAAATTTCTAATGGTCAACATGTCATTTGATTGCATATCTAATTATTAAACGCTTAATGCAGTTTAATAGAAACTATGCTAATTTTTTTCCAACAGAATGTAATAACAAATAATAAAGCTTATGGAAGATAATATTATATTATATTTTTTTTTCTGAACTAGACTAGACGCTTATCGGCTAATCAGAACAGCGTTTATAAAATAGTATACGACATAATATTATGATACACATCAAAGATCGTGACATTTTAATTTTATTCATAACTAAGTATTTTAATGAAATTATTCTAATTAATATAATATTAGTTATACATGTTTCTGTTGTAATATCCATACAGGGAAATATAGCATAAATGAGATATATGTGACCAGATGGTTACATTAATGTCAACAATGTATCTTCCAGTATGTCCAGTGAGTACTTGTCTGAGGAATTTATTTAACGCAAAGTGTTGTTTTAACGACAAGTTTATAAGAAAAAAACTGCAATTTTAGGCTTTAGACGTGTTGGAAAAAGGCACACGTTAATAAGATGGCGTCAGAGGTTCATACGGCTGCGTATATATAAAGTATAAAGTCATAATAGCGAAGTAAATTTAAACTGTTTTCATGTAATGACATCCGAAATGAAAAAATATGCCACACAGAACAAAAGAAAACATATTGTATGCACACACGTTATTGACCGTCTACGATTTATAGATACCTTTATGCGTGCTTCGGTTTTTCAAGGTATATACAGCATTGTGTATGAAATGTTTAGTTATTAAGTGCTATAGTACTATATAACTGCAATGTGTTATGAAATAATAATAATCTCTTACAATGTCTGTTATTATCTATTACAATAAATTCACATGCTTTTAAATCACATACAATGTTTCTAGAAAAAGAGGAGACTTTGGAGAGAAGCTTTTTGTTGTAAAATATGACACTTTGGATCAACAAGGAAGGTGAAATTTAATAAACCCATCAATCAACATAATTTAGCAATACAGCAGCACCGGCAAGGAGCTCAGCAGGACAGATCAAATACTTGCGGAGGATCAATGACAAAACACGTACAGAATAATATGATAAATAATTAAAAATTGAAAGCAGTCACCTTGCCATGTTTTATATAGTTCTTTCACAGTTTCAAGGTAAGTTACAGTACACACTGGCACGGTTAATAACATATGCATACACTTGCATAATGTCTGAGATTTCACATACAATTTGATTAAAATAAAGACATGTAAATGTAATAAAGTTAAAATCAATACATTTTAATCAAATACAAATAAATTTCTCTTCAATTCAAAGTGAGTTTATTACCACTTATTAATACGGATGATATAGATGATATTTTTTGTTTGTAAAAAAAATAATTTATCCCAGATAAAAGCATGACCGTATCACATTTTGATTGGCGAAAGTTTTTTGTAATGTGTGTTTGTTTAATATTAATATTTCTATCTCTAGGTCTTATTTTCGGATTTAGTGTTATGTATGCAGACCTTACAAATGTGTTTCATTTGACAAGAATAAAAAGTGCAACTATTCAAGGAATATACAATCTTGTTGCTCTTGGAGGAGGTATGCATATTAGTCATTATCTGTTAGAAAAGCTAGTTAAAGTCATACAAAAGAAGAATCTAAACGATACCCATACAAATTAAACGATAACAAATGTGAGTTAGTCGTCCGAACTGATTTGATATGTTTGCCGACGTCAATAGAAATATCTTTTACGGAGGTATCGGCAGTGCTTATGCTTGCAAACTTGTTTGAAGAAGTCTTTGATTAAAAAACCTGAACTGATGTTAAAGCCCAAACTGACACTGATCTTTCAGTGGTAAAATACATCATTTTGGTTTTGACCATAAAACATTAAACTAGAAGAAACGTTGTGTCATGTATTAAATTCTAGAAGGTGATCTATTAGATTTGTAATTCAATTACTTCTTGTTTGAAAGTATGAATGTTCCGTATGAACACACCTGCTGATGTTTCTAAATTCAAAATTATACCATTTCATGTTGAAATTTTGAATTCTGCTTTAGCCGGTGCTAGGGGCCTGGACAGTAGTTTGCACTCGACAGTGCCGTCAATGAACAGACTCAATCAAACCGAGCATGCAACATTTTGCCGTTTTAGAATTACTTTAGGGATTCCTTTTTTCTCTATTCGTTTTCATGCTTTACCATTTTGATTCCCATAGGAGTATTATGGACATGGCCAGTAAAAAAGATAGGTTATGGATTATCGTTGGTCGCAGGAGCCCTAATTGGATGCATAGGATTCATACTAAGCTCCCTGGCTAGCAACTACGAAACTATTGTTGTCTGTACTGGGATTATTGCTGGTATGACACAATTTTCTAATTTATTTGGAATAAATTGTCTTTAATCTTATTTCTGCTCAAGAATGATCTCAAATTGAATTTTTCTTTTACGAAACAAACATTTTGCACTATTTTTTATCTTGTTCTTCGATTGTTTTTCGTTATGGCATCTGTACCTTCCTTAAATATCTATTCATTGTTAACATTCAAGTGTCGGTTTATTTTTCAGGGGCAGGTGTGTCGCTTGGCTTTCTTGCTCCCTTTGCAATAGTAGGAGCGATATATAAGGAGCCAGGATTTTCATTAGCATTGGTAACAGTTTTTGGAAGCGTGGGTCAAATGGTCATGCCATATGTGTACGAAATTTTCCTAACCTACTACCACTGGTCTGGAGCGTTTATTCTTCTTGCAGGCATCTCGTTGCAGGGCATACCATGCGGGCTGTTCATTCATTATTCACATAAGCTACTTGATACATCTGAAAAAGAGACTGCAACGTCGTCAAATGATGTGTTTGGAATAGAATTGCTGGCAGACTATGCTACATGGTTATATTTGATTATCACACTTGTAACGTTTGCAACAGGTATGTGTTTTAAGCAAAGTAGGTATTCCCTCAATTGAAAATCAATTTAATTGAATAAGGTAAATCAAGGTTATTGGTGTGTATGATTTGAGACTCTTTTAAATGCTACATACAATTCTCTTCAGACAAAACACTATTATATCCATAATAATGTTTGGTAACGTGAATTTTTAATAAAATTTGTAAATGGATCTTAATTATTACCGGTTTTGGTATCATTTCTTTACTATTGTTTTAGTGTATTCTCATTTTGACATCATACGCCTGCATAAGACAAATCGATGGGGGAGGTATATTTGTACTGTTTCCTCCATTTTTAAACTTACAACAAGATCAATAAATAAATGTGCGGAAGATATATTACACATTTTACTATCTAACTACTAGATGAAATTGTGTTAAATTTATTTTTAATTACTTAATGATATATGATCAATCTTTATTTTTCAGTCAACTTTGCACCATGGTTCCTAGTTGATCAAATGGTATCAATTGGCTATTCACAACGGTTTGGAGCTTTCCTGCTATTGATACTTGGTTGTGCAAATGTGATTGGCCGCATTATAGGAAGTTTTCTGAAACTGAAGTTGAAACAGATACCGGCCATATACAATATGTTTTATGTTGGACCATTGTTGGCAATAGCTCACACGCTTGTGATATACCTTCAAATATATGGCAACTGGTTGATTGTGGCTTGTATTGTGTATGGTTTCGGATATGGACTTCTTGTTGCAATGCTACCAGTTATTACGTTCGAATTGTTTGGAAGTGATAAGTTTCAAAAAGCATTTACTTTGGTATGCATAGTACTTGGTCTTGCAACTATACTTGGTAATTTTACAGGAGGTAAGGAATAAATACCACCACATTGCTAGTGTAGCATTTAGTTATTAGCTTTGTTGATTTTTGCTACAATTGTTCTATTTTTAATTCAATATAAAATAAAAGAACGTTACATAATTATCGTGCCTTATTAAAATATGCATCTCCATGATATATACTATATTACGGAAGGTGGAGACAAGGTGATTTCCGATTATTTTTACCTTGTGAAAATTTCCTCTTGTTTTTCTTTAGTTAAATCTAATCGTAATGTAGTCCTCTTACATGTTTTTCCCTCAAATGTATGGAGCGTTGTAAGATGCGCACTCTTTTTAATTTTTGTCTTGATATTTCTCATCAAATTTGAACCATAATATAAGGTTGTATATTAAACACTTTTTTACATGATGAAACAAAAGCAAATGCACGTAACTGGTTTATTCCGTTCATGTCAGAATATATTTTCTCTTTATTTACCAAATGCTATAGCTTTATTAAAAATTCAATCATGTGTTAATAAATAAATATGTCATATGTATTATGATAATATGATTTATTTAAAGCAATTGATAATTACGGTTAGGTGCAATGTCATGAATACGAGATATTACATTTTATTTATTACAATTGTGAAGTAGTACGACATAATTGTAATTAGAAATGCTTCAAAGAGACACTTTATTTCAGGTACAATAAGAGATGTGTACGGTGAATATGATCCAGCATATAAAATAGGTATAGCAGTTTCATTATTGATCACAATCGGATTTATTGTTCTAACAATTATCCAACATAGACGTCAGAGAGAAAGTGACAGTCTTCTCCACCATGGCAATGTAAAAGAGATACCATACCGTAGTATGGATTGAACAACTGTATGTTTTTGATGCAACATCCTCTCACATGTACATGGCAGGAGTGTTAAAGATATAAAATACTGTAATCTGCATTAATAATAAGTTTAGCACTTAATATCTTACTAAATGAACATACCTTTTAAAATAGATGGAAAAACAACAACAACAAAAATAAACAACAACAAACAGAGCAAAAACAGAACCCCTTAAGAGCGACACAAACGGCAACATTGAAAATGTTGCAGGCTCGTTGTGATAAAGCCTGTTCATGGACGATACTAGATTGTGCAAAGTACCGTCAACGCCTTCCTAGCACCGGCATTCACCTAGCATTCACAAAACTTTGAAATTTTTAGACTTACATTGAGTGTTGTACCTTAAAGGGACTCCACAGAGGTTTTTTGAAACGATGGGACTGAAAATATTCTTTTCCATATAAATGCACCATTTCATGTAGGTTTGGACCTCTAATCTTTGTGCAAAATTTCAGATCATTCACGCACTTCGTTTTAAAAAAATTTTCCAGAATATTCAAATTGTAAAAAGAATGTCCCAATATGAAAAGCGTTTAAACGCTTTTCACTCAAATCGGGGTAAGAAACGAATTAAAATATGATTGTCAATTTATTTCAAAGTATTTTTTTAACTATCTTTGCATATATTTCTGTTTAAAGTGCCCCAGCTGATTTATGTAAGAAATTCGAAATGTAATGTTTAAGGCCCCTAAACCTCAGTGGAGTCACACATTCTTCGTTTTGTTATGTTTAAATGGTTTACAGTTCGTTTTAACAAATAATTAATTTGTTGAATAAAATGTATTTATTGTTAAATTACGTGTTTTATCTTTTATCAGTATTATAAAACGATGAGAGTTAATTAGACAGGATCATGGATCGCTGTGTCTTTTCATGACAACTAACTTTAGTGTCGTTTCAGTGTACCCTAAGGATATTGCCGTTGCTTAGTATTGTTAGACCGTGGAACAGGTAAGAGAGTGTGTCTGTGAGCATTAAAGTTTCGGTGTAATACAACTTAATTTGTTGCAAATTTCAATATTTTAGCAAGGTCTTGGCGATTTTAAAGTCTGTCATTTTAACTTGATTAATAATTCTTGATAGAAGTCGAGAAACAGAGTCAATAAATGGAATTGCATTTTTATTAACGTTATACCATATCACAGAAACACCAAATAAGATACCGTTTACAAAGGTTTAAGAAAAAGCGCATATTTATGTGTCATTAAAAAACATCGACAAAAATATTCTTTTTTAAACATGATCGAAAAGTCGACCGCAATACATCTGAATCAGTCTTAAAATAATTTGAAACTATTTATTATACCATATAATTTCAAGCGAAATTTAAATGCAAAATAAAACAATATACAACATAAAATTCAAGTACTTATCGTCTGCTTCAGGTTCTTACCGCTTGTTAAAAACATGTTTTGTATGTTTCTATATATGAAGATAGTGTGCAACGACAACTGCAACTGTGAAATATGAATACAAACTTTGTTATTCATAAAACATTTTGTTTATACTTTCAGAGAAATGTAGGTTTTACGTTTCGAGATGTACGGGAATTTGTATACTTTGTACTTTACATTTGACATTTAAAAAGGTATTTACTAAACGATGCGTTGCTATTACCCTCATATCGCATTCATATCTTTAACAATCTTAAATATAACAGGTTTCTTGTTATAAAACCTAAATATTACAATACAACTGAAAACGTTCACACAACACTGCACGTGGTTTTAGATCTTTTCGACTTGATTACTTGAGCACATGTTCTTTGTGACTATTATTATATTATATAGGATATGAGTTTTGCGTAATTATTTCCAGCTAACTGCTGACATCCAGTTATTTATGATAGCAATAAAGTTTAAGTCGTTTTTTCTTTGTCATTGTAATAATAGAAATTGAATTTATCTAGCGTGCTCAGTTTTCTCTTTACTACAAATACCAACAAAGAATGACCCATGATGTATTTATCTATTTGCAATATCAAATACACAGCAGCACAAAATTAAATTAACATATCTAGTTGCATATATTACAAGATATATGTTATATTTCATTACATCAAAACCTTATATTAGCAAAACAACACTTGTGCATTGTGTTGAGGTTAAAGCGATGGCAAACGACACTGGAAGTAGAAAACGGATTTTCGTTACACTTGTATGTTTAATACAATGTTGTGTCAGTGTTGGACTAATATATGGATTTAGCGTTATGTATGCTGAACTAATAGACGTGTTCAGTACATCGAGACTTTCCAGTGCTTTGATCCAAGGAATTTTTAATTTCATTGCATTAGGAGGAGGTATTGCTTTAACTGATATTTTCTGTCATTACAGGTTGTTTGCCTCAATCAGTATTCAAGATTACAGTCTATTTTTTCTTAATTTCTAACACACCTCATTCTAGTCCCATTTTAAACTAACATAACACTTGAGTGCATAATAACACGATAAATGCTCAACATAAGGAATGGAATAGAGAAAATAAGAATTCCAAAAGAAATCACAACACGGCGAAATTGAAAAAAAATGCAGGCTCGGTTTGATTGGGCCTGTTCATGGACGGTATTGTCAAGCGCAAACCACCGTCCAGGCCCCAAGCACCGGCCCAACCAGAATTGTACATTTAACATAAACTGGTGGTGTACAATTTTGAATTTTAAAAGATCCGCAGATGTGTTCATAAGGCGGTTATCGTGGAACCTTCATTGTGACACATAAGTGCCATTCCATGAAAAACGGCATATTGTCCCCAAGTAAAAAATGTGTGTGCCTAAAATGCTTACACATGTGACCTTAAGTCATAAATTTATTTCCTCCGTTCAAACTTCTTTAAAGCATATAAACAGTAAATCTATATTGTTTCCATAATTATATGTTCAATTCTTGAATTAGTTTTAACATTGCAAGTTTATTGCAACACACATACATATTGCACATTACATAATAATAATGAAAGAATACTTTTAGAGCAAAATGTAATAAAAATATAATGGTAGTCAGTCGGCTTTGAAATGTGAATTTTGCAAAATTGTATTTGTGGTTATACACCTCCGATAATATCAGGAGATAACGTATTTATCTGAAAGCTGATGTCCTAGCAGTTATATGAGTACAAAGTATCGTTAAAATGCTTTGCAATTATTAGGCCCTTACCGGTTTAACCGGAGAGGACTTGAGGTTTACCCTCCACCCGTTTGTCTGTGTGTCAATCCGTCCACAATGGCAACATTTATTGGCAAATGACCCTTGAGAAAGATGTTGGGCATCTATCCGGTAGGGGACTTTTGTATTGCTTACAATATGATGATGATTGCCACCGTAGTCTGTTTATTCAGGGAGATAGCACAGTTTGTATCGGTGAGCCATGTTTAGACGTAGCATTTACACTGATATATTTTATAAAAACACATAAAATGTAAATGTGCTATATCATTTTTATGGTAATGTTCAAAATTAAAACACAACATGGATTTTCCTTTTTTAAATTATTGTCTTCTTTGTTTCTTATAATCATACAGCAAAAGTACATAGCTTTCAATAATTATTTCATGTATTATAGGTGTATTATGGACATGGCCAATACATTATCTAGGCATTGGATCATCAATGGCTTTTGGTGCATTATTGGCCTTTGTTGGATTCGGCACAAGTGCATTTGCATCGGATTCGAAAACTATTGTTGCTTGCACAGGAGTTATATGTGGTAAAATATTGTTTTGTCATTTGTATCTATTCTGTGCCACAAGCAGTATGAGTCATATGATTGTCTATGCCCAGTCGAGGATTTAATGATATTAATCCAAGAATCTTGAAACAAAATGATTTACTGATTTGACAAGCATGATTGGTGTAAATATGGAAAAGAACACCTGTGATAGATATTTTTTAACATTTCAGGTGCTGGATTATCGATCGGGTTTATGGCTCCTTTTGCAGTGGTAGGTTTGTTGTACAAAACAGATGCAAGCTTTCCGATAGCGTTGCTAACAGTTGCAGGTAGTGTCGGACAGATGGCCATGCCACAAATCTATCGTGTTCTCCTTGATCTTTATCACTGGTCCGGGGCATTTATCCTTCTAGCCGGTATTGCCCTGCATGGGTTGCCATGCGGTGTGATTATTCAATATTCAAATGATATTTTCATAAAGGAGAATAACTCCAATACAAATTCGGGAACATGTTGCAAGAAACTGTGTTTTGATCCTGTGACTTTGCTATTTCTCGTTATAGTTCTTCTTATTTTTGCCTCAAGTACGTTTAAAACATGTTCCTCTTAAATGTATTCAAAACACTTAATATAATTCTTTCCGTTTTCAAACCGTATTTACAATTAAAAATCAGAAAATAATGTACCTGTATTTATTTATATATTTTTTTTAATATATATATTTTTTAGAAATCATCATCAGTTTATAAATGTACATAATTTTAGTAAGTAATATCATTTGATAATGATTTGTATGCATAATGCGTCAACCAATAAATATTATTAACTGTTTCACTTCAGCAAATTTTGAAATGTGGTTTCTTGTCGACCAGATGACATCTCGTGGGTACACTCAGCACTTTGCAACATCGTTACTTTCTGTGTTAGGATTTGCAAATCTTGTAGGGCGTATACTAGGTATTATGGTAAAATTAAGGAAACATTCATGCCTTGCTGTGTACAACATGTTTTACGTATGTCCTATTCTAGCAGTAGCACACGTACTGGTTATATTACTGCAAAGGCTCGGCAGATGGATGTATGCAGCTTGTACAGTTCATGGTGTAGCGTTTGGGTTGCTGAATGTATTTGCACCAGTTATTATTTACGATTTGTCCGACAAAGACAAGTTTCAACAAGCAGTATCTCAATTGAACTTGACATTTGGTGTTGCAAACTTACTAAGCAACTTTATAGGAGGTGATTTACCTTTTTTGATACCTTTTTTCTTTGCTATGTATAAATTATCCGATTTTATTTTATAATTTTTGAAAGAAAACAATTATGGCACAAGAAACGGTTAATAACATTACATATGTATTTCTATTGAAGTTTTAAAAAAAATCACACACCCGCAAAATAAGCATTCATCTAAAGAACAGAATAAAAAGTATGGCATTTTAGATTCTGTTCAAAGGATCATAATACAGTTTGCGTCACGTTGGGCGGTAAATGACATTCCCTTACACAAATAACATATAAATGCTTTCTGCCGTGTATAGTAAACGCTTTTAAATAAGACACTAGAATATATGAATACGATGTATGAAATATGTCTGAAATACAAAACTTATAAATAAAAACAAACTGTTCAATCCCGTAACATGCATTGAAAATATATCAAACGCACAATTCATATTGCTTTTAAGACGCCTTACGAATTGGCGTCATGTGGCGCACCTGACTAGTTGTAATGCAAACTAATATTAAATACGGCGTTATATAAATGTAAATGTGTATGTTTTAAGTAAATATTGATTACATAATATATAAAAGTGATGTTGGCTAGAATTTCATCAGGGATTTTTTTTCATGTGAGAAATATATCCCCCTGGCCTAATTAACGTCAAAGGTTCTATCTTATACCCGTTTGTGCCTGAAATAATATACGGAGGGGCGCCAAATGCATTTTCTACTAGTAAAGTTGGAAAGTCGCTGTGTTTTTGCGACGTTTAACCCGGCAAAAACACTTAAGATATGAAAAGTGTTTCTTAAATTAATTTCCACGAAATTTTATCAAATTATCTGTAAGATATCATAAAATTTGAGGCAATCAAACAAAAATCCCCTATAAAAAATGCAGTTGTGATATCATAACCTGCTTTTCATATAACTAGATGATTATATAGAAAAGTTTTAGTCGGAATACCTCTATGTCCGGACAGTTTATAATTTGTTTTTGTTTCAGGTATTATCAGAGACATATATGGAAATTATGATATGGCATACAAGCTTGGAGTGACAGCTGCTATCATAGTTACCTTAGGTTTTGTAATCATTGCTAAAGAAACAAGAAAACGGGACATGGAAAGAAAGAGTTTTATAACTGAATATAATGAACAAGTCACAAAATATAAGTCTATCAATTAAACTATTTACAAATATTGTTTTTCCTGCCTGGTCTAAATTTGGTTATTTCTTTATTTGAATTGTATTATATGTCTATGGTACGTCAGTATTTTCTGTAAACAACATTAGAAATAAATATATATAGCTTGTTACTAAATTGATATATCAAATGGCATGTGACACAAATGGATGAGTTTCTGAATAATTTACATTTATACCCGTCCGCGTTTTGCACTTGTGCCTTCTTCTGTTTTTGACTGGTCCCTTGCCGTTGGCAAGGAGCCAACTTAGTAGAAGAGAGGTTATGTAAATGATCACCGATGCTGATATAGAAACAAATCAGATCCGTTTGATTAATAAAATCTTTACAACAAGGGAATCAAATACTCAAAACTATGATTTTACACGGGATTTAACAATTTTAGAGCAACAATCCTTAGCAAGGCTAACCCCCTCCCCATGCCAAGGAAAGCAAATTAAAATGTGTGTTAAATTTTGCTTCACATTTTATCGTGACAAAATGCATCAGAACTTCTGTTAGAGTATAATTACTTTGTAAATGAAATATAGTAAAAACAGATGATGACTTTATATTAAATATGGAATATTAAAGATTCCAATGTAACGTACAATTTGTGTATTTAAGACATGTATATTATCTGAAAGAGAACTTTAAGTTATTAAAATATTGATAAATGGCTTTATTTTATATGCTTGCTATATACGAGGGATGATAAAAATTAAACCGGACTGTGACTATCAATTGATGAATTTTCAACCTATCACTTATTGTTATATATCACACTTAATCGGAAAACAATACCTTTAAACTGATGCTTTATCTAATCTGATAACGCAAATAATTTGTCCTTAACAGCGAATTCAAAAACCATGGTAACGCTTACCCGGCGCAGTGCGTAAATTCGCTTTGACACCAGGCTCTTTAAGCAGCGTATATTTTACAATATGGGACATTTAGATCTCAAAATACGCCAACACGTCATGTACCATATCTTTGACGTTGTCAGTAAAAATTACTTGATTCAAATCATATTTATATTTGCAATCACAATTCAAACGTCACATGTTAATGAAATACTCCGTTAAAACTATGTCGTCGGAATGTCTCGAAAATCGATCAATAAGAAAAATTTGTCAAAAGTAAGACGAGAAACTGTTTAAAACGTAGAAAAAGATTATGGCTATCAAGGGAAAAGTTCCAGAAAGCCACAGCATATTTTTTGATTAGCATAAAAAAAACTAAGAAAGGGTAATAGAGAAATAGAAAACAAGTAAGGGAGAGACAGAAAAAAGAAATTTTCAAGGACGTTGGGGACGTCAATCGCCAAGACGTTGAAAAATGACAGTCGATTGACTGCGGACATTGTCAACGATGTTCGACAGTAGCTACGGCACGGTGCAGTCAGCTCTAAGGATTTTAAAATGATAATAGTTAATGCATTAATTACATATATTGTATTCTTTGTTTACAATTGTATCAATTATTTTCTTATTTTAGGCAGTAGTTTTATAGAGAAATTGTGTCAACAATTAGACAGTCACTGTTCAAAATCGGCTATGCGTTTTTTTTTATTTTAAAATAATGACAATTTTGTTCATAGTTGTATTTTTTTCTTATGTATGATACATTATCATTCAGCAACATTATTTTACATTATTTGTAATACATAATATAGTTTATTGCATGTGCAATTTTTCCAACAATCAAGTTACAGAAGGAAAGAACGGAAATTTGCGTCATTACAGGAGCTCTTTATCATCATCCATTCTTTTACAATACAATATGATACCCACTTGTACAGAAATATATATAGGCAGTGGATCCGCCGCATCAACAACATGACTGTACCACGTATTGGCCTACTCCGTGAATGAGTAAAAAAACTGCTCCGTTAAGGAAAATACGTTTGTGACGTCGTTAACGTCAATTTGAAAGTTATACCGTGCGCCGCATTGCTTTACATGTACATGCCAATAGCAGCATAACTTTTTTATTTGTTTATATTTCTTGTTGGTATTTTTTGTATCATTTAGGGGATAGATTCCGATTTATGTTCCGTGTATTTTTATGTAAATTCATTTATTAGGTAAAGAATCATTTACAAAGTCCGGTTAATTTTTGATCATCCCTCGTATGATTTCAATTTATTATTTTTTTGCAATATTAAAATATATTACAATAAATTATTTATTGTTTGTATCTTACAATGCATGTACATATAAATACTCCAAGAAAACATACATGACTTATGAAACTCGTCATAAATCATAGGATAATTAGCATAGTGTGTATGTTTTAGGTTTATACATTACAAGATTAAAACGCTGAATGAGCAATTCGTACTATAATAATGCACATTTGTAACGTCGATTTTAATATAATAATGATGACTACATAATTCAGATATTTGTTTTTTTTCTAAAGAACGATCTGTGCTGTATGTTACATTCATGCCCAAGTATCAACGCGTATAAGTTAGTATAACATTTAATTAACAAATCTAATTTTATTCATTACTACAGCTAAATATCTATACATGTATATTTATACAGTATATTCAAATTTTGTATTGTTTTAAAACCTATGTTTGATATTATATATTTCATAACTGTAGACATTGTTATACATTTCAAGTGCTGCAATACTCTTAACTTTTTTTGTAACCATTTTATGATTTCTGTGTAATTTACGCAGACCTTATGATAAATTTTATTGACGTCTTCAGTGCATGACGATTGGCCAGCGTTTGATCAAAGGGACCATATGAAAAGAAACCATCGCACAATCTTAAAAATGGTAAAAAGCGTATAAACATAAATTTGAATTTCTAACATTGTTCGAGTGTGGCAGATAAAGTGGAAAATTTTGCGAAGGATAATTAGACAAATTAATCGATAGTTTGCGCTTTAAAACCCTGTTGGGGTTAAAATGGTTGCAACGTTTTACATTTGTGATCAATTTGCTAAAACATTAATTTGGAAATACGGCGCACAGTACGGAGACCAAAGGTGACATTTTCCACACTTTCTTCCCGGAAATTATTTCGGTTGAATGTGCTACATTTTAATTCGTTATCACGAAATATTCATCCGATTTTAAAAAATATCAGATCGTAATTACGAAGTATTATTTCGTTTTTTTTTAATGTTATTTCGTTTTCATGAAATAATAACTCATTTTTACGAAATATTACTTCGTTGTTACAAAATGATAATTCGATTTTTACGAACAATTTATTTGTAATTACGAAAAAATAATTCGTTTGTACGAAATATTAATTCTTTTTTAAGAAATATTGATTCATAATTATGAAATATAAATTTGTTTATACGAAATCGTATTGAAGATCATTGTTAGCTTGATGAAAAATTGTAACCTCACAATCAAAAGCCTGGAGCAACCTTGCCATCAAATATAATGATTATAGGTCTGATGGTTCTCAAGTACCTATATTTGAGTGAACATTGCTTTTCAGTGACAAGTCATTCTCAATCCAAAATATTCTCTTTTTTTTTTCTTAAACATATTCCCAACAGCTGGCAAATAACAAAATGTTTTATCTTTTGAGAAAATTAATCTTTTCTGACATGAATTTTTAAATGAAACAGGCTGTATTATTACTTTCTTTGATAATACACACTAGTAAAACTTAACGAAGTTTGCCCCCAGATTTTCCCTAAAAATATATCTCCTTAAAATTTATGTATGAGCTCCGTGTGATCATAAAAATATGATATTTTGCATTAAAACGCAATAAAATCGACAAAAGGAAAACTCAATTTTAACAAACTTGTCCCCCGAACATGTACTTCTAAACTGGCGGTTATTTATGTCCAATACATTACTGTTATACCCTCGCGTTAAGGCATAAGAGTTAGAAGAAATAATATCGTTATTTATATTTTGTTGCCTAACATATATTTAGTCAGAAACTTAGATGCAATGTCTTTATGAATATTACCAAAGCTCTAAAATACGAGAATATTTCTTTTTGTCAATCATCTGGAGGCCAGCCCCTTTCAAAGGATTCACATGCAAATTAAGGACAAAAATATCAAAATGATTTTATGTACTCCAGTCACGCTTAAATGACATTTTTGAAACGTCCCAGCTTGAAATTCTGTATCAACTCTATATATTTTGGATTTGAAGAGTAAAAATATCTATATATGTTGAACGAAATTTAGACGCAGGCAAAATCACCGAGTAGTTTAAGAACAAGACATATGACTTGAACAAACCCTGGAAGTTACAATGACAAACATTGTGAATATTGTGTGATTGAAACAAGTTTTAACCCATTCATTTAACATTTTTTAACGTTTCCAGAGTTCACTGTGACAACATTTGTGAAATCCTAAAGCTCTTACCTGACCCACGTGGACATTTTACAGATTAATAGCTGAAAACTTCAAAACGAAGCAATGAAAATTTTGCCTGTGTCTCCCTTTAACACCAATTTGTTAGGTAGCTTTTTAATTTTTGAAAATTTCTCAATTTCACAAAATTCCACATAATTTTACCAAATTAAAACCAGAACAAAAAATAGCTCTAAAAGGCCCTGCATTTTTTTCAAATTTTGACCTCGAGCTGTAAATAATATTTCGTAAAAACAAATTAAGTCAAGGGGGGAAAAGTGTGGAAAATTTCACCTAAGAGGCTCCGAAGCATAGAGATAATCTGTAACTTTTTACATTAATTGTTGGTTCAAACCTACATCTAATGATTGCACTAGTATTTATTGAGGGGTATACCTGACAAAATTAATGTCGACTACATGTTTTTGTACAAAACTTTCGCATTACTAGATTACTTGTACTGGCACGGTAAATATTTCAACAGTAGAACCATGAGTGCGAAGCAATTATGTATCCTTTTGCATCCACCCTAATCTCTGTCTTAAACAATAGACTTTAATTATGTCAATGGTCTTTATGAAACCGACCGTTATTCCGCAAATTGTGTTCACTGCCTTAGAAACACAGTTCACTTTTAGTATAAAAAGCGAAGAACATAGTGACCGCACAAAAATGTTCTTTTGGTAGTTTGCATTTCTCTTTTTTTCTTTTGTGGTCTAGGGGTGATGAAAAAAATGTTTTAGTCCTGTTTCTTTTGTTATCGACAGTAAAATGAAAATTATTTATTATGAGTTATTGCGTTAAACAGATGTTTGAAATGTCCTTTATTTTTACAAACATGTCGAATCACATGCAAATTAATATAGAATCAAAACAGTCAACTAAAATAAGAAACATATTTTGGCTCACGTGACAAAAACAACAGTATTTCAAAAATTGTTCACTAAACGACGCGGAATTAACATTTGATCAAAACTTTGGTGCAGGTTACAACAAAGCGATGGAATACGGAGGACGGTTCTTGGTTACACTGATATGCATGATTCAATCTTGTGTCAGTGTTGGATTAATTTATGGATTTAGTGTTATGTATGCCGACCTAATTGACGTGTTTAGTACATCGCGATTGACTGGCGCCTTCATCCAAGGAACTTTCGACTTTACTGCATATGGAGGAGGTAAACAAAATATATGATTTAGTTGCGTAGTAGTTTATTCGGATTACCTATTTCTTGTTAAGTTTCTGTACTTTAATTAGTTTGAATTGACCAGTTTACAAACCATTTATCAAAGTCAGATTGTAGATACCAAATCAATGTTTATATTTTGAAGGTTTTAAAATGAAACGCACGTTTCTGTTGCTCGCAGTAAATTATTATTTCGAAGGTATATTCCTTTTGAAAAATTATGTGATATATTGTAGGTATATTGTGGACATTTGCAATACACCGTCTAGGAATAGGATTGTCTGTAGCTTTTGGTTCAGTAATTGCATGTGTTGGATTTGCAGCAAGCTCGCTAGCATCGAATTCTCAAACTATTATAGTTTGCACGGGAGTTATAAGTGGTAAATATCTGTTTTATTTTGGGTCAATATTTCTGTTAATTTGGTAAACAACACACATTGATATTGTTTCGATCTCCATTGGGATAACATAGATATCAATAATTAAATTTCGAACCGCATTTTATAAACAATAACAATAAAGTTTAAAACACGTGGAATGAATGACAACCACAAAGAATGTGTTTTCCATATCTATAGATTGTATAACCTCAATTTAATCTTTCCAACTTTGTCGAGAAATTTCAAGAGCCAGGAAATGTTTCAGATTTCTAATTTTTAGGATTATAGATTTCCTAAGTAACTAATTGAAAGAGGTAGGTGAGACTCCTTTACTCATTTAATAGTGAATATTCAGATATTCAAAACATTTGCATGGCATCTATAAACGAGTACAAAACAATCGTGAATGAAACATAAAAGGATATCGCGATCAGGCTTAAAATAAGTTAACCTGCAGCATATTAATTTCAAAAATGTTTCTTCTTTGACGTAACCCATGTTTGTGCTGGTGAAAAGGAAAAAATACGTCTGATCTTTGAGCAAAAAGGTCCTAAATAAACATGCACATTTATCAATATGGACACCGAAATTATCATGACAATATTTAAGTTATTATTTAAATTAACATTAAACGATTCCCCTTTTCCGTATCGTTTTTATATATTCTAGGTGCTGGTTTATCAATTGGCTACATGGCTCCTTTTGCTGTAGTAGTTTTGATGTATAAAGTAGATGCAAGTTTTCCAATAGCATTGCTGACAGTTGCAGGAAGTGTCGGACAGATAATTATGCCACATATCTATAGGATTCTTCTTGATGACTTCCACTGGTCAGGCGTTTTCATCATCCTTGCCGGTATCGCTCTACAAGGTTTTCCGTGCGGTATTTTGATTCATTATTCCAAAGATGTTGTTGACAGAAGCGGCGAAAATAATGTCACGTCTGCAATATTTGACAGAAAACTATGTATGGATCGTGTAGTTTGGCTGTACCTTCTGAACATCATTCTTATTGTTAGTACAGGTAAAATTTTGAAAAATACTAGCATATACATCTTTTGTGGAATCAAAAATATATGGAACAATGGATATTTTGACAAGAAAAATACATACAAAAACACAACTGTTTCCCGACGCGTTTGCATAATTGTCAGTGTACGAGTATATCTTTGTCCCAATGTCTTATTAACACCCACCATTTATTTTATTGCAAACTAAGTTATTTGACCGATTCAGACGCACACAAAATATGTGTCATTGTAATAGTAAATACGATTTCGAACGTTTTGATAGAGGTACGGTCAATTCAATTATGAGAGGCTACATTTCTAGATAATTATTTAAATATGAGATCTTTATTTAAAAAATGCCTGCTAGTACGATTGTTTCTTTTCAGCAAACTTTGAAATGTGGTTTCTTGTTGACCAGATGTCATCACTTGGTTATACGTATGTCTTTGGAACAGCTCTTATTTCTGTAATAGGATTTGCAAACCTTGTTGGACGCTTGTTAGGAAGCATCGTGAAATTAAAGACAAAATCATTCCCAGCTGTGTATAATATGTTATATACGTGTCCTGTTCTAGCAGTTGGACATTCCCTTTTCATACTACTGCAGACTCTCGACAAATGGATGTATGTAGCCTGTGCCGTTCATGGGTTCGCATTTGGTTTAATGAACGTGTTTCTTCCAGTTATTATGTACGAATTTGTCGACAATGAAAACTTTCAACAAGCTGTTTCTTTTCTGAACATGGCATATGGAGTCGGAAATCTACTAAGCAATTATGTCGGAGGTAGCATTTAATTTCATTCTGTTATCATAAATATTATCTTGATGCAAATGAATTATACGTTATACCCATTTTTAGGCTTAAAATAATGATTATGGATTGCTTCATTCTCATTTAATTTTTATTAAGAGAGAATGGTTTTTTTTGACAGAATATGGTCCATCGTACTTGTACTGTCTGTGTTTTTAATAGACACTAGTGAATGTGTAGACAATATCTGATCTGCTCTAGGTAACTCAATATGTTTGATGGAAGTAGAAATAATAAAACATCTCTCATTTTCATAAAAAAATTGTTGTTGTTTTGTTTTTGTCGTTGTTGTTGTTGATGTTGTGTTTTTGATTTATCGCGGCAGTCGGTTAACTACCTGGCTTTCCTGGTTAAAACCAACTACTCCGCTAACGACCGAATGAATTTCAGTCAGCAATAAGGCAAAAACATTGTGTGACTAACTGCCCTCGAGTACTAACGGTGCTATATTTCCTTTTTAAATGTGTATTTTTTTACATAACTGTTAATGCATTCTCATCCGTTGTGCATATGTATTTTATAAAACTGATTGTTTACAAAACTGATCAACTGTACATTCAAATAGAAACGTAGTCATGAATGACAAATGTGAATTAAAAAAAAATATATGTATTGTGCATTCTTAAATATTATGCATGAATTATTACATGATTACAGCTGTCTAAACCTCAAATTTTCTTTATTTGTTTCAGGTAGCTTAAGGGACCTATATGGAGATTATGACCTCACATACGAGGTTGGAATCGTTGTTTCTATATTAGTAACGCTCGGTTTGATAATCATAGCGTGCATTATGAGAAAACGGGAAAGGGCAAAATTGTGTTTGATTCATCAACATGTATTACTCTCTTCACAGTACAAATCTATAGATTAAACTATGTTTAACAAAAATTTTACAATAAGTGTTGAAGAAACTTGCATTCTTTCTTTTTAAAACGGAATTACATTCATTTAGATCTTTCTTTGGTAATTGTCTACTTTCGATGTATAAGGATGGTGTAAACCATGTAGAATATAAAAATGTTATTTTGTTTTCATTTGTAAGAGATAAACAGATTTCAGTCAACTCTGTAAACCGTAATTGATTTAAATATCAAATAAGATAATTATCTACAGATTGTTTAATAATAACGGTGTCATGAGTGTTTTAAAATGCGAACGGTCTTCATAACTATGGAATTATCAGATCTTATATAAAGTGTAATCTTACTCTTCATCAGATTTTAATCCTTTGACAAATTACTATAAATATTGTGAAGATTATATTTACAATCGTTGCTTTGAAACAGTTTTTAAGAAGTTAAACAATTAAACTTAATATCACATATTTTTCAAATCTTGCATGCTTTTAGTTTTGTCATAAAACAGCTTGGATACACACGCCGCCTAACAACTGATAATTTTTCTTAATTGTGCATAATTTTGTTTAATATGTTTTCCGGTACTTAAAGTCACTATTCATAGAATACAACAAGAATGTTAATTTGAAGGTACGTAAGTTCCGCTGTATTCGGGCAGGCGTTTTAAATACTATTAAACATTAACTTTCCCTCTATTGTCTCAAATTAAGATGTGCCTGTAATAATATGTATTATAAGGTTGCAGCATTTTATTTATTTACTGGTTTCCATTTTGTGTATCTATATCCGTGTTTAAAATAATGTTTTTTTTTTGTGTTTTTAAATATGCACCTGGTGAAACTATCTTACAGGCTTTTGCAACATGTAAGAAGCTTGGTTTGTATAAAACGTTCAAGAATGACAGTGGAAAGTCCTAGGTACACGCAGTTTCTCTAACAAAACGTGTAAATAAATCTACAGATGCTCCTTAATTTAAAATTTCAAAATTATCAAAGACGTATAAAACATGTGTAATTCTACTAAAATCATGGGCTCTTCTGCGTGGTTCGGAGTTTGTATTTACCACTAGTCAATGAAAATGCTAAATTACATCGAGTCTGCACTCTTTCCAATGTTGTTGCATTTTGCATTCTTCAAGTTTCCCATTATTGTTATTTTCACGAAACTACATAGACATTGAATTAAAAATGAATACTTCCAGAAAAAATAAGCTTCATTTATCTTTTCCTTTTTTATTTTTTTTTAACATTTTCAAAATTTGATAAAATCGCGGATAAATAATCAATAAGGTAAAAAGTAAACATATAATGGTTGTGATATTCTTAAAACGTATTCTCCGTCGCTGTGGTGCTTCTAAAAGACTCTTCTTATAATGACTAACATTTTGTAAACCTTAGTAGATGGAATTATTTGCTACCTTATTCAGAAGTACATATTTGACATCGGGTTTAAAGATGTGTATCCTCCCACAACTGTTTAATCAAACAAAAAGTTCACAAGTTAAAGGTTTTAGTTGGTAGCACACTTACGGTGAATGGCTTTCGGGGTTTTCAAACGTTTTTTTGACGTCACAGTTTATGACTTTGTGAAAACCTTCATACTGCGCCGTATTGCTATGTTTGCTTAGATATGCATGTTGTGAGCATAATGTGTTTAATCGTTCATTTTAAAAAGGATATATTATGCATATTGTTTTTAATTAATGGCTTAGTCCCGGCTATTTTTATCACCCCTCGTATATTAAGGAACAGTATGCAACTTTTCTTTGATTTCATAAATTAGAATCTGTTATATAATATTGATTTTGATACATCAAATTATATCACTGTATAAATGCAATAACACCGATGAACATTCAGACAGAATGCAGGAATCTCAACCGTAAAGTTAAGTCTTTTGAATTATTGTTTAAAAATGCTAGTCTATATATATCTACTGTTGATATTAAAATTGTAGAAATATTTAATATGATTATTTGCAAATAAACAATGATTATAACAGAGCTCACTGTGTGCTTTAAGTAAACCAGGAAACAGACTTTACAGAAACTGTCTTGATAAATATCCACTTATCATTTCACAACAGGAGCTAAAGCTCATCTTTTATTGGATACATTCTGTGATAGTTGACAACCATGATTATAATAAAATCATTTTAATATATTCATAGCTGACGACACCATACCTCTTTCATTGTACTTTTGTTTTAAACATATTAATTTTCATTACGGAATAGCTGTCTATTTAGCCTAAATCAATGTTTTAACGAACAAAATATACTTTCATTACATTTAATTATATGAAAAGTTACGGAGCTAATGCTTACAGAACTAACAATAAAACAATGTTACCATTGTATACAATGATGTCCATGATGACAAGGAGGACATTTCATCTTTATGAATTCCCGATATCAACTTCGTGAATTCACAATTTTAACTTTTTGCACTCACGTTTTCAACATACGGAATTCACCAATTAACGACGGCAGCTTCAGGAAATTACGATTTTTATCTTTTAAACTGGACGAATTCACGATGTTTGTTAACTTCATATATTTGCGATCTTAACGTAACGAATTCAACTTTACGTTTTCAATTTCACGATATCACGACTCGTGTATTCTTGAAATTGAAATAGTAAATTCGTGAAGACGAACCAGATAATTAACAAAGTTGAAATGACACAATCGGTCATTCGTAAAAGTAAAATAAACTTTCAAACTTATGATAAATCGCAGCCCAAGCCTTAGCACCATATTTTAAAACTTAAACACTTACAACTAGACCTGTGTACATGTAATAGAACTGCAAATATATCTTGTTCACAAACATAATATGATGATGAAACGTATGATAACGTAGTGAATATATTTAATCTGTCTGGAAAAGGGGGAGTTTTATTTTTATACGCTTTTTTAAGCAAAAGAATGAAACATGATGCATCCTCTTATTAATATTCCTTAACAGAGTGCAAACATCTAGAGGGAGACAACTGGTCCTAAACATTGCCTGTATGTTACAACATTTTATCACCCATGGCCCAATGTAATGTATGTCAATGACAGCGTATCAAAGTTTGTACTTGGCTTTGCCCAAACAAATGCTAGGAAGGCTTTAGTTATTCTTGTGCAAATTCATAATCAATAAAATAATATTAATAATTAAAATGTTTGCAATGACGGTTGAGCATTTAAATTTGCTTTACATTTTTTGTCAGCAAATTTGCTAATAGCATGATCATTTCATTCTGTACATTAACTAGAATATCCGCAAAAAAATAGACTAAGAAGATTGCATACCGCTTAAACCACTGGTAAATGGGCATCAGACATGTTGCAATTTCAATTTATACTCATGAAAATGCCTCTTTCCTAGACTTTTATATCCCCAAAAAACATAGAGGGGGAGGCTATTATATAGGAATCACTTTTGTCCCGTCCCGTTCAAGTTTGGAAACGGGTAGATACATTGACTTGAACCTTGGCACATCAAAGGAATATTGCAATGCGACTTTCTTTGTCAAGTTTTATATCTGTATTAGCTCGTTTGACATACTTATGTTTTCTTTTTATTTACTTAGAAATATTCCAAAAATGTAAGAAAGGCTATATTTTTTTTGTTAGTAATTGAGTTGTCTATATACATGTATTTCGACATGGCAATCATTTGTTAGTGATTGAGTTGTCTATATACATGTATTTCGACATGGCAATCATTTGGAATATTCCTTCAAGTTAACTTAACTGACTAACCTTAAGTCATAAATGACCTTGACCTTCAAGGTAAAACATTGAATTTTGATAATTTGTTGCTGCAACTGGCTAGAAATGTTTTATTTCTTAATTAATTGTCTACATATTTAAACAAAACATCTTTTGACATTTAAATGACCTTGGCGGTGTAATAGTTGAATTTTTACTAATTTTTTTTTTGCAATGATTGATGGTAAAAAAATCTAACCAGTATATGGAAATAATTAATAGCTGGACAAACATGACATATCAATGCAAAACAACAAAGCGTCTGTGTGTGTGTGTGTGTGTGTGCGTGTGTGTGTGTGTGTGTGTGTGTGTGTGTGTGTGTGTGTGTGTGCGTGCGTGTGTTCGTGCCCGTTTGGAGGATAGACCCAAAAGCGGAAGTGAAAAAAAGTGACTCATATTTTTGAATTCATTTTATTTCTTTTGTTTATTTTTTAAACATTGGTGAAATTTGAGTTGAAATAGAACAGCGTTATAACATAAATATCATACAATTCGGCAATGGAAGTTTTTTCTTTGAGCTTGAAAAAAGTAATCTCTGTTATTCTGTCATGTTAGAACATAATTAATATCGGTGTGAGTGATGTTTATCGGTTATTTAATACCGGTTTCATCGTTTTGACGAGACTCAAGCCTTTGGCGTTCGTGGTAAATTCGCACGCATAGTAGACTGGACAGTGTTTTTTTTTGTTCTGTCTGCTTTATCATAGATTATATGTACTCAATTTAATATCAGCTTCGCCTGATAGGATTGACAGTGGCATGTTCACTGTGATAGGGCGTTTACCACAACTTTTCCGCGCAACGTCAAAATATCATTCTTCTGACCGAGACACCGTATATTTCTGCTTACAAAATATCTTACTGCTAGACATTGCAAAATTATTCCAATTGTTTAAGTACTCCATCGAATTTTTGAAACAATTTATCGTTAATCTAGCACAACACAATTCACAAAAAATACATGCTTCGAAGAAATAGTGTTTACAAAAGATCGTGTCTACCTCAACATGACTCGTACTTGTCACAAAAACATGTGTTAAAACGACGATGTATTTGTTCTATGACCTTACGAGCTCGTGTATATATTATGGTTAGGCATAAATTCAAGTTCCATACAAAATTGTGTGTTTCTATTGTAAATTTTAGGGAATATAAGCTGTAAAAAGGCCGATTTATTCGAATATTGGAGCACCGTACAACACTGAATTTATACACCGCATTCTTTTTCCGTTTGACCGATAAATACTGGAACCGTTTTCATTTGCACCATACTTTATAATACTTTACATAGACCAGACCTTCAGAAATGTTCCATAAAATAACATAATTATATCAGCAACATAACATAACAGCAGGTCAATTAACAGTTACTTATATAAAGTATGGTGCAAATAAAAACGGTTCCAGTACGGTGTCTCGGTCAGAAGTATGATATTTTGACGTTGCGCGGAAAAGTTATGGTAAACGCCCTATCACCGTGATGTTATTCTCTATTTAGTAATTGATATTCCATCGTTTGGTTTTAACTCATTTGTAGATCTATGACTCAAGGGAATAAATGATGGGAATAGTTTTGTAACCATGTATCTTTAAGATTAATGCCTGTATCTTGAATACTGCTCATTGTCTATACACAAGAATAGGTATTTTATTGACATGAACGTATAAAAAAGATATGATTATGAAGAAATACAATTATTACAATTGTTTAATAATTGGAATGACAGGCCAGTCACCTATCAGAAACTTCATTACCCGCACCTCAATTAATTGTTACGGTATTGAAATGTTCGGCTTTTAAATAAATTATAATAATTAAGCGGCCAAATAGATCAGTCGGTAAAGCCGCGGTACATTATTCACAGGGTATTGGGTTTAACTTCCTGTCAGGCTGCACATTTTACCATTTGACATTATGTGGCCATTGGGGAACCTACGAAATTTAATTAGCCTTTTTACAGAATTTTTCCTAACTAAAGTCTTTGTACTACTTAATTTTCATTAAATATCCTGTAACTTTATTTTTTCATGGTTTTATATATTAATAAATATGATGCTCAAATTAAGATTTATCAATATTTTAAGGTCCAAAAAGAATTTTTTATAAAGGCAATACCAAAGTTAACATCTCATATAAATAAAGGGAGGTAATAAGAAATTTATGTTCAATAAAGTCTAAGTCATTTTTTCAATAAGAAATGATTGCATATATTTTAATGATTGCATATAATGTGCACAAATATTTACATAACATATTTTACATAGTCTTTGATGTTTGAAAATTGTTTTATAAGCTTAATTATATACATGTCTAAAACAATCTGGATTTAAAGTGATCCCTCGGAAACATTTATCCCAACAAAATTACTTGAAAATTGCAAACTATGTTTGATTCAGTCTGTACATGAGGGATAATGAATAAGTGCATCCCTCACGCCCCCTAGCACCGGCTTGAGCGGTACTCAATTCTCAACACTTCATAGATCCCGAATGACCAGAAAAATATAACAACACATAAAAATGCTACTTATGTATTAGCCAATGAAAATGTTGTCTTAAAGGGGCTACACTGAGGTCTGACAGGTAATTTGGTGTCCAAAAAAATGTAAACAAATTTCCTCACAAATCACAATATTATAACTAAAATAACAATAACTTACACTTTAACCAACCCTCTAACAACAAGTATGCTAGAAAATGCATTTTCACATTAGCTTTTGATGCAAAAATGAAAGTTGGTTTTCCCAGGCATGTACAGAAGTTACCCACAATTCATCGGGTATGACTAAAATACGCAACGGACATTTTTGAAACAACAGAGTAAACGGGGGTAAAAAAGTCTATTGATTTTTTCTCAACACTGTAACCTTTCATTTTTATATAACTTGAGTATAACGAAGAAAAACTGTATAAAAGATAATCAAGGTAGCAATTTCGTTGTCTTGAAAAATCAAACGCCAGCGAAGATATAATATACATGTACAATTATTTTCATTGACATTTCAGTTTCAATTTCAATATTCTAAGGCAAACATAATGCATCGGTGATATTTATACTATAACGAGCACAGTGTAATCACACTAATAAATGTATTTAACGCTATCTATAACGTATTTAAATCAAATACAAGACATGTCTCATTTGCTTTGATTGTTTGTTTTTGGAATGAAGTGGGGGTTATGTAACACAAAACTGTGTAGGTCATTTTGGCGACTCTTCAGTTTTACTGGTGGAGTAAGAGCTCATGTGCCCCCTTTGCAAAATTGTTTCTGGCACAAACGGGCATCTGTGTATGTAATGAGCGACGTTTAGGCTATCTTGATAGGATCGTACATACACGTTCCACACACAATTACATCATATTTATACCATAGGCAAAATTGAATGCACGTTCCGTTGTAACAATATGAAACCCCAGAAAAAAATCATCAATGGGCATGCTCTGGAGTGTTGGGAACTATTACCTGCACTCCAGCTACGCACTGTGCATGTATATGAATTCGATTTAACTCTGACACGTTTTCAACAGAAATGTCTTCAAACTATGATACAATAAATGTTTATGATTCTGTTAGAAACTTGTTTAGAATTTAATGATTTTTCGGTGAAAACGATATAGTTTACTTGTACTACATATAAGATCAAAGTGCTGAAGGCACTGAAGAAAAAAACGGATAAACTAACACATTTTCACTCCAGTTTCACAGGTAAATTAATTTTATATGTCGCGGTTTACATTTTGATATCAGCTAACCTTTGCTTTTTGAGACTTTTGTTTTTGAGAATAATCTAAACGAGTAAAATAAACCCTCTTTTATGGGCAAATAATTTAATAAGTGGCATCCCCGATTTCTCTTTCATAAATTGGCTTTAGCAAATTCTTTTCTATTCAAATATTAAGAACATTCTGTCAGTGACGTGTCTTCTACTTGAAATCTTCCTGGTGTGTATTTTTCGGTAACATGAAGAAAATGACAGTCTGTTCGTATCTTTCGGTAACAGGAAGAAAATGACAGCTAGTCTGTTCATTTGATCATGACTGTGAAAAATCATGTTTTGTGAACCAATTTTTCCTGCCGATAAAGATTTTGCAAGCAATCTGGTGGTTTATGTTCTAGTGCTTACACTTAGTATTTAATTCCAAAGAACATTTCTTAGGAGACCTTTAACGTTTGATTACGGTATAATCACTATAACCGAAATACTTAGGAATTAATTTTAATTCCTGTTACTGTGAAATTTTTCGTTCATGGGTTTAAAATACTTCAGTAGCTCTATAAATTTTCAAAACGATATCCACTATTTCCGAAACAATTAACAAAAGCTTTTAATACACAATCTTATAAATCTTAAAGTATTACGAGAACAACCCACCTAATCTCCAGAACATACATTCGGAAAACAAGATAAATCAAAAGGCTGCAAGCTCTGTGGTATTTTCTGATCTTTGCAATCTAAATCGCACTGTATAACTGTATTATTTTCCTGTATAAGTTTATTTTTATGTACTATAATTCTTCTTGCTTGGTACCAGAGTTTGATACATATGGAATTTTGCATGACTAGAGTTGCATCAAAAAATCATTTATGTTCATTTTTATGACAGCCACACTTTATCCTTGCATATCGTGGCTATTTCCTTAACAAAGAAACTTTATAAAAAACAATTGCCTTGAACTTGATTTGAACCCCAGACACACTAAACGAGCGCGTTACCCTCGCACCACGGAGAAGATATACGAACAATGCCTGAATAAAATCAAGTAATTCTAAATTTAGATTTTTCATTGCATTTCGTGTTTGTTATCCTTATTAATTTCGAGGATTTTTGTTCAAGATAAACCTGTTGTTTAACATTGATGTAAATAATTTAACAAAAATCTTCTCGCCAAAACAGTCCGACATGTATATATTCCACTACTCGACAGTCAGATTTATTTTTGAAATACGCTCTCGACATCGCTTAAAATAGCATTTTCATTGATTAAAATGATATTCATCCGCGTAATTTGTGAATGTGCATTCATTGACAATTCTATAACCCAAAGCTACTTTTAAACTTTGAATGCGTTGTAATTTGTTGGATTCTTATAACAAAATGAAAATATTTCTTTCTTTTAAATCGCTAGTTTTCAGCTGTTTTAAGAACTGCTTGTTGTTAGGTTTGTCGTGAAACCGCTGTGTCAGAGATTGACTGTTAGCTTTGTATTTCCTGATCTTCGATCAGAAATACAAAAAGGAATGGTAACATTCAATGAATGCAACACCCACACGACCAAGCAACACAGGACCACAGCTAAATTATCAATGAAAAATTTAATTTCAGGCTTTCAAGTGGTAAATAAAAAGACTAAACAAAAAAAAATGAAAAACAGGAAGAAAGAAGAGACAAAAGTAGAGAAAAGTAAAGGTTTTAGTGCTATAAAGGAAGAAAAGCAGGGTTCTCTTCCTAACTTATTTATGCAATGAAATGCACCCGATCAATATTTAACCATTGCAGTTTTTGAAACCAGTCACTCGTGTTTTCCAAAATAGTCGGGAAATGAACCTGACCTTTTTTATCAAAATATTTACAAAACTATTAACAATGAGTATGCCATGATAAACAGGCTATAAGGAGTAAAAACAATGGTTAAGATATGCATTGCCCTTTCCCAAGTTTGTATACCGTCTAGGAGTTGGAAGTATTACAAAACAAAGTTTAAGTAATGGTTGTTGTTTGAGGTGAGGTTAATAATATCTTACTGAATTCTTAAAGTTACTTTTACTTACCTGCCCTTCACATTTGTCTTGCAAGTATCATGATTTTGTTTGTTTCGTTTAATTTGAAAGAATGTTAGGGTTTAAAAAAACAACAACTATATAATCAGTTTTAAGTTTATTTAACCAGTCACGACAATAACCCTGCTGTGGAAGCTTGACTGTGTCGGGGGCTGCGTCCTGTCAACGTTGCCGTCGCCTTGTTTGTCTTTATTCCAGTTTTCCTTTTTTTACTCTTATAACGCTCTCCATTTCTTTTCCACCGGGAAGCTTCAATATATTGGTAACATTAAAGCACAGCTCAATTGACCCATCACTAGTACGGAGGCCTTCCAATAAGAAAGAAATTTATCAGGATATCTGCTAAATCAATAATGATAATAATAATAATATTAATAGAGCCATATTGTAACTCTTTTCCGACCTTCTTGATAATGTTTACCATGTGCATGAAACAGGTATCAATTACCTATAGTTTTGAATGTCTAGATCAAAACGTAGTAATCTTCTCATCAACAAAGTTTACATCCAATCCGGATAAATATGCAAGTATGTATGTAAAATGATAAATATTAAATTTCAGATCTATCTAGCAAAGGAGATCGATTTTTTCTTATAGAATTTTAATAATATGCACTAGACACATAAGAAATATTAACTAATAAAGTGGAAGCCTAAATTTCCTATAATGAGGCCGGATTCATTCTCTATTTAGCCAGTGCTTTCGGTGCTTTGATCAGAGTTAAAGAGAAATCTCTGGAATAACATTCTGAGTGTGCGTGTGATTTTTTATGCTTACAATACTCAAGTTCATGTTCGTTGTATAAAAGGTATTACGAAGTTTTTTTTCCAGGACGAGTGTCAGATAAACCAAAGTGACCTTTGAAAAAGGACCAATTACACTGATTGACAAAGTAAATTTTCTTAGCCTAGATATCATGATATTTTAACCATTACAAAGTTTATACATAATATCTAAGAATTACACGAAAGATCTCAAATTAACATAGAATATTTGTAAAATTTGTTTATGTCAGTTTCCAACTCCGTACGTTTAGCTAAATTCATCATTGTAATGGAGAAAAAAACATGATTACAACAATGTAATGCTTTAAATATATTGAAATTACTTTTGAAAGATTTTTCTCACAAGAACATATGTGAACAACAAGAAATTTAACAATCAAACCCATAATTTGCTTTTAAATTTATGGATTGTTGGTATATTCCACTTTCGCACTTTCGTTGCTGCCGATACACAAAAAAATTCTCCGTTTCGCTTTTTAGTCATCCCGAGAATCATCACGTGACCGTTGTTTTTATTCAGATTTGCAAACTGAAAGGTGTTTAAACGCTTTTCCCACAAAATTGGAGAAAATATGTATTTCAAACGATTTGCCAATCCAAAGAGCACATATCAATGTATCACTGATTCTGTTTGAATGTCCCTAACACGCAGGTAACAAAAAATTATCGGTTTGTGAAATTTTACTTTCTTTTGTGACATTCGGCCGTACCTCAGTGGAGTACCTTTAATCTTTTATACAAAGGTTAGTGTTTATTTAATTCATTTGTATAACTTTTAACAATTTTAGGGGTCTATGGCCGTTAAATTTATTAACTTATAGGCTTAATTTAACTATATAAATTTTAGCACTGTAAAAAGTATTATCAGAAGTCTTAAATGTTCAATTGTTGAACACAATGATCTTTAACTCTCTCATATCAGAGTTAAACTTAGGTTGGAATCTATGCATTATTGACTCTAATACTTTTTTATAATTCCGGATCTGAAAGGATGACTATTATTTAACAACACTCATATGTCAATACAAAGTATGAAATGGTCTTTATTTAAAGTTTTATATAATTATTGTTAATGCAGATATATTTGTTTGCAAGCAACATAATGATAATTGTACTTACAATATAATTACAACACACAGCTTAATCTCATCAATATATACTGTACATGGTTTTTATGAAATATGCCTTTAAGTATATAAATGTGCCACTGTTACAGGCAAATATTATTTGCGCAAATATCCTATGAACACATAAAATTTGTAGGTGCATATATACTCTTTATTTCAACATTTAAGTGATAAACATTATAATACAATGTTTTTAACTGAAAAATAACAAATATACACATATACAATTTTGCATAAACAGGAGACATTGGTGGTAATAACACGCATAACATATTTGTTAAGTACAGATCAAATGCAACATGAAAATATCAAGTGAAAAAGGCATAAGCATTAATACTTAAACTTAGAATAATTATCGAATAGACATAGATTATTTAAGTTCATGAGTATTTACATTTTCATTATACAATTTTTTATCTTGTGATATACTTTTGATGCTTGTACAGTTATCACTAATGACAGTATCGTATTATCTTCTAAAAAGCAATATTATTATGACAACTTGCACGCATATTTAACATAATACTGTTAAAGCAAAATCATCGTCTCTACGAGGTTGGTATACTTCGTGCATTTTAATGCAAAAGTAAACATTTGCGATTGCTATTCTAATAAATATATTTATGAACAGTTTTTAACAATTCTTTTCGAAAAAGTTCCATTTCATTACAATTTACAATAACATGTTTGATGACATCATAGCAGAGTGTTCCACAATCAAGAAACATTGAAATGTTTGTATTATTTTGTTTTCTTATGTATAATTTGCTAATCTGAATAGCGTGTTTTAAGCTTGTTGAGTTATAAGAACATTCTCATAAAATTGACCTCCCTATGTTTGTATGTAAAAAACGAAATTTATGAAAGTCATCATTAACCATCCTAAAGGATACTTTTATGTTTCAAAAATATTTATTTTTTTGTTCTGCATAACATTTACCATGACTCTTTTGACGGAAAAACACCACTTTCTATTTACTTTTTAAAAACATTGAGTGTTTATGTTTCCTAAGAATAGTTACAATATCTGGAACAAACCCATGCTGTTTTTCCTCTTCGGTACATACATAAATTGATAATCTTACGTTGAACACATGTTTTGCTAAAACTGAGCTTGGCATCATTTTGTTGCTAGTCTAAGAAATCTATCAAGTTGTTTATAGTCTTCTTAAGGTTAAACCACAATTCGCAACCATACAATGATCTAGGTATACACATTTTTGAAATAAGCGAAGCCGATTTGATTGGATTGTAAACTGAACTGATTATTACATTGCAGATTTTCTTACGGAAGCTTCATTTGCAGGTTTTGGGCTACACTTCTGATTTATGTAGCTTTCTTAGCAGTTAGAAAATCTTGTCGGCTCAAAACTCAGCCATGCATCAGGCCACTCTAAAATGACCCTGCACATAATCATGTGCAGCATGTTACAAAAAGTGTGCCATACGCAAGACCAAAATCTTGAATTTCTCCTAATTACTTAATTTATTCAATGATATATTTCATATTATTTGGCAAGTGGATACATTTAATGGTCCTCTGACTTTTTATGTTGAAAGAGGTCACTGGTGTCAAAATGACTAATGTTAAAATCAGTATAAACATTTTTGCTCATTCAGCATTTATTTTAAAATTTATGTATCTCGTGTTTAATATGAACAAGCATAGGAATTTTTTTCCTAGAGTTTTACCAATCACGTTTTTCTTAATAAACTGGTCTCCCAGTAGAATTTTGGAAAATCCGATACTAAATAAAGGGATTTTTATACTACAAGTCATAGATATAATATCATTCTTTACAATAACAAAAACTACAATATTATGTATGTATTACAGTCTCATAATTACATTTATGCCTTTTTAAAAAAAGGTCATCAATATGTGTTTGTTTTTGTATTTATTCGTAGAAATGTGTGTGAAAATGTGATCTACGGTCATATTAATATCAAGCAGGTCATTGTGACCATGAAACAAAGCAGCCAGAGCTCCAAATATTTTTATTTTTTTTTTAGCAAAAAGTTTTTTCACTACCAGATTTCAAATTCAGTTAGTTTTTTCGAGATCTAGTTCAATGAGTAGATTATTTCTATAAGATGAGCACCTACACCACCGACAAGGAAAGGCTGAGTTTAAAAGAACAGTGAAGTAGCCTTTCAGAAATAATTACCTTTTACGTTTCTTTTTGATTATAAACGATGCCATTTACTTTTTACTCAGACTCAATTCCACATACGATTTCAACATTCGATTTCTTCGGCCTTTTTAGCTGTCTGTCATTTTTTCGCTCGTTCCGATTACTTTTTTTACAGGAAGGAAGTTCACCCTTAGCACATGACAAATGCGGTGTTGTATTTGTTATTGCTCTAACAAAATATGGCTAAGTGAATATTACAATGGGGAAAATGTGTTCAGCAATTTTTATCCGATTTTGAAACTATTGAAATTGTAACGGCCGTTTAATAGATACTTAAACACTTAATGTCGTATATTTGGGCCGACATTTAGTTGACGCTGGTCGCGATATAAACCGTCGTTAAATGGAATGAACTAACATAGTAAAACTCATCGGGCGGGATTTTATGCCGTTGCTTAATTACAAAAGTTGCTAAATAAAGGTTGACGCAAACCAACAATTTCTAAATTTCAAATCAGTTGGCTTATATGCTAGGAAACAGTTCCAATACTGATTAAACAACGGCCTCACTGACTATCATTTTCATCACCTTCTTAATGGTCATATAGGTTTTGCCACAAATTTATGATGTACGTTTTCTTTTTAATTTGATTTTTTAGAAGATAGTCGGTTAAGAAATATATCTATATCTCCAAAACTCATAACACATCATTTTAATTCTTCAAGTTTTTACAAAAGTCACAGTTGAGTGACTAAACAGTGCATTTTTTTACAGAAAAGTCAATTTAAATGCTGAAATGTTAATCACTTAATTACTATTACTTTTTTACATTTAATTGCAAAATTATACGAGTACACGTCTGTTTTGCACTTTTTGTTGTCTTTTTGTTGATGTTGTATTTTTCTAATCTACATGCAAGATATAACTTAATTTAATCATAAGTCAAAACTATTTTAAATGAATTATGATTTGTATACTGAGATATGTTTACTTGTATTCAAAGCATAAAACAATTTTACATCCATTATGGTAATTCTTACATACAAAAACTAAATTTAGGTATATGGTGTTAATGATCATTTTGTAATATTTAATTAAGAAACAAACAAACCAACAAACAAACATATTTTATATACAATTCATATGCAATGCAGTAAAAATCAACTTTTATATTTTTGAAATAGAATTAAAGTAGGAAATATCAATTCTGTACATTCTGAATAATACAGAACCACCTCTGTAGCGTAATATCTATTTCGATAAAGGTAATTTGGTTGTCCGGAAAGGGGTTGCTCTGGAGTGTTTAGATCTTTTGTGAGGATCTATTGAACGCCGCCTTTCCTTGTTGATATTGTCTATTATATTTTCTTTTACTAACTGTTGTTTAAATAGGTAGTTGGTCTACAGAAGGCGGTTTTAAGCCGTAGCTGTAACGTGATGAAAAGTCAAAAAAATAAAACGAAGAAAAATAAAATTAATGAATTTAGGAAATATTCAAAAAAGTTTTGAGGGGTTGGTTCAAGCTTTAACATAAAGACAATAAACGAAACAGTAAGTAGGACAATTGGAACGAAAGTCATAATTTCACTGTGTCTTTGCGCTTGCGCAATCCGATGCAACGGATACAAGACCAATACAATTTCTGAAAAAAAAAGAAAAAAAAAGTTTAATACAACGCCAAAGCTTAACATTTCTGGTAAAAAAAATATAAAAATAAATACATTTTACAAATAAAAAAAACTGATTTGAAAAAGAAACTAAGTAACAAAACTGAACAAAAGAAACAAATACCTGCAATTAAGACCAAAACGCATTTTGCCCAAAAGTGTGCAGCTTCACTAAGTAGATGCACAAATGTATCGCTAAAAGTTTTTGTCCCCATTGCAGTGCTGGAACAAGTCACTATTGAAACTATCATCACAACAATCAGTATCGGAATTGTTAACAGCGAGATGTACATCAAAGCATGTAAACTGTAAAAGAATCAAAGTGCATCTAATCATGAAAAAAAATAAAGAATTCAGGCTTAAATTGTGTTTCTGTTGCTTTTATCCGTTACCATACTTCATCGACCTTCTATGCTTATATTTGGTACACCAAATTTAAGCATTGCAATTCTACTCTCATTAACAATTGTACCCTTTCAACAATTTCAATGCGTGATTTGTACGAATAATTTGTTCACAATTAGTTTTACATAACTGCGATACCAATTTGGTGGATGGTTCAAACCATTATTAACAAAAAAAGACAATTAAGTGTTCAAAATCATATATATATATATCATCTATAAAGCGATAATAAGATGGCAGACACGTAACATGTTTTTATTGTTATTTAACTACATAAATAAGTTCATATACATTGTGTGTGTTATTGATTTTTGTTTTCACTTCTCACTTCCCCTCGGAGCGTGCTCGTCGCTGAGAAGGCACAGGGCGTCGGCAGAAGATTTACAGCTTGGCTGGTAGTTTACTTAAATTGAAGCCACCGTGGGCGTTATCACGGGTCCGCTACTTCACCAAGAACTGTGGACAAGCTGCCGGTGCCTTGACTAATGCCGATGGGGAAGTGGCCCTACAAAGTAGGCGCTTTGGTCGACGAGGATGGTGTGCTAAGGTGGGTGAGCCCTTAGCACGGTAAGACGGCTTGAATGGCAGGCCTTTTGCTGGCACAAACAGCCCTTGTCAGGGCTGACCTTTCCTATTGTCACAGGTTCCTGTACATTTAGGTTCTCATTGACCGCCGTACAGTGACCTACTTTTGGCTCAAAATTCATATCTTTGGCGTATAATTCGTGGAAATTACATGGATGTAAATTATCACCACTTTGTGCTTCAAAATTACCTCTTTAAGGGCATGAATGATGACATTTACCGGGATCCGTACTCGACAGAGAATGCTGCTTTTTGTGCTCTTGCGGGCGGATGGACCATCATTTAGTATTAACTACATACATATGGTTTTTTTTAATCTATCACCAGACAATTTTTTTTCTTGCATTTTTCACCGCGGCGAGTAATTTACATAGATGTATATAAGGTTAGAATAATTCACGTTTTCTCCAAGTGATTTCTATTGAAGTCCAGACCAGATATATTGTTGTGTAAGTTTTCATGTATGTCTTTTGTCCTTTTGTTGTTTTGCAAGTTCAGTAATGAGTGATTGATTTTGTATGTTGATTTGATTCTTGGATAGCGCTAACATTTCTGAGAAACTAACTGAGCACTCCTTCTATTGCAATCAAAGCATAACATCTCTGTCTGATATTTAAAATATTCATTATTTCTTTACAGAAATATTAACATATTTATTTATAATTAACATTACTGTTTTGAAGATCTCTTCTATCAAACCTTGTATGTACATATTTAATTAAATTGTAATTGTGAAATGTTTATAATATATATATCGTAATTATTAACATTCCGAAATTTTAAATTTAGTAACTTTTTGTTGTATGATAAATCTGTCTGTAATTTGTATTATAATCAATCTATTGTCGATCCGGCTTGACTTTGTTGTCACATTTGGCGCATTTTTCGGTGTATGTGCGTCCGTACGTCAGTCTGTACGTTCGTCCGGAATTGTCCGGTCTATAGCATGCTCAAATTTTTCAAAGGTCAAGGGTTATATACATGGATGGATTTAAATTTTTCTTAGCACAAATGCCCTCCATCTGACAAAATGAAGGTCAAAGTCACAACTGCTCAAATTTCAATTAAAAATATTGAAATATGTTTGTTTCTTGGCGCTGTATCTTGCTTATGTTTTGAAGTATAATATCTTGAAGTCAGAGGACTTTTATTGAGCCCGCTTGCGCTGAGCTTGACATAGTTTTCAAAATGGTTGTTCAGTGATTATGTGTGCGGACGTCCAAACTTGTCCATGCCATATCTTCTTCGTGCATGGAGAAATTTTCAAATGAATAGTATGAATTGAGTTTTTAGCCACAAATGTTCATCATGAGACTTCAACTGTTCGTCTTGCACATGAACCAGGTCATCGGGTCAGGGGTTAGGATAATCTAAGATGATGCAATGTCAAAATTTTGCTTAAGGTATCAAGAGGATCTGAAGCTCGTAGTTTCAGGTTTTAATTAACAAAATATGAAACACAAGGAAGGGTGGCGTTCACCCACCAATAGACCTAGCAACACAGGACCACTGACAGAAGTCAAACAGGATCCAAACAAAAACAGGACACGGCACAAGGAAAAGCACGGACGGGGTGACTACCACAACAACATAGAATAGGAAACAATAAAAACCGGCAATGAAATTAAAGAACGATTAATTAATAGGCTTACTCCATTAAGAGCGTTGGAAAAGAGGAATAGAAGGTCTGGGAGGGAGGATTACAATTAAACACATAACTAAGGGCAAAGGGAAGATATCGTGGACGACAAAACAACAAGGGACACAAAAGTGTCATCATAATAGTATAAAACAACAGACATATGTCTAAGGAACATAAAGGAGTGCCGCCTTGGAATATAAGTACTGCAGGGCGTTTAAACCGGTTAATGGTGCACCAAACTTCACTTTTAGCCCACCAGAGACATTGTAATAGTGAAATTCTAACAGTTGCTTTGGTTACAAAAGGTGAATTAAGTAAAACACAGAAATGATTATGTAGATACATATAAAAGTTAACCCAATAACCGTAACAAAAGTACACAATGTCTTACAGGAAGACAGAGCAACAAGAAAGTCACCTACAAGGGCCGAAGAAGCAAGACAGAAGACATTTAAGTCCAAAATGGCTTAATGAACTGTCCATTAAAGAGTTGTCCTCTTGGTCCGTCAAATGTCATCAAAAGAGGAAAGCGTTGTGTCTAACTGTAAAAGGCTTGAACGTTAAGCATGCGGTATGTCTCAACATCCTTGGGTTGTAACGTTTTGTCAATAAAACGTTAAATGATTTTAATCCTTAACATTGCTACAAGCTTAAGCAAATCTAATTAACTGAGAAACATATATCCCCGTAAGATGTTGCATGGGGTACGTCTCCATCTAAATGTGGATAATTAACTATAGAGAAGTCAAGGTTAATTCTTCTATCATAGATTTTCTTGTGGAAAATCCAAATATTATGCAATAAATTTCAAGAGTTCGTTTTATTAAGTTGTAGTTAATGGGGATAGATATCAGACACCATTTGATTAAAATAAGAATTATCTAAATTAAAAATATCAACAAGGTATCTCAAAATGAAAAGAGGAGCGGGTTGATGGTAAATTTTGTTTTGTTACAGATTTCTTCTAGACTTGAATAAAATATTTTAAACCTCAGTGGGTGTTATCTTCAACACCTTACCACTACATAGACTTGCGGAAACGTAATGCTCTATTTCCCTCCCCTGACAATAATCAGTGAAGCATTGCACTCGGATTAATAAGCAATTTGGTTCGGTGTAATAAAGAATAGCACAAGTCTTTCAGGGTAATGGTACAAGTAAGCTACCCTTGAACTGAAACAACACCCTACGCCGCATGTATTTAATTTCTCTGGTTGCTAATAAAGAGGACATCACCGGAAAATAATAAAATATCGTGAACAAAACAGGTTAAATGATAAACCCTTTTTGTGATCATTTAAAGGCATCACCCGAAATAAAATATATTGAAAAAAAACTAATAAACCGTGCTTAACATTAAGATATGTAATGCCATGATAATGAAGAAACTTAACGGTATGTGTGATGACATATACAATAATGATTATGTTTTGACAAAAGTGACAGCCAGCTGAAAAAGACAAACAAAAGAACATTGTGAGTATTTTTGTCGTCTATGTTAAATGATGGTTACGGCACAATATGCAGCTTTCGCTATCGAGTAGAAATAGATTATCTGTGATATGCAAAATTATTATTTCAAAACTCTATTGCTTAGTTTTAGCCATTGCAATCGTGTGATAGTACTACTTAAAATGCCGATGAGCGGTTTGCGGGTAATTATCGAGGTGTGCCGATCACGCATATTTAACTGAAAGGATATATAATTAAGCAAGGTATATATATGATTCTTGGACAATGCATTTCATCTCATTTATCTTTATTAATCTATTAATACAATTCCTTCTCAATACTTTACAGGTTATTAAAGAGGGTGACTGGCAAACGGAATAACGAAAGAACGGACAAGGCGTCGACTATATGCTTTTCTTTCGGGGGTGTTAAAAATCGCAGTGAAAGAAATGAGAATATAACAAGATATGTTGTCCGACAAAAAGTCGAGGAATTATTCCAATTATTATAGTTTAATTTGAAAAGATTATTTCGTTACTTTTTAAAAAGGGTCAGTAATAACTAAACCTTTTAAAATAACCTCTTTCTCCATCACAACTTTAGAATTTTCTTAAATATATCTTAAATGTTACTGGTAACAATACTTAAGTCAAATTTAAGTGAATTCGATAATAAATACTCTAAGTAATACATTAAGCTTATGTACTGAGAATTCTTTTACATATACACATCAAAGCATAAACATCATTATTTTGTCCATTTCAATTCAATTTAGTAATAAATAAAATGTTAAATACCGAACAAAATGGCTGCGAAAATGAGTTACAACTGGCGTAATTGTGTTCCTTTGTCAACGTTAAGTTTCGCATTTAGTTTAAACGTATTTAATTAAGCTCGATTGCGAAACAATTTCTCGGAAATTATGTAAATTACTTATTTAGTTCATTTGTCATTGTGAAACATGATTGTGATCCCGATGAAGGCTCGACCCTATGATCCCCGGTTTAGAGTCGGACATCATAACCGTTAGGCAACCGCTTTTTTAATGTTTCAATAATGGTTTTAAAGAGATAATAGATGCTTTCTACATGAAAAGGGTAGCGTTAAATGTGCAATAATTTGTCATAAAAGTAGCAAGATGTAACTAAAGTAGTACTTGGCTTCCATACAAAATGCTTATTAAGTGTTGTTATATTTTTTCTGGTCCTTTGGGATCATTGATGCCAGCACTATTAAAGGTTGAGAATTGAGTACAGCTGAAGCCGGAGCTAAGGGTCGTGAGGGATATTGCACTTATTGATTATTCCTCATGTACAGACTTAATCAAACCGTGTATGCAATTCATATGTACTTTTGTTGTGATTAATGCATCCGAGAAATCACTTTGTTTCCAGATTTTTTTCTGAGACATAAATCGAAGTATTTTTGAGGCATTATGAACCAAATCCAATGCATTTGATATTTAAAAGATAAACAATAATCTGCCTTTAAGTTTCACTAGTATTAAAATAGTGCCCTAAAGATATTAATGTCCGAAAAAAATGTTCAATTGATCTTTCAATTTTCAAAATCTTATTAATCTTATCATTATACAATGATTTGACCATCAACATGTGAACAATATAAGTACACTATCAATGCTATTAACAAAGAATTTTCTGGTATCGCGAGGTGTTTCAAAAATAAACAAATAATAACCAAAATTATATATCATCAGAGAAATACAGTTTAAAGAAAAATATACAGATATCTAACGATCTGTTTTTTCTATTAACGAAGTCTTTTTTTTATCCTTGTACTTTGGACGGACAAGTAAAATCAGATATAATTCTGTTTTTGTAAAATTCATTGTGCAATTAATGCATTTCCGCGCGTTTATATTCACATACTTTAGGTGTATCTGTTTACCTTTAAGATGATTTCCTAAATTTTGAGAGATAAAAGCGATTTTCTTTCATAAATAAAGGTAACAAACGGTTGTCGATATACTATGTGTTTAATTAATGCGTACGTTTGTTGTCTTGTTTTATTATTTATATAGGAGGACCATTTTGGTAGTAAATGTCTTATTCTGTTTTGACAATTTCTAAATAATATTTATCTAATCACTGTTTAACCCAAATATTTTCAAATCCATGTGTTTCTAAAATATCACTTATTCGTGTAACCCAACTTTTTGTTTTTATATGTTCTTATTTTGTTTGCAAAGTCGGATCTATGCTGGCCTTAAATCTTTTCATACGACCGTTTGAAAAACGGGTTGTATAAAAGGAACAACCGTAGTGGGTAGGCATGCCATCGGACGGCGTCCTTTTTTTGTCCGGGGCATATCTCCTACAGGCATGGATGGAAAAAGAAATGTTTATAGCTATTAGAAGCCGTGTCGCGGGCATAAACAATGTCTCTATGCCAAATGTAATTGAAAAGTACTTGTCCGAGACAAAACTTCTTAATGCATAGAGGGATTTCAATATTAATTCAATATTCACCATTGTTAGGTGGAGTGTCGCGCGCAAAAATTCAGGTCTTAGCGCCTAAGGTCATGGTCACATTTAGGGGTCGAAGTTCACATGAAAATATTTAAGTGTCTATAGGAGCCATTTAGTCATCATTCATTGAGGGATTGTACTACAAATGGTCATTATCATGACAATATAAAAATAATGAAAATAATAATATATTTAAATATAGAAGGTAGCATACAAAGTTTAAACAGTAAGAAGTATACTTATTTTTAGTAAGACCTTCTGATTTAACAAAAAATGTAGATCCATGCATTAAAATCTTAATTTTTACAAACAAACAAAAATTATTGAGTGTAAAGATAAAATAGTTTCATTCATCCATCCGACTGATACTCATTTTAATCATTTTAATTATAGATAAACTCATAAAGATTAAAAAAAATATGACAACAGATACAAGTTAAAATATGTATCTTACTGTAAACTTAGAAAGTAAATTTTACAGCTGTTTTTTTTAAAGGTTGTTAAGTCGAACATCTTATGATAGTAGGAGGTAATTTGTTCCAAACGTCAATACTGTAAAGTAAAAGGTAAAAGAATCCTTTAAATAATTAGTATAATGTATACTTTTTAGTACAAGATCCTTATGAGAGATTTATCGTAAATTATATTATTAATTGTGAGAGAAACTGAAAATTACACTCGTATACAGCGGTGCCAGTTTGTTCAAAGATTTATAGACTATAACTGCTGTGTGGTATTTCACCCTAACTTGAATTTCCGCCATTTAAATTTATATAAATTATATCTTATTTACGTGAACGTATCGGCCTATTAAGGTATTACGACCCTAATCGGCACTATAAGGAACTGAAAAATTGACATCATAGGTCAGATAAATATCTTAAAGTACACCTGTATGCACAATTTAAACAAAGTTTACCGTACGGAAATCAAGTTATGGCCACTTTTCTGAACTCAAGCTAGGATGTTATGAGGGCCCTTTTAAGAAATGAGGAACCTTTAAATAATCTGCAATAACATTCTAATGAAAAATGTTTTCCCATTAATTTTTGGTAAGAAACAAATAGTACCATTAAGCCAACAATCCACATAAGCAAAATTATGGTTTCTACTTAAAATTTATGAAATCTGTGTTACCCTACTCCATCCATTTTTACCACGTGTCTGACCATTTTCCTACTTAGGGAGCCTAATTTAAAAAATCCTTAAAATGTACCCAAATGAGTGCCTGTTTTCAAAGTTTTCCTTAATTGTTAAAGAAGTATATTGGTTGATCTTGTAAAATATGAAATACTTTTACCGTCTAGTTTTGATTTTATTACACTTTGAAAATATCAGGTACTATATTTATTACTAGATTTAGCATAATTTAGCCAATAAATACCTATATAAATTAAAAAATCAAAATTAAACATTTTTCTTTCCAAATTGGACACGAGAGATACATAAATAATGGTAAAAGAAAAAGAGAAAGAAAAAAAAAAACGTTGACCTTTTCTGGGGATTTAACCTACAGCCCTCATTTTCAATGTAGTTAACAGTAGTTGTATCATAGTTTGGGGACCTTTTTCTGTTTGAAAATGTGTCAGAGTTAAATCGTATACATATACATGCACAGTGCGTTAACTGGAGTGCAGGTATCAGTTACCCGCACTGCAGAACATGCCCATTGATTGGTTCATTTGTCTGGGGTTTACATATTGTGACGACGGGAAAGGGAAATCGATAGAGAAATCATATTTAGATGCTCGTTCATTGGTTCCTTTTTTCTGGGTTTCATATTGGAGTCGGGGGAACTTTTTCTTTTTTTTGACTAATACAAAAGAAAAAACATCAAAACACTGGCAACGTTTTATACTCGGGCTACGCCCCCCCCACAAATAGATACTCGTTTTTCAGCCCTTTTTTTACTTCTGCCTTTTGAATCCCTTTTCAAAGCTGGGGTAATGCATTGGGGATGGTAATCCCTTAATATTTTTTGGCAGCCCCTTTTTTGGATTGAATTTAATTTTATTGTTTATGATATTTCCCTTTTCCAACCGTACAACAAAACAAACACAGGGGGGTAGGGGAACATTTTTTTTTACTTGGAATAACGTAAAAACGTCATGTTTGAAGAGAGCAATTTGTGTATTTAGTTTTTAGCAAACATTGTCTATTTAATAATGCCAGTTTAAAGTCAAATCTACATAAATGCTCAATAACTTTTAAACTGTAACTGGAATTCTATCGATTACTTTCAGCCATTTGTAATTTAAGACAATATATTCAAGGTCAAGGTCACTGAAGATGATGAAATATTCAAATATTGTCCAGAGCATATCTCCTACACACATGAAAGGAATATTATGAAACTTCATAGAAATGTTTCCACTATAAAAAAAAAACTGTGCAACGGGCAAGGTCTCTAGGTCGAAAGTCAATGTCACCCAAAGACGTCATTGAAAAACACTTTTCTTGAGCATAATTTCTTCAGGCATAGAGGGATTGTAATACGTTAAACATTGTGGGCAGAGTGTCAGGTGCAAAAGGCGACTATGGTCAATGTCGATCTAGGGGTCAAAGTTCAAATACAAAAGATGAATATGTGTATGGAGACCATTTAGTCATCATTTATTTATGGATTGTAACACAAATGATCATATCATTACTACAGTCATTGCACTTGTATTTTAGGTCAGCTTATGCAAGGTCAAGGTCACCTAAGATAATGAAATATCTGGACTGTGTCTAGAGCATATCTCCTACATGCATGGGAGAATTTTAATGATACTTTATAGAAATGATCATCACCATTAAATATATTGCTTCATACACGATCCAGTTCAAAGGTCAAGGTCACACATAGAGTTAATTGCTATGCATATCTATAATGCCAACATGTCCATCAATTTTTTTTGACGGGCGTATGTTGCGACAATAATGCCTTTGTTTACAATTCTACTGTTATCAAGAGATATTGTTTTCATGCAGTATTTTGGCATATTCATATTTTTATGAATAACTGTTGACCCTATCTGATTTTTCGTAAAAGGCTGACAAGTTCATTGACCATTTCAATACCTGTAGCTGGATGAATGCCCGATATTTCTAAGCAATAATTGAGTAAAGAGCAACCAATAATTTATGAGCCGCGCAATGACCAAACGGATCCATGCTGGTCGCAACGCATTGTGTTGATTTTATCATGGCGCGTCTCATATATCAAATAGTTTCAACATTTTCTTGGACAGGCATTTCAATATTATTCAATATTTGTAACAATTTATTTACAGACTGCATTTACAAATTCATGCTTAGCAAGTGCATTTTAAGAACGATTAAAATTAACATTTGTAAACAAGTCTAATCTTAAGTATTTAAATGACTTGCCAGTTTCTATTGGAGTACATAGAGAATAATAGGTTGGTGCCGTGAATGGAGAAAGTTTATCTGGCGAGGCGGAGGAATTTATTGGTAATTTATCCTGTCACCGGTTTTTTTTTAAAGAATTTTATTAGGCAAACTACCTTTAATCACACTATCGGAAATGTTTCTATACAAACAAAGAAGGCCCGAAGCGTGCATTATTCTACAACAATGCACTCGCCGTTCTTATTATCTCCCTGTGTATTTTCACATTGAGGGCGCCATTTTGTTTGAAAAATGTGATAAATAAAAACAATTTTTTGTCGCATTTTGTTGTGAAAACTATTTAGAATAGATAAAGAAAATGGTCTAACCAAGAAAATGAATTCGAACACCAATATCTTTTATTCAGTCGTTAACGCTGTACAGACGTTTAAAGTATTGTTTACGTGACGTCACAATGTAGCGCCAAACAGCACGTGCAAAACAATCAAATCAAGTACGCTATTTTAATGTCGCAAACGAGTTAAGTTTTACATTTATTCACTTTTAATAATTTCTATTTCGCTTGAAAAATTATAGAGTGAAATAAAATAAACAAACGGCCTGTAAAGAACGTTTCTATTGGAAACTCTGAGGCAAAAACAAATTTATCCACCAACCATAAAGTCCAACATTATAATAATAATTATAGTTTTTCTTGAAAAGTAGTCCGGCAAATCATGCATACCACGTGATCAAGTGCCGTAGATCAGTAAAAATATACGGCACCTTGTTATCGGGCCGAAATTGTTACAAGTGACAGGATAAAGTAAATTACAAACCCAATATTACATGACCAGTTTCGAAAGTCATTGTCTTAGTTTTTGACAGGCTACGCTTTGTGTTACAATAGTTTCCCACTATAGTTTTCTAGAATCGGGCGATTTTGAGAACAAAACATGTCGTTTACATAAAGAACAAAAAAGTATCATATAAGTTAGAATTATTGAACCTGATCTTAAAATTTTTATTTATGTGATAAACATATTAGTACAATACGGACCGTTTTAGCTATTTTAAGATTATTGTTACTTAATCAGATTATCCCGCTAATAGCAGAGAGTAGAAAACTGTGTTTCTAGAGGGCCACTATTTGACACAGTTGACTTGTTCGCCTTGAGGAATCCTGTATGCAACTTAGATTAATAATTTACCCTACCGAACATACATGAATCCTTATCATTTAAGAGAAGTTTACCGTTAAATTATCAATTGTTTTTCAACTTTTTAGTTTCTATTTACCCTTGAACAGGCATAATACATCTTTAATACAAAAAAAACCTGAAAAACAATTTTAAAAAAGTATTCACCTAAAACACCATTTAAGAGGGCATTTTTTCGTTTGAGTGAAATATGGAATATATTTTCTCGAAACATGATAAAATGCCATATGTTTTCACGAGCCTGGACGGCGAGTGAAAATATGTGGAATTTTATCATGTTGAGTGATAATATATACCATATTTCACGAAAAAAACAAACTTTTTATTTAATTTCATTATCAAAGAAAAATGGTAATGGTTACGAACCCCCTTGCTTGCTACGCAACTGCAATTGTACAGCGCGCAGAAATATAATTATTGTCTTGTTTTGAACGCGATATTTAGCGCTATATTGTGACGTCACGTAAACAACTCTTTAAACGTCTGTACATCGTTAATGACTGAATTAAAGATATTGGTGTTCGGATTTATTTTCTTAGTTAGACCATTTTCTATCATTCTAGATAATTTTCAAAACCAAATTCTACAAATGTTGTTTTGTATTTATCAGATTTTTCACACAAAATGGTGAAAATAAATATGAGTTTTGACTTCGTCCACTTTCATATTTATATTTCATATTTATTTCTAAAAAATATGAAATATATATGACTGATATAGCACCATATTTCAAGGGTAAAATTAAACAAAATTGCATATTTTTCACGAGCCGGAACGACAAGTGAAATATATAGAGTTTCATCATGTTGAGTGCAAATATATTCCATATTTCACGGAAAAAAAATAAATAAAATAAAAAAAACGTTCTATACTATTGTAACCTTCAAACAAATGTTGTTTACGAACACATATTTGTTACGCAGTTGTGCAGCACGCAGTAATACATTGATTATTTATAGATGCGTGACGCGGTTCGGATTTAATACACAATTTATCACAGCCATAACACTCCTGACGTTGGATTGTATCAAGGATCATTATTCCAATGAATTTCACAGCAAATCGAGCCTATTTAGATAATCTTCAAAGTTGAGGAAATGCGTTGTGAGGGTTCTACCTTTATGTAATGGCCATAATGTCACAAATCGTTTCAAATTCACAAAAAAGAAAATTGCACAACGCTAAAGTTACTGAGTAACACTTAATTAAATGAAGTTAAACACAAGCCCACTCCTTGGGTAGTCATACAAAATGCAATATATATAACAGAAACCGTTTTCGCGAACATCGTGACCATTTATTTATTAAAATGTAATTTAATTAAATAAATGTTAAGGGTTCATGTATGAAAGTAAATCATATAATAAACTCATGTAATGAATTTATTTTGTGTCTTTATGTTCGTTTTTTATATGTACTGGTGTTGCTGTGATGTAAAGTATCATTTAAGCAACGGTGTAATGTACATTGATATATACATATTTACACCGTTACCTACAAATCCCTGTATGTAAACATTTATGGTTACCTCAACGGTGTATGGCACCTTTGTTCATGTATTTTACGTGTTTTTTTTTTTTTGTTTTTTTTGTTTTTGTTTGTTTTGTTTTTTTGTATATTTGGCGGGAATATTGATTATATATGATTTGTTTATTTATATTAAATTGAGTTTTTATTGAAGTTTAGAACCTTTCAGACTTACAAAAATGAAATATCTTATGGAACTTATAACATTTTATTGGATTAAAAAAAATGATTCTTTGAAACATTCTTTGATCATTCACATGAAAAAAAGAGAAAAGGATATTAAGTTTGAGTAATCATTACTTGTTGTTCTTTGTTTAATGTGAACTTTTTCCAATGTAGCATTGGCAATATTGTTACAGCCGTGACTAGCAGACATTGTAAATTCGACTTGAAGACTGTATATCTTTTTACAGATAATTTGATAATGTTTATTCTTTTTTTAACAAAAGGTGACTAATGACAAACAGAAATTCACATTTTGAGACATTCACATTAACACAAGTGGTTTCGTCTTTGTATAGGATATGGGTTTATTGGGTATATTAATTGGTAATCTTCTGGTCAGAACGTCTCTGTTGACGTACCAGTTCCGGTCATAATATTTTATGCTCAAGACAACCAAGGGTTTGTGATGTTCTTTTTTCACTTTGTATAATAATTGGTGGCATCAGTTTTCATTCATTACTTGTGCTAAAACTTTGGAAAATAAAGTGTAAGTAAATTATTTGCTTCCTTTTAAAAAATTTTTTTTTTACGACCGAACAAACAAGGAACAAATAAATATTTTAATGCAAAATTATCATTTTTTACAATTTAATATTTTATATTTTTTAAAAAGAAACCAGCATAAATTTTTTTTTTTCATAAACAAGTAAACCCCGAACAATATGTTTTTATATAGTAAACAAACAAAAGGATATATTTATATTAAATACCAAATGTAAATTACTACAATACCAGCTCTGATATGCAATCCACCTGTTTAATATTTGGAAGAATATACCACACTTTTTGCAAGAAGCTAATGCTCACATAATTCAATTTAAAGACCCAGCCTAGGTATAAAAGGGAGGTAATGGCTGGTGGGTGGTTTCCCTTGAATTTTCAAACTGTATTTAGCTCAGAGAGAGATTTTCAAATATATTTACAGGAAAATACCATTTTTTACCAATGGAAAAATTCCTAAATGAAGCCAAATGATTAATCACTGATTCTAGATAACAAATTTGAAAATGTATGACGAAATAGATTCTTATAATTAAATATAAAATGATGACAGAAATTCAAATTTGAACTAAGGGGAGGAGTTTATTATGTTTATAACCATGTGACCACATTGTTTGTAAACATCAATGTATTACTTACCTTGATATAATGATTTTCTAAAGTTTGTCGGAATAATCCACTTTGCATCAAATGAATTGTAGTTTATATCAATAAAAGCGCATAAATCCAGTACATTTCACAATGAAATATATACAGAAATGATAAAACTCTTGGCTTGTATTTCTCACTATTGTAAGTATATAAATTTTTACAGACACATTATTTTGAAGTTATAAATACTAGTAGTAATTTTCAATTTCATCAAATAAGGACAGAAATAGTGCCCAGTGTAGGATTGTACTAGTAGATTAGGATACAGTTTCCTTACTTTATTTAACACAAAATTTTGAATTGCATTTTCTCAAGTTGAACAAAATGAGTGCTCAGAAGTAATCATTTCTTCAATAAAGAAATACATTGGTTCTTCGTTACTTCCTTTTACACCAAGCATTGCGTCTTTACATAATTGAACAAAAGATTTTGTATCTGATTTTTAGCTTTTTTGCATTGACCTTTTTTCCATTCAAGGCTTTTCTTTCACTTGACACATGAGAAACAAAAACATTTTTCACATGAAAAAGTAAAGTCAGAATCAAAATCATTAGTTTCATCTGCTCTTTGTCTTATAAACAATAATACTAGTTGGCTATCTCTTTGATGGCGTAAGCTATATTTCCAGTTTCCTTTGACATGTGAGCATTGTCTATGACCTCATTTCTGTTCTCTAACATTAGTGACACACTTTTTCCAAATTCTAATTAATGAGGTTAAACAGAGCTTCAATGGTTTCTGCTCTCAGTGACCAGTAAAAACTACAAACTAAACTTATCCATTTATATTGAATAACACAAATCAATGAAAACACGAAACAAAATTACTATTTTCCAAGCACAAAAAAATCCCTCCTAAACTGATTTCAGACAAAGGTCAGCTAAAATATAGAAGATGCAAAATGTGTAAGGTATGGAAGGTATAATTGTGTAGTCACATTTATTGTTAAATATCATGTAAGTAAAAACTAAAACAATTTTTCACACTGTTCGTCTCAGAAAGTCTTCTTTAATTAGATAATATATTAAAAATAAAACCTTACAAGCCCTGTCACCCCTTCTGTATTGTAGTGTTGTATGCCAATTAAACACCGAAATGTGATATTTTGTTTTATCTCTGCTGATAGCAGCATAGCAGTACACTTCCTAATTAAAATATACCTGAGGTATAAAATTATATACCAAAAATTATACCATATATAAGTTGATAATGGTCAAAACAGGAAATATTACAGAACAGAACAGAAAAATTTATTCAGTCTTATGCATATAAAGCACATCGACATCAACCAATATATAAATACATTTGTGACAACAATGACATAGTTAAAACACATCATTATATACAAGTTACATAATCAAAGAGTGTTTCAAAAGTTTAGATATCACTTTTTTAATGAATCGATTAACAAAAAATGTTACTGTTTATAAGTTACTCTTTCCGAATACTAGTTAATGCAATACATGTGTAGTTCTTCCTTTACGCGGCATTACAAGAATAGATATATCTGACCCTTTGGTATCAAGGGATAAACTTGAAAGTCCTCAAACAGGAAATCTACAACTGGTGATCAGAAATCAGGCCAACTTTTCTTGTCTCTCTGAGAAAGGTAGATTTTTTTGTGTGTAAAAACCCATCATCTGCTTTAGCTATTTTTTAGAAAAGTACACTTAGTCAGCTTTTGCTGGACGTCTATCACTGATAAAACAATGTAGAAAGAGGGTTCATTTGCATCCGATAGTCTTATCGGATGTTGGGGGTTTAGGTTAAGTTCAATGAAATCAGTACTATATTTACTTCTTGATTGCACACCACCATTTTCTAAAATGTTAACATTATTAACTCTTGCAACAGCTGTTTTATAAATGTGCCTAGATATTTAGCTTAAAACTTCTTTCAAGTCATTGCAAGATTATTGTGGAAAGATTATGCGGCCAATACACATCCTGATGCTTTTGGAATCTAACTGAAGTAGTTCTTATCAACATTTAAAAGAAGAAGGAAAAACTGACAAAGTCATACTTACATTAAATTATTTAGAGAACATACTGTGTTTTCGAAGTGCAAATCCTTTCCACCTTTTATGTTTTTGTCTTCTCTCATTTTATTCAATTCACTATTTATCAAATGATTCTTAAAAACTGCAATACGTCCTTCCAATTTCATTTAATTTAAGTTGTAGATATACTGATATTTAAAACCTACTCTCTTAAAATACTAGTCCATTTACAGTTAAATAAAAACTGAATATTAAAATCGTCTAAACGTTTGAAGACGTGACAAAAGACAAAATATATCTAAAATAATGCTTCCTAAACGTTCTGTGAGAATTTTAACGAAGTTGTTTTATTATCAAAGCACGTTAACACAATATGAAAATTATTTTACTGTACTATTTATAAACTTTATGTTTTAAATTTAAATATAACATGAATGATAATGACTCATCGGATAGCTGGCGTTAATAACCGGTCTCGCGTAATAATCACACGGGCGAAATATTAGCAAGGTTTATACATATCTTTTAAAACTTGCCTGTAACTTTGTTTTCTAACAAAGCGCTTTAATAAATTGGTATAAAACTTCAGCATAGAATAATTATTTAGGTGCATACATTTGAATATTCTGACATTATTTTTTCATCAGATTATATGTATATAAATCATTTAGACAAAAATGACAATTCAAATTAACAATAGAACTCGACAGCTTTGCCTTTACTGCATTTAAGTGAAGCAAATGCCAAGCTGCCATGTTGCCAATTTATGATCACAAAACTATGGTGTCTGATTTGTGCCATTTTCTTATGTTGTTTGGTTGTGGTAGCAAAAACATAAAAGAGTGACAGAATTAGAAAAACATATTTTTTTTTTCATTTGTCACACATTTTTTATCTTTTGTCAGTATTTTGTGAATGGGCGTTCAACCACGACAACACAAAACACAAAATGACGGAGGGGAGACATTTATTTCCATGCGACAATAAAAATCATTTTATTGCCCCATATTTAGCGTACAATCGCTTAAAAGTTGGCGTTTTATCATACTGTCAAATGTGCGTCCCACCGATGCCACTCTCTATTTTTTCATTTTTTTATATTATTGCAGTCAAGGGGGTGTATATGAAATGACGACACGAAAGATTGAAATTAATTACAGTAAAGAAAGCAACAAAACAAACAAAATATTGTGAAACATGATCGGGACTCAAACATAGGACCTCGGAATATCATACCGTGGCTCTACCAACTGAGCTACCCGGTCTCCCCTAAATAGTTATGTTCTTAGGCGTGAAATACTTTCCTGCTATATTGAAATTCATCTTCAAATTTCTCATGTTACAAAGCAATGTGAATTTGGCTCTGAGCTATATTCAGTTAAAGCCTCAAGTTGGGCGCAGAATGTCACTGGGTGAGAAGAATGTGCAGCCTGACCGGGACTCGAACCTGGGTACCTCGGAATACCGTACAACAGCTCTTACCGACTGAGCTATCCAGCCGCTTACAAATCATCTCCACTGAACCGGAACACATAAATAAACTATAACTCCAAAGGCTTGCCTTTTTTGAAAATAAGTTAAAATTTATCAAACCCCTGTCGTGTAAACTCCTGGATCTACATCATTTTGTAAACATTCAATTTCTATAAGTCAATAGTTGGTTTCTATATATACAGGAACATATGATGTATTCATTGTCACTCCACCAATATCTCTTATACAAGTTAATCAATTTTTATAGTTATATGCAACAAGATTAAAAATATTTAATGCATATAAAAAGTTTATAATATTAGTCCACTTTGATTAAATATGTTATGTTTAGAAGTATCACACAAGACTTGTCCTATAAAATGGTAACAGGGTGAAAAAAATGTGCATTATCCAATGGAGGTGATCTGTTGTTGTGTTGTTCTTCTAATCGAAGATTCATGAGATACTAAAACCCATTCTTCACCATGACAAAATTTGTCAACAATCTTACAGATGGGACCAAAGTCCCAATATGTTCAGGATTGCTAGGACCAGTTCTCTCTAAGCATATTTGTTGTTGATGTTTTGATATTTACCAAGTTATGTTAAAATTTAAATTAATTTATTTAAGTAGATAGATTTATTCATTCCTTTTCTGATTTAAAGTCCCATGAATGGGTTTGGTTTTGGCATAAATAGTATTTTAATTTCCCCTGAAACCACAAATATAAATTTATTTAGAGTCCTTAAGATCTTTATGATAAAATCTTAACTAACAACCCAGTTTTAAATGAATAAATATAAAATTCCTAGCCGCAACAACTAGAAAAACCAGTAAAAAATATTTATATCTATATATCCATAATTCCTGGACCTCCATCTGCTTGTTGAACTTATTCAACTGGTAAATCTTTCATCTTATTATATTCAATTCATAAATATTAAATATTGTTTTTATGACTATTTACATCTAGAATAGTCTGTTATGACTAAGATACAAACAATTTAGTAAACATGAGTTGCATTCCTTATAATGAAGAAAAAACAAACCCCAAAAAAATGCCATGAACAGCAACATTATAAATATTTGACTTATTTTGGCAGTGACTTAGCAGAATTCATAAAATAAACAATTTCTCCATTAGTTCATCCTACATTTTTCTACCTTCCATTTTCTGTCTTATTAAGCTATGAATATATGTATCATATTTTCTGTTAATATAAATATCAATAAAATAATGTCATATTGACAAGATATATTGTATCATTGTATATATGTGTTGTGTAGCATGTATACCTTACTAAATAAAATATTTTGAATCCTGAATCTGTAAACAGTTATGTTGAAATATCTCAATTAAAAACTTTTGTTTGTTTTTATCAAATGCTGCAGGCTCGGTTTGATAATGCCTATGGCTATAAGAAGGTAGTGGTGATAATTATGGGTCAATGTTTAAATGATATTTTCAATGGATTCTTCTGATTTGATTTACTTTAGATAATTTAAACCATATTTCCAGCTTGGAAAGGGGTTTCAGTGTGACCTTGCCCATCTTCTTTTTCGAAATGTTCTTTGATATTCGTTTCTGCCGGGTACTTATATACCAGTCGAATACCAAATATTAAAATAATACCCAGATTCCTTCATATAATTTATCAATAATTAATTTTATTTATTATTAGTTAGTAATTTTACTGTTTACTATCTTTATTATGTTGGGGGATATAGTGGGTTTATAATGAAACTGACACTGGGGATATCATATGGCAAGTTTCAACCTGAACTGGAGTGCAGACGGAAGATACGCATTAGATATCATTTCTGGCTTGCACCAGAATAAAATTTAAAATATTAGTATACTTACACATTTTACATATTTTATATTACTCAGTATTAGTCCAAGATGCTTACTGCTTGCAAGAAAGTCTCATATTAGAGTATTTTTTCTCCTTATCAGATCTGAATTATCCTTGCTAGAGGTATAGGTAAACAAGTGACAACAACAATTTCTTGCATATCAGACAGGATAATGTACTGTTTACGCCGGTGCTAACAAACCTGGCTTACACGCGCGGCTTTAAAGAGAATATCTAGCTCTCGGGTAACTGTTTACGGAAAACTCTGCAGAGCATCTTTATCGCTGAAAACAATTATGCTTAAGCTTGATGTTCAGATCTGTACTGACAGGCGGTAAATGATTCTTATGTTATAACCAGTATGACTTGTACCAGTGTGAATACATTCAGTGGTTTGTAGCAACCACAGTTTGATTGCATAATCAATAAAACAATCTTCTCTCGTGTCACTATATATTATTTTAGCACTTGTTCATCCGTGTCTGTCTACATTATTCAAATAAAATGAATGAGACCGGTCGTAAATTCATTCAAATTCATCTTTCTTCTTCTTCTTGTATAAGAATGATATCCAATATATCAAATCAAAATAAGGTAACATTTTACTCGCTATGACATAACCTTTATGCGTTCTAATTGAATTACGGTATGCATTTAATAATAAGTGGTATACAGCAGAATTTTAGCTCGATCTATATGTTATGATGTTTCATCTGTGTGCCTATAATAATTACTCCCTATAAACACGAGCATTATATACTTACCATATTAAGTATTAACATAAATAATGCTTACGGTGATGTAAATGTCTCAATACTCAAGTTTTTTTCAATTAACTTGTGTTGAAGCTGCCTTTTTAAAACTTTTCTTACATTTTGTCTTATATATATAACGTTAAAATGCTTTGCAATTCATTTTGAAGGCATTTGGCTGGTGCAACATTGTAAAGTGACCCCCATAGAATAATGAGCCCCGGCCATCATTTATTTAAAATTGTGTCCCCATTCTATCAAATACTGACTACCTTATATATATAATGACGTATGACCCTAATTTTTAGCTCGACTATTCGATAAGAATAAGTAGAGCTATTGCAGTCACCCGAGCGTCGGCGTCGGCGTCAGCGTCTGCGTCGGCGTAACCACTTATGTTAAAGTTTTTGTAATAGTTCAAATATTTTCAAAGTCCATTGACATATGGCTTTGAAACTTTGCACACTTGTTCACCATCATGACCTCAACCTGTAGACAGGAGGAGGTAACTCTATCAAGCATTTTGACATAATTATGCCCCTTTTTCGACTTAGAATTTATGTTAAAGTTTTTGTAATAGTTCAAATATTTTCAAAGTCCATTGACATATGGCTTTGAACCTTTGCACACTTGTTCACCATCATGACCTCAACCTGTAGACAGGAGGAGGTAACTCTATCAAGCATTTTGACAGAATTATGCCCCTTTTTCGACTTAGAATTTATGTTAAAGTTTTTGTAATAGTTCAAATAGTTTCAATGTCCATTGACATATGGCTTTGAAACTTTGCACACTTGTTCACCATCATGACCTCAACCGGTAGACATGAGGAGATAACTCTATCAAGCATTATGACAGAATTATGCCCCTTTTTCGACTTAGAATTTATGTTAAAGTTTTTGTAATACCTCAAATATTTTCAAAGTCAATTGACATATGGCTTTGAAACTTTGCACACTTGTTCACCATCATGACCCCAACCTGTAGACAAGAGGAGGTAACTCTATCAAGCATTTTGACAGAATAATGCCCCTTTTACGACTTAGAATTTATGTTAAAGTTTTTGTAATAGTTCAAATATTTTCAAAGTCCATTGACATATTTTTTTGAAACATTGCACACTTGTTCACCATCATGACCCCAACCTGTAAACAGGAGGAGGTAAATGTATCAAGCATTTTTTTTACTATCAAGCACTAAGAATAGTCGAGCGTTGCTGTCCTACCGACAGCTCTTGTTCTATAACATATTGACCCCACCTTATATATTCTATAACGTCAACGTCATATTACAATTGCGTATACTTGTTGTTGCTGCTTCTAGTACTGCTTCTGTCGCGGCAATAGCTGACAAACAAACGGTAAAACTTGGAGGTCCCACTTCGAATAAGCAAACAACTGATAGAAAATGAGATTTAAAGTAATAAATGCTAAATGTAAATTCCCCTTTTTGAAAGAGTGACAACTCGAATTTCGGTAAGTTTTGAGTTCAAAGCCCAGAGGAGCCAATCTTTATTATTTTTTATTCTATATTTTTCCTTCATTTTTTGCCTACATTTATGCAATTCTACTATATAGGCCATCATCTTTTTATCTGTAACTGAGAGAAAAAAATCAGTTCTTTATCACTTCAATTTTAGTACAAAAGAAAAAAACACAACAAAAACGTGTATTTATCACCTGCATTTCCTAACCCAATTATATAATGCCATGCGCGTAAATAGCGCACTGATATAGCGGCCGTTTTGTATCCCAGAACAGTCCGTTAATCAAATATTTCGTTGTTGTTCTTAGTTACTTTTCAATTTAATGAATGTTATTACACAGTGCTACTTGAGAACATGAAGATTTGTATTTAGCATTATAAAGTCAGTTCAAGGTGATAAATGGCTGATCATTATCAATAAAAGAAAGACATTATGTGTAAATACAAAACAGCTATAAATGTGCAAAAATAGTTGGTTTGAAGTTATACTGATTATGAGTTTACCTTCATATGAGCAAAGAAACTCTTAATACACGAGTCAATATTGTTGAAAAAAGAGGAAATGAATGCCTAGTATTTAAAATGATTTTGAAATAAACTCATATTTTGCACCCAAAAGCATGTTCGAAATTGAAATACTGTTCTTATAAGCTGAACACTATAACCTCTGAGCTTATTCAGGTTTACAATTATATTCTATTTTATAACAATAAAAACAAAATTTAAATATATGGTGTTATAAAATATTTAAATATATATGTTAATTTGTTAAATTTAGGTAACTAACAAAGGAACAAACAAACACTTGTATATAACATTAAGTATATAATTAACAATGTTGTAAAATCAAGCTTATATAATTTTAAAAATGAATATAGATCTACATAGGGAATGTTTATACATTCTTGAAAATACAGTACAACCTCTGCCGGGCAGTATATTTTGAGAGATAAAGATGTTGGTTGTTACGGAAAGGTGTTTCCCTGGAGTGGATATATTTGTTTTTGAACAAGAGACAGTTGCTCAACAGAAGTCTGCAATGCGGTACATACATGCCAAAAACAATAACAATTTTGTACACGACAATTACCATGATAAAGCTAATAAGTATTAGATAAACACAACTGCATTACTACAACCAGTCACTGTTGAATTTGATGTCCCCATTGCATTACTGGAACAAGTCACTGTGTTGAATTTGATGTCCCCACTGCATTGCTGGAACCAGACTTTGTTGAATTTGTTGTCCCCACTGCATTACTAGAACCAGTCACTGTTGAATTTGATTTCCCCACTGCATTGCTGGAACCAGTCACTGTTGAATTTGTTGTCGCCACTGCATTACTAGAACCAGTCACTGTTGAATTTGATTTCCCCACTGCATTGCTGGAACCAGTCACTGTTGAATTTGTTGTCGCCACTGCATTACTAGAACCAGTCACTGTTGAATTTGATTTCCCCACTGCATTGCTGGAACAAGTTACTGTGTTGAATTTGATGTCCCCACTGCATTGCTGGAACCAGTCACTGTTTAATTTGTTGTCCCCACTGCATTACTAGAACCAGTCACTGTTGAATTTGATTTCCCCACTGCATTGCTGGAACCAGTCACTGTTGAATTTGTTGTCGCCACAAACCAGTCACTGTTGAATTTGTTGTCCCCGCTGCAATGCTAGAACCAGTTATTGTTGAATTTATCAGCACAGCAGTTGGTATCATAATTGTTATCAGCAACATGTACTTTTCAACATTTAAACTTTAAGAAATATCAGTGAAACTAAAAATTAAGACTTAATTTAAAATTTTTTTTTTCTCATCTGTTATTTTGCCAAGCCTGTATTTGCAATACCAAAATACCGCTGTACTTGTACCGATATTTACAGATTTACCCTTTCACATTATCCGTGCAGTTATTTGTTGGTTTTTTTTTACAAAACATTCGGTGCCCTTACATCAGTCAAGAGATCTTTCTTTCAATCTCGTTATTATAACTTTTATTATTTTTTCCCTAGGAAATATTACAAAATAGCTATGGTTGTCATTTTAGAATTTTGCAAATATGTCTGGTGAGGTAAGCATATATATATATATATATATATATATATATATATATATATATATATATATATATATATATATATATATATATATATATATATATATATATATATATATATATATATATATATATATATGCACATATATATATATATATATATATGCTTACATATTGTTTTAAAGTGTTGAAAGGGACATTATGCTTCAGAATCGAATACATTTTTACTTCTTTAGTAAATTCATGCATTCATTGACTGCCGCCCTTCCGTCTTGATCTTGTTTTTCATACTGTTTGATATGCACAAACAAAGTCAATCCCAATAATAAGCAAAATGCCTATAGGTAATGATTTGACATTCCATTTTCATATTGAATTCATTATTTGATTATTAAAGTGTTTGGAAGACTATTATGAATTTTCTAGGTATTATAGAATAGTTTCAGATATTCAGCTTATATCATATTTTGAATAGCAAAAACACCCTTTATGATACAAATATTAATATTCACATAATTAATCATTAAAAGATCTTAAGCGTATTATAAAGAATAAAAAAACAAAGGTGTTAATTTGTATGCATCTAAGTATAACTCGCATATACATGTTAAACTACAATTATTACAGACAAGTAGTAAATAGAAAAAAGTTAACGAAGTTGTTTACCCGAGAAACCGTACACCAAGACACGATACACCGTGGTTAAATATACGGATCTTTATAGAAGCATGAATATGAAAATTATTTTGTAATATTTATAAACGTTTGTGTATTTGAAATAGAGCATGAATGATAATTATTCATAGGGTGGCTGGCGTTTATAATCGGTGTTGTATTTATATAAACAGCGCTATCTGGTAGATATTGACGTAAGCAATCGGGTGAAAGGTATTCCTTACACAAATTACTACATATTTCAAGGTTTTTTAACGTGTTAATTTCGAGCAAGTTTGTGTCGAAGAGTACGTGCATTTGGATGGCATTGGTGTTTCAATATTTATAATTCCCAAATAAGCTTTATGCATTTTTTAACTGACCATTAAGTCTACAAATGCTTTGACTTTTTTTCAAAAGTTGTTTTATCTTTCGTGTACTTTTTATTGTTTGAAACAACAACACAGAAGAAAAGAAAAAAATACTCATCATTTTACATAGCATTTATTTGCTTTTTACGCCGTGGTAACTTGTTTAATTACAGTTTAATATATTTTATTAGCATTGTCAAAATACCAATTTGTTAACATCTTTATTGCACACCATTTTATATGGAGCGATTTTTCAGCATGTGATAGGCATATCATATGTTCTCTTAACCAAATATTACAACCTTTTTACAAACACTTTTGCACTTTTAAAAGAGTGAAACATCATTCATTTCTAATGCATAATGAGTCGTCAATACAGTCTATACTTGACACTTCTGGTCAAATGTCGATACTTAAAATCTTTTGATCTGTAGGTAGGTAGATAGGTAGGTAAGTGGGAAGGTGGATAGGTGGGTAGGTAGGTGGGTATGTAGGTATGTATGTGCGTATGTATGTGCGTGTTTAAGTGTAAAGTTTGCTCACTTAGTCTTGTTATTTGTTTATGTTTCCAAATTTCATTCCCCAAACAATAATACTAAAGAACTTTTAACTGTCAAATAATAACAAAAACATAAAGTAAAATATAGTAATAAATAAATAGATAAAAAATAGATAAAAAAATAAATAGAATAAAACTTATTAAAATAAATAAATTCAGAAATTAAATAATATATTATTATTATTATAATTATTATTATTATTATTATTATTATTATTATTATAATAATAATAATAATAATAATAATAATTATTATTATTATTATTCTTATTCTTATAACTTATTATTGCTGTTTTTTTTTTTTTGCAATGGCAAATTTTAATATGTCTCGCTTAAATTCACCCGCACAGTATATGTCTATAACTTAAAAATAAACTGAATAAATCCAATGTTATACGATTCATTTGTCCATAATGCCTGAAATGTGAGCAAATAACCCGACTTCCGTAGTTGTTTTGAATTGAATACTGGGATAGTTTAACATTTTAAATAATGATATAATTATGCTCTTACTAGTACGTTCCTTTTGTATAAAAACATGTTATATTCGCCGTATTTTCTTTGTATTTTTTTTGTTTAACTGCAGTATTTCTTTTTCTGAATTTTCATTGGTGCCTAACCACTTACTATCTAAATTCAGCCAAAACGCACATTCATGGGGAAGCCCTTCAAATTGTCAAAAAGAATGATTTATATAAGGAATATAAAATTTAAGTTTTCCTTATAAACACAGGCTTTATTTTTAACCTTGTGGCATGAAAATTATCATATTTCGTTTGTGGCTGCAGCCACTCATGGTATATTTATTTTCGTACTACTCAATGAAAATAAATATTGTATTTATAGAGTAAACGAAAGCTTAAATATCCTCAATATTTTTGAAAGGTTTTAAGTGGATGTAACAATAATCCGTATTAATACCTGTCTTGAAATAGGTAACGGAGACAATATTATTTATATAGTATACAATACAGTTCATTGAGGTTTTACACGTTTGTTAGAATATTGGTACCGTTGTCTTGTTATCTTATTTCTTTAACATATAATGTATCTTTCAGAATGTATTAAAGTTTATTGTAGTGCTGCATTTTATTCGGCGTCGACTCATCACTAATGCATATTCAAGTAAATGAGTATTTGAAAGTTTTGATAATGGACAGATAATATAACTGCTTACTTTTCCTAATAGTATTCAATCTTTTATTACTATAAAATTTATTTTATAATTGCTGGTGAAAATTACCCAAACTGACAACTCCACAATACCACAGTTAAACATACTTGAGATGTGCAATTCAAAGTCACATGATAATCGTAATTGGGATAGAGAGCGACACATTTTATTCATAAGGCACCTGAAATGTGTTGTAAATTTAAAAATACCGTCTGAGATTTGCATTTATACTCTTGAAACAATCATGCTGTCAACCACTTAACAAGTGGCTTACATTTGTGCAAGGAACTGCTTACTTCTGTATATGCCAGTGCATTGGTACAGTGCGAATGATCGTAGAAAGGATTTAATGATCAAGACCTGCGACGCCCGCAAATTGAACTCGGACCGTTCGATTCACAATCCAACACTTTACCTATTGAGCTAACCAAACGGCTGAGACAGGAATTTTATTTTTCGAGATTTTTGTACCATTTGATGTAGGTCTGGTAGAATAATCTATGTTCTTAGTTTCAGGTATTTCACTTACTCCGTATTTTCGGAAAAAAAGTGTGATTGTTCAAAAGGACAAATGTTGTAACGCCTGAAAATGTCCCAGTGGTGATGCTTTAACAAAAACCGATCAATACACCCTCGTCAGTAGTATAAAGTGACAATTTAATGAAAAATATCTGACACAGCTTGCTATGTTCTGAGAAAAAAAACATTTTTACTAAGTAAGTAAAAACATGATATTATAGTGTTAAATATCATTCCTTGCAGGCAAGCTCTAAATTTTATTCACTTGTGGCTTTTAATATACAGCATTTTGTATTGATTTGTGCCTTTCCCTTACATTGTCTATAATTCTATAACAATTTATTTGACCATCAAAACTACAACACCATGTATTACCAAAATGATAGCACCATCTATTTAAACCACAGCACCGTGTATCAATACCACACACCATATATCAAAACGAATTCACCATATATCCATATTTTACAAACGTACCTACTCATATAAACTGACAACTATATACAAAAAATAAAACACCCTATAACAAAACAACATCACACTGTATCAAAACCACAGCACCATATGTCAAAACGACATCACCACTTATCAAAACCACAGCACCATATGTCAAAACGACATCACCGCTTATCAAAACCACTGCACCATTTATTGAACCAACAGCTTTATCTATCAAAACGACATAACCACTTTGGAAGTGTTTGAGGAAGGCAAAGACATACTAAACAAAGAAACATACGTTTATTTAACCGCGCTTCTTCAAAATCATTATGAAAGAGTTTTATCTCCTTCGTATAAGTATATGACATTTTTAGTTTAACTGTTTAAGAACACAAAAGAAGAAATCAGTTTACTTTCTTCTGTATATCCCTTTTATAATATTTATAAAATTTAACATTTTATAATTTATAGGGTGACTACATTTTAATGTCAATAGCTTAACCCTTTACCTTATATATACGCGAAACAACGCACTTTCGACCCCCCACCTTTTTAGGCCTGGAATGAGTGAAAAAATGTCCTATTTGGGTCCCAAACACATGTTTTCGTTTAAGAAATGTTGCTAAAAAAAGTGAGCACTTTTTCGGCGCCGCCCCCATCCAAAAGATACATCAGGGGGTTGCCAGAAGGGGGATGTGCCCCCTTTTGTTTGGGGGGTTTGAAGGGGAGCGGAGTCCCACTCATGGCCAAGAAAATTTTGGACTTGTGAGAGGCTAAAAATGACCCCAGGTCGATCATAAGGTAACGTGTTAACAATGCTGAAAAGCCTTTGACTCTATCTCAATCCCTTGAGAAGTTGCAGCACTTTGAAGTAAATTTTGATGGAAAAAATCGAGGCAAGATAGTGATTTTTGGCAATTTTGAGATGTCCCCTCGTTGCTATGGTAACAGGAAATTTAAGACTGAGCATGTCGTTACAAAGGCAATGGCCAGGTTAACATTTGTGCCAAGTTTGATCAGTATTTAAGCATTTTTCATAGTTTCATAGCAGTTTGAACTTGTAACAGGAGGCTTTTCAGTGAAAACGGCCATTTTTCACAATATGCTCATGGGGGAAAGAGTTAATAGTATTTTAATCCAAAACTGAGGAAACTAAAATAGTGTAAGTTTATTTCAAAATAGTAAATTTTGAAAAATAGCATGGCTGGGAGTGATTCAGATACTTGCTGGTATTAAGCTTACCAAAGTAAACAAAGTCAAGAAAGTTAATAATATCCAAGTCAACGTATGTAGATAAGATATATTTATGTTTTTGATACACGTAATATGAAGTGAACTAGTGTTTCGATATAGTCGGTTTGATTAGTTATATAATTGTAGCAAAATATAAATTACATTCCATGCATCTTATTTTGACAATAGAAAAATAATAAGCTCAACACTGTTATTTCTTGATGAAAGTCATCGTCTGTTGACACATTAACAGATATAAAATGATTATGTAATACGAATTTTAGACTTTTAATTAAGATCTGAAAGATAATATAAAACTCATGACCCTCAGTGTCATTGAATTTGTAGTAGTTCTAGTTCATCTTTAAAGTTACTGTAAAGGTAATTCGTTAGGGGACCGATTTATATATTCTATATACAATGTATGTTTATGATTTAAAGAGGGACGATTCCACCGTTTAATCTTTTTGAACCTCCATGTCGTTCATAGTAGTTGTCATATGTATGAAATCGCAATATCAGACTCACTATGTTTTAGTGATCGACGCATTCATAGTTTAGATGAGTTGACTTTTGGTTAAACATATAACCATTTATACATTATTAATTATATTGTATTTTACTAAGGTAGATTTGATACCTTGGTGAAAATTAACCTGTATACAAATTACTCTACCGTTTAATAACAACTCCATTATGCGTCACCTGGGGAAATTGATCACAAATATGCCGATCTTTTCCCGTGTCACAATTTCTTTTGATGCTAGGTCATCCGTGTCTGTCTACATTTTATAAATAAAATGAATGAGACCGATATTGAAAGCGCCCGGATGCGCTGTAATTTCAATAATATCTGTCGAAAATTTATGTGAATCCATTTTTGAAAATCACTTCATGTATAAGAATGGTCCAATATAACACTCAAAAAAGATAAAGTTTTACTCGCTATGACATAACCATGTGTTGAAGCTGCCTTAATAAAACGTTTCTTACATTTAAATTTTTGTCTTAAATTTATATCGTCAACATGCTTTGCAACTTATCAGGAAGGTCATTGGCAGGTGTAACGTTGTCTATTTTATTATCATTATTTTATGTATAACAGTGACCCACTTCCCACTATATATATAATGACACCAATATTTTATCTATAAAGTTTTGTCCCCCTCCTAATATATTCTATAAAGTTAAAGTCATACTACAATTGCGTATACTAGTTGTTGGTGCTGCTTCTTGAACTGCTGCTGCTGCCGCGACAATAGCTGACAAACAAACGGTAAAATCTGTAGGTCCCTCTAAAAATAAGCAAACATCTTTGAGAAATTTGAAATTGAAAGTATTTAATACTTACTGTAAATTCCCCTTTCTGAAAAAGTCAGAACAAGTGTTTCGGTAAGGTGTGAGTTTAAAGCTCAGATTGGGCAAGCTTTATTAACCAATTTTTTATAATTTTTTTCTTCATTTTTTTTGTCTTCACTTATGCAATTAATCTATATAGGCCATCAATTTTTATATGTAATTAGGTATTTTGACTGAGAGAAAAAAAAATCAGTTCTTTATCACTTTAATCCTAGTACTAAAAGAAACAAATACCGTGTATATAAAGCATACATTTATCACTCAATTATGCTTAATAATTTTGAATTAGTAAATGCTTTAGTTTAGAAGATATACATGTCAAGGATATATATTTGTAAATATATAGCTAAATGATTCTTAAGATTATGCGTCCTTTTAAATCGAACCACTCTCTATAGCTAAATTTACTGACTAATGGTTATGTTGTTCTTGTGTTTTGTTTCGGCAAGAACAACAAACACGTACTCGAACAAGTATAAATATAACTTTATATGATACAGTATATACATCCGAGTTTTTGTCAAATTCATTTAATTTTTTTAAATTGACTCACGTTCTATATCTAAATTTACCGACAAATGGTTATGTTGTTCTTGTATTTTGATTCGACAAGAACAGCATACACATACTCAAGCAAATATGAATATAAATCTATATGATGCATTATATTATATACATGTATCTTATCAAATTAATTCAATACAATGTACGAAATTCACTTCTCTGTAAGTTTTGCTAGACAGTGGTAATTTATTTAACATTAGGTTAAGTTGAATGTCCTTTTGTTCTGATGTTCATTTTAATTGATGATATACATTTTGATGTACACCTTCTCCACTTACACATGTTATGTATATGCTTTACACTGTCTTGTCATTTATCATGTATCTGTTTATCCTCATGGACCATTTGGTCCAATGGAATATTGAAAAAAACTTATCAAACTTATTATAAAATGCTAAGTGCGTCAATAGCGCAGTGATAAAGCAGTCGTCTTGTATCCCGAAACAGTTGTTAAATCAAATATTTAGTTGTTGTACTTAGTTATTTTCATTGTAATGAATGTTGTAACACAGTGCTACTTGAGAACATGAAGTTTAACACTGATTTGTATTTAGCATAATTTAAGTCAGCTGAATGTGATAAATGACTGATCATAAGCAATAAAAGAAATATATTATGTGTAAATACAAACCAACTACAAATGTGCAAAAGTAGTTGGTTTGAAGTTTTATGATTTTACCTTCAAATGAGCAAAGAAACTCTTAATACATAAATCAATATTGTTAAAGAAATTGGAAATGAATGAATGCTATTTAAAATTATTTTGCATGTAAGATTGTTCCACCAGGTGCATATTTAAATATTTAAATATTTATATAATATATGATATAATTCCTTTGTGCATTGTGAGACACTCATAACACCGTAATTATCAAACAATATGTAGATAACTTTTTATTTGATATTTAAATTCAATACGGTTTACAGCAATGACTGACTGTTTATCTCAAATCTTTCAAATGAAAACAAAATAACATTGTTATATTTTACACGATTTAAATAATTCTTCCTATATAGCCTTTAACTTCTTATCAAGCCTAGTCAAGATATATTTTTATGTTTCCTTCGCAATTTTTCCGTACTTTTTATAAACACCACGTAAATAGAACATTTGACACCTGTACAACAGTGTTTGCTACCTCTATACAGTAGTTATTTAGGAAACCTAAAATCCTATTATTTAAAATATAAAACATGTTTGGCTCTTGAAATTTCTCGACAAAGCTGTGAAGATTTAACTTGATGTTATACAATCTATAAAATTAACTAATAATATCGCCATACTTGCTTCTTTTTTATGTTAAAGTATTGTTTTGAAGAAAAATTTTAACGAAATGTATTCCATTGTTCTTTTAATCTTAATATTGTTGTATGACAGGCAACCCCTAATGGCGTTTTTAAAGCATTTTATTTCCAACATACTTGTTAGACGACTAAAGTCAGGTTTTGGAAAGCCTTGCCTCTCTTATAGTTATAAAACTGAACTTTGTTATGTCCAAGTAGAAATTTATTGAGTCAACCTTTCTGTGTACAATGTGACTCATAAATATACATGTATTATGTGGGAACATCCTTACATGAATTAAACTAATATATTTATAAATGCACATCATATAATAATCGATTCACATTGTATAATGCAAGATTGAAATAGTATATTGATGAGTTGGCACAATATATTGATGTAACCACATAGTATAATTATAAATGCACATCATATAAAGACACATTGTCGTCATATAGTGTTCAGTTGAATTCATACACTTAAGGATGCTTCCACATAATATAGTTAGGAGTGCACATTGTACAAAGAAAGAGTTCCACAACAACGTTAATTTTTATAATCATAAGACAGACAAGACTTTCCATATCATGTTATCAATAAATTCATGTTGGAAAGTTAAAAAAAATGCCACACTTTACAAGCTAAACTTAATAGAAATATTAATAAATAAATAAATAAATAAATAAATAATAAAACTAAATGGATAAAAACCGTAAAAATGCGTTTTGTTATTGGACCATTTATGTTTTAAGCACCACACCTCCAGATCAATGCTTATTTTCATGAACGTTTTGAAAATGAAATTAAATGTATAATATTGTATTGTAACCAAAAGGAAGCAATTTACACATTATCAATGGCACTTAAAATCCACGTTGATCACAAAAAGATGTCAAAATATAAAAATGCCCTTACTGCGTTAGTAACGCAGTATAATATAGTTACACATAATGAAACAGTCATCATTAATGGCTCATAACATGTAAGTTATTACTTTAATATTGAATCTCTCTACTTTTCATAAAATCGTAGTACATTTTTCACAAGTTTGATTTATTTAAATATTTTTACTCATCTTGAGGCATGCTGCTTTAAGAAGCACAGAAATTCCTGTAGCCAAACACGTGTTAATTCTTACACCTGCCTCTCTCTATATATATATGGTAATAAGTCTATTATTGTAGTTTTTCGTGAAGAAAGAATGTTTTTGATTTAAGATGCAAAGCTAAACTCATAAGAGAGTTCATAAAAAAACATCAAGAGGGAGACAATTCTTTATTTATAACATGCATTATGCAAACACTTGTCTCCCTTATAAATATATAGGTTCTTTGCGCATTTTAAGTTCCGTGAGATGTACGCTGTACTAAAAATAGATAAATTTAAACTCCGGACTGCCTATGTCGTAATGAATCCCGTAAATTTAACACTTTATGGCATGACTAATTTGCATGTATCAGTAAGATAAAAATAGCTTTAAAGTACGAGATGCCATAACACACGTTTAATATTTTGATTTTGGTCTTGGGTAATATTCAACTATCAATGATAATGTTAAACAATGTCGCATACATGCATAATTTGTCGTATGAATTAAATGCATTGTCATTAACATACCCAACACGAATATGTGACTGAAATAAATTTGATGCATACTGTAAAGACAAACATATCTGTTTAAATCATTTAAACATTTAAAACATCTTTAGCTAGTTAAGGTATACATATTCTTCGCGACATTTTTGTGTAGAAAAAAATATATATGGAAATCAAACCAGGATATTGCTCATTATGGAAAAATTGTACTGTTTTACGAAAGAACAGCGTTATTCTCAAGAGAGCAGACGACTTCTTGGTACGGAAGTCAAGGTTAGAGTCTCTATTATTTCGGATATATAATGGAATAACCAATGTTCCGTTAAATTTAATTCCTTATTATAATACATAGATATCATCGTTCGACTTAGAATGTTGAAACATTTCAAAATGACTTCAAGTTATTTAATATTTCATTAATAAAAAAAATAAGTTTCCGTTTTTTTTGCAGATCACGCTTTGTTGGCAAAATATATTTAACGAGGACTATTTGTTCTACTTGTGATATGCTTTTGCATTGTATAATTTTTAAACCATATTCTGCTTAAGTTTGGCGATATGAAAAAGACTTATATAGTTTTACGGTTGATATAAATATTCGAGGTAAATGCAACGCAGAGGGAGTGGGGGACTGTTTAGAAGGAAACATCGCAATTACTTATGAGGAATTATTTTATTTCTGCGATATATCTTTTTAGATTGATAGGGCATATAAAGCCACTAACGGCAGAAAGTTTGCGGTATTACTGGCATGTATAATGCAACTGGTTGTATGTAGTGGAATTGGATACGGTTTAAGTGTGATGTATGCCGAGCTTGTGATAGTTTTTGATGCTAAGAGGGCCGATGCTGCCTGGATACAAAGTCTATATTCTGGGCTCTCTTGTGCAACAGGTATAAATTGTTAAAAATAATTTTGACATTTTCAGCGGTTAAGTTCACCTGCCAACATTTGTTTATAACTTTGCACTAAATAATTTGTAATACTGTCTCTATAAAGATAGTTGACTTAGTTACTCTGTGTGATATTTTTTCAAAAAATTCCATTATAACATATTTCAGGATAAGTAAACAAAGTTACAAAGTTCAACTCTGGTAAAGTAATAATGTTTCTGTAATGTGTGTTCTAATACGAATTGTCAAATGCTTAAATGTCTTCGGGCTCATTGATATCAGCGATTAAGACGTTTTAATTATTCATCCATTTTTCTCGTAATGGCTTCCTTTGGCGTCTTTTTAGTAACATCACTGTATTGGTTATATTTCGCTTTTCCAGCTTTACTATTTGATAAAGACATCAAGTGCCTCTCAGTGCATAATCTATAACTCTAGTGGGCACATGGGAAGCCGTAAGACTTCCATATATTCCTAAAAGAATCAAGTCCCAGGATTTAGTATTCAAATTTACAGCAGTTAATGGCAAGCTGATAAATGTCCACAACCAATTCGTGTCGCAAAGTGTGAATTACGAAAGGCTATTCGTGTCAAATAAAATAAAAAAATAAAAATGCAAAAGCGTTTTAACGCGAACAAATGCTTTATTACGCGAATCAAAAGGCGTAATAATGCGAATCAAAATGTGTAATAACGCGAAAAAAGGCATAACAACGCAAATAATCAAAGGATTGCAAGCTCTGTGGTATTTCCTGATCTTTGCAATCTAAATTGTAGTGTATATATGTATGTATTTTCCTATATAAGTTTATTTTTATGTACTATAATTCATCTTGCAAGGTACCAGAGTTTGATACATACGGAATTTTGCATAACTAGAGTTGCATCAAAAAATCATTTATGTTCATTTTTATGATAGCCACACTTTATCCCTGCATATCGAGGCTACTTCCTTAACAAAGACACTTAAAAAAGAAATTAAAAAAAAGACTCGACTGGGATTTGAACATCCGCGTAATTTGTGATTGTGCATTTATTGACAATTCTATAAGCCAACGGTACTTTTAAACTTTGAATGCGCTGTAATTTGTTGGATACAAAAAAATTTCTTTTTTTAAATTGCTGGTTTTCAAGCAGTTTTCAGTGAGAACTACTTTGCGTTGTAAGGTCTGTTAGGAAATTTTGTGTAAGACCGTGGATGTTAGCTTTGTATTTACTGATCTGCGATCAGAAAATACAAAAACGAAGTAACGCGAATTTAGGCGTTATAACGCGAATTGAAAGGCATAATTACGCGAATCGAAAGGCGTAATATCGCAAATAAAAGCGATAAAATGCGAATCAAAAGACGAAATAACGCAAAAAGCGTTAAAACGCGAATCAATAGGCGTTATTACACAAATTAAGATGCATTATAATGCCAATTTAATTCCTTATTTATACTAATCAAATGGCCTAGTAACTTGAGAAATAAGAACAATATTGATCTGAATATATTGCTCAAGATATAAACTCGTATAGAATAATATAATATACATTTACAATAACTATCATTCCATTTGCGCAGTAATAATGCAATCTATTTGTCATACACGTAAGAAGACTCTTAGGTGACTTGGTGACTTAAAGGTCCATTGGACTGAATGTAAATACAGATACTCTGAATTCACATCTCATCATTGATTTTACACATGTCACTATAGTAAATAAATTTATTTTCTTTTCTTTCCTTATCTTATCTTATTTAAAATATATGTGCGTCATATGTTCAATTATCTACGAATATGTCCTGTATAATTACCTAATAACCTGTAGTATATTCTAATTATTTGAATGTCGTTTCTAATTAAGCTATAGGTAATAGGCTATAGGTAAAAATATTTGAAAAAACGTAAGGTACATGTATAAGTAACTGGGTGATAGTTAACCTCTAATCTGACGAAAACGTTTCCTTAGATTAGAAAATCAGATTGTGGTCTACAGAATTGAAAAGAAAACGTACATGTTTATCAATTCATTTAGATCAACATTGTTCTTCCTTTCTTACATCACTAGGCCACGGAAAGGAATGTATATGGTATTGTTTTACCTTTATAACGCCTTTTGTTTTGCGTTATTACGCCTTTTGGTTCGCGTTATAACGCCTTTATTCCCGTTATTACGCCTTTCAATTCGCGTTGCAACGCCTTTATTTGCGTTATAACGCCTTTTGATTCGCGTTGTTACGCCTTTTGTTTCGCGTTCGCGTTATCACGCCTTTTGATGTGCGTTATAACGCCTTCATTCGCGTTACTTCGCCTTTTAATTCGCCTTATAACGCATTTACTTGCGTTATTAAGCCTTTTGATTTGCGTTTTTTGCCTTTTGGTTTGCGTAATTTCGACTTTGTTTCGCATTATAATGCGTATAAAGGCGTTTTTAAGCCTTTTGATTCGCGTTATTATACCTTTATGTTCGCGTTATAACTATATAACTATCACCCAACTATAGATACTTTACACAAAGACAATGAAGACAACGTCTCCTTATTATGACTTAACTCAAATACTATCACCCTGTTAAGCGTACCTATCAATTATTAAGATCTACTTTTACACTTATACCTTACGTTTTTCCAAATCTTTTTACCTATTACCTATAGCTAAATAAGGAACGTCATTCACATAATTAGAAGATACTACTGGTTATAAGATAACTATACAGCAAATCATACATATCCGTAGGTAATTGAACATATTACACACATATAAAATAAGATAAGATATAGATAACATAAGATAAAATTAAATAAGATAAGAAAAGAACAGAAATTGATTTACTATAGTGGCATGTGTAAAATCAATGATGTGATACATGTGAATTCAGAGAAACTATATTGACATCCATTCCAATGGACCAATTAGTCTTCAAGTCAACTTAAATTGACAAATATCAAAGAGTCTTCATTAGGTTTTGACAAACAGTTTGCATTATTACTGCGCAAATGGAATGATAGTTATTGTAAATGTATATTATATTATTCTATACGAGTTTATATCTTGAGCAATAAATTCAGATCAATATTGTTCTTCCTTTCTTAAGTTACTAGACCATTTGATTAGTATGATATGGTATTAAATTGGCATCATAATACGTTTTGACTTGTGTTATTACGCCTTTTGGTTCACATTGCTACGCCTTTATTCGCGTTACTTCGCCTTTTGGTTCGCGTTATTACGCCTTTTGTATCGCGTTATTTACGCGAATAAAGGTGTTATTTCGCCTTCTGATTCGCGTTATAACTTATTTTCACGTTATTACGCCTTTTGAGTCGCGTTATAATGCCTTTATTCGCGTTGCTTCACCTTTTTTTTGCGTGCGTTCTTACGCCTTTTGATTCGCGTAATAACGACTTTATTCGCGTTTTAACGCCGTACTTTTTATTATTTATTTTATTTGACATTACTAGGCTTTCGTAGTGAATCTATAGTAAGCAACTTATCTTTTTATTTATTAATAGGGATAATTTATGCTCGATTAATAGAAAGGCTTGGTGCAGGTGTGTCCATTGTGCTAGGAACTTTACTGAGTGGATTGGGATTATTTGTCAGTGCATTTGCTGACGGTTTGATCCCAATCATTCTGTGCACCGGAATTTTTGCAGGTAAAAGACATATTATACATGATAATCTATTTATCTATCTAGAAGTTAATGATCTCTGTCATACGTGTTTACCGATTGACACAAACATGTTTTTGTCACGCATTTTATTTTCTCCCTCACTTCGTTCGTCCGAAAATAAATTATTTCTTTCCTAAACCATATAATCCAAACCAAGAAATAAGAAAACTCAGATAAGGTTCTATAGATTGGGGTTTACTAAAGCTCATTTATGAACATTTTTACAGCAATACATCACACAATATAATGTCATATCAAAGGAACGCCTTAATTAGTACATAGTATTCCTATATATATATAAATACTTCTGTAATAGCAACAATGTTGATTATTATTATACTAATAACATACTTCATCTGATAAATTTGAAATTAATTGATCAATACTTTGAAATGGACTTTTTTTTTTAATCCTGCCGAAAAAAAATATACCAAACGAAAAAACAACCATTTTAAAAATAATTATCCGGAAACACAGGTTAATCATATGCTGCGAGCCGGCTGCCCCAACCCCAACTCGTATTATTATTATTTAAATTTATTGTTTAACAGGGGGGAGGTAGGGAGAATCCAAAGCTCTGACCAGCGAACAGGCTCTCTTCGCCCCCCTGCTTTCCGAATATTCTTTTTATATATTAAAGAATTACTTAACAATTGGATAAAACTTAAGAAAAATCAATCAATTTGACAAATCCTCCCAATACAATTATTGATCAGTCACATTGTAAAATCCAATCTTTGTCAATTAACTTGAAATGTTCATTTATAAAACATTTATTATTATATATAACAGGTATCAACCATCTCCTCATGAACATACAATTTATAAAATAAAAGAAATTTGGTGAACCGTGCGTACTGTGTAGTAAACCTCGAATGATTTAATACCGCGAAAAAACTCATGAAAATCTCGTGCCCCATGCATTATTCTACCCAATATAAACCAAACACCAAAAAGATTACAAATACCAAAAAGAAAAGAGTATTCTTTTTTATATATGATATTCTGGTGAACATTTGTTTATAGTATCGATTCTGTTTCATTTTTGTTATATAACATCCTCGCGGGATTCAAACATATAGCTGTTGGACCAAATGGTTTAAAGTTAACGACTTTAACCACTCGGCCACCGACGGCACTTGCCTTAATTGTCGTGTTATATCTCAACAAATATATGCATATGTATATATATTTAACATATCTATAATTAATATATGAGGAAATGAAGCAGTACAACACGTCAACACCAAAGTTTTTTAAGGGTTTTTATTTTGTACCGGTTTTTGGTTCTATTGAACTTATATTAGGGTTAATTGATATAAAATATTAGGGTTAATTGATATAAAAGGAGCGTTTGCAAGAAGAGTCCTTGCGAGATTGTCGTTAACGGCTCTTGTTAAAGGGACTCCACTGAGGCTTTTTGACATGATGAGACTGGAAGTATTTCCCCGAGATTTGTTAACCGCTAGATGTAGCTCTGGACCAATAACCTATGTGAAAATGTTCAGGACATTCCATGAAATCTTCATTCCAGAATAATCATTTGTATTGTGTAAAATAACTTGAGGATAAAAAGCGTTGCACCGCTGTTCGCTCAAATAAGGCTATGAATGACACTCAGACAAACAACTGATATTCAATTTAGCCATGATTATATCTATTTTACCCTTTGCAGAATTTTCTGTTTTTAGTGCTCAACTTGATCTGTGTAATAAAATAATTCTTTTTTATGTCTTTATGCTTTTAACCTCAGTGGAGCTCCTTTAAAATGATTTTCATCGTCCCAAAATGTAAATAATGATTACTTTTGCAGGTTTTGCGACGGGGATTTCTTACTTGGCTGCTTACATTGCGACTGGCAAAATGTTTCCACAAAACGCTAGTTTTTATTTGATAAGCTTGACACTCGGCAATAGTCTAGGACAATTTATTGTCCCGCTTCTTTTTGAGACCTTTATTGCAAAGTATTCCTGGAAAGGAGCCTTCATTCTTATTGCCGGCGTGTCATTAAATTGTGTTCCATGCGGGATACTGATTCATTATTCAAAAAGATTCTTTGCAAATGTGGATGAGGAACAACGAAAAAGGACAAATGCATTTTGTGATAAAACATTATTGACCGACATCTTAATTTGGATGATGCTTTTGAATTTTTTCTTAAATTCAGTTACAGGTATTTCTTTTTTCCTTTCTACATACGACAAATTGGAATCAAGAAAACTAAATCATAATTTATTATAATTTCAAATTTGCCTAATATTCAAAACTGTTTTGTTAATTTTCATGCCTTAAAACTATATTACATTTATAACAATTCTGTAAATAACAGTCACTCGAGCGGAACGTCATTATTTTTAATACTTCAGGCAATGTTGAAGCATGGTTTATTGTTGATCATATGATATCACGTGGGTTCGCACGAGAATCTGGTTCTATCACAGTGTCTGCTCTAGGTATAGGTAATTGCTTTGGTCGAATCATTGGTGCCTTACTAAGGTTCCGTTTCGTGTAAGCTTACGTTCTGTTCACATTTAAGTACATACGTGTAGCTAAATGTTTAAGGTGAAATATTGTTAATATTGTCTAATTCATTGAATCTTATTGTAATCTATAATCATCTATGTTAATCATATACATTTACTCTGGAAACATGTAGCGATACAAACATGCTAATTTACACAGGATGAGTTCAGATCAGTTAAGCACACGTCATGCGGTGACTGTCTTTAATTTCACGATTATGTTATAAATGTCGCTCCAGTTTGCTGCGCTTTGGTTAATAACATATATTATAGCTCCAATTCATGTTTTAATGCTTTTAAATATTTTACTTTTTGCAGGAAACTGTACTGACATATTATTGCTCCTATACATGTTTTTCTTTTGTTTTTGGCGGGAATTTGCAATATAAAAAGGGAAACATGTGGTATTTGAGCAGAATAAATATAGATCTAAAAGTGGAAAGTAAATAAAGTTAATGAAAGTGTTTAGATCTGATACAAAAGGATTTTGTGTATAAAATTAAAAGAGTGAAAAGTGAATGAATTACTTTAGTTTTTCAATATATATAAACATCCGATGTGGTAAAATTCCCCGCAGCGACTGCGTAGGTGTATTTTTCAGTATTTTTCAGCTACAGTATTTTAATGATTATGGACTAATCCCGATCAAAAACAAAATACAAATTAATTGCCGTAAGGATTCAAACGGAACAATTACAGCTCCCTCCTTAACCATTATTTAATAATAAGGGTCTTATCTTTTCAATGTCAACACATCATTTATCTGTTTAAAGATTTCTTTACTGATAGCGCAGACGATTTGAAAACTGATCAATACTTATAAGTATTATTGGCATCAGTACAAATTAATCTTTCTACTTTATTGAACTTTTGTTTCAGCAACTTTCCTACAGTTAACCACTGGATATATCTCTGCAGCATTAGCGCTGTTTTACATGCTGTCATCATCAATCTGTTTGACTATTGGCCAATACTGATCACGTGCTTTCTGTTTGGTATCGTGTTCGGCACAACTGTTGCACAGACGCCTGCTATAATGTTTGAAGCGACTGGTTTAGAAAAATATCCACAAGGCATGGCATTGGTCAATTTAATGTTAGGGCTTGGCAATATGGTTGGTCCATTGTTAGGAGGTATGTTTAGCGATTTATACTATATTCTAATGAAACACATTCCGTAAATGAAAAAAAATAATGAAAATGTTTTCGTGTTACTTATAATGTGTTTGAGGTTAAACGAAAGTATCTGCCTCAGCCGTAAAAAAGTGTACGTACGAGTACCAACAAAGCTTGAAGTTTTCAATATGGTAATTTCAAATTAACATTTTCTTTGTGACTTAAAAGACTAAAAAATAACTTCAGCATGAACATTGCATAATGATTTACATGACGACTATAAACAGAGCACATTTCATAATATTAAAAAAAAATAGATAGATAGTCAATATATATAAATATATATATATTATAACAATCTCCAAACTACTGCACGGCTGAGATAGAAACCGAGTCTTCCAGTAGCTGTGTCAACGCTCGTCCATTTATTATGACAAATATTCGCATGTTATTACTAATTCATTTAATAAAAACACAATCCTATTGTTTTAGGTTACATCAAGGATGTGTTTGGATCATATGAAGTCTCGTTTTATCTGTCGTCGGGTGTAGGCGTTTACATAAGTCTAAGTACACTGATCATTGCAATTTGTATACGGCGACGAAAGAAAAGTGATACAAGGAGATCCATTCTTGTAGAAGAAGAATAGTTTAATCGAAAGCATAATTTGAAATTAATTGGATATATTAGTATGTTTTCTGTTACAATGACATCATGTCCATCGAAAATGGAATGGTAAGAATTCAGGTAGATAAAAGCTGAATGTCTTCATATTAGTTACAATTTTGTAATACACATCACTTGAGTAATCAACAATACTTCCCCCAATCTGACCCATATAGATATCTTTAAACGTCCTATGGAGATAATTATTTATGTTCTATTGTTTCAAAGTTTGGGGCAGTCTTTTTTATAATTTAGACATAATTTATATATAATATCCTTGACATTTGTAATTACCAATTATTGTACAATCGTCATTACATTGTCAATCTATTGAAATGTGCAACTAATATATCTTCAGGCGACGGTCTAGAAATAAGGATAATGACACTCTAAGGTTTTGTTTTTCACTTTCATTTAAATTAGTATCGCTTTTACATATTAAGTAATGACATTTCACGAGGATGTAATATTGATAACGATAAAGATAGGACTTATTTTTAATAATGAACAAGTAATTAAAAAAACTCTTTCGTGTATAATTCAGTTATAGATGGGCGCAATAATAGTTTACTGCTTCGGAAAATGAAACATTGCGTTTCAAATGTCATTTAGATTAACCGTTTACATGGTTCCTTTACCAAGTGAAAATTTCATGATCTGCGTTGGGCATAAAACCAGTACTAAAGACTAAATACCAAGGTTGTCTTTCATACGATTTAATGAGACGCCGCTTGCAAGCGGCGTCCAGTAGATATGCATTTGTCCATACAGCAATGGGGAAAAGTTTAGACTTGACTTTGTTTTTTTTTTGTGTTTTGTTTTAACAAAATCACACTGTTTTTAAGTTTTCTAATAAAAAAGCTTTTATGATGTACAACATGCCACAGAGCTTTAAGGGATTAGAATAAACGTTTAACTGAAGTGATAGTGCCATGTTTGAATATCATATTCTTTTTATCATTATCTAACTTTATCAACATAATAAATAACGTGCCAATGAGCCAGTCTATAGTCGATCGTTCTAAAACTGAACCGTGGAGAGAGGTGACAACTGAGGCAGTGTCACTTACTTCATTTGCTTCGCCTCTGTTGAAGTTCGGCTCCGCCTTAAATTGTCATATTAAATTTGATATTATGCACCATGTGCTAGCATTTAGTCTTCGTTGACTGGGTAGAAGGGAACCAGGACAACTTTGATCAATATCACTTGTCGAATCATTAAATTACAAGTTACAAAGCCTAAGCCACGCCCACTATCAGAAAAGGCGGTTCTCACTCAACAGTTAAGAAAATACAACAAACCTGTTACGCTACGGGCTGTAAGGGGAGATCACTGCAGAACAGTTTGTCCTCAAAATCATTCGATTTTTATAATTTTACTTGTCATCCAATTTATTTTGATTTGACCAGACGTTTCAGTCTTCGTCGCAACAGACAAATATTTAAGAATTTCAGACATGGCATTATTTTGTGAATTTAGCATTAAATTCTACTTTTTCACAAAAATATGCACCTTTATTATTAAACAACGAGCACATACCAAGAGCATGGAACAAAAATTGATTTGTGCGTGTCGGATATTCAACTGTAATAGAGAACGATTTGCAATGCTGATTGACTGTTCACATCATTTGGCGGCGTCATCAACATTTAACTTGTTGATTTTATTAGGTGCAGAGTCTGCTAAATCTAGCGAGGAACACATACAATGTTTTCTGGGTTTTATTTTCGTTTTGTTAAGTAAATGAAATGGTTCTACACTTTAATCCGATATAAAATGGGAAGAATTATAAAGGTTATCCAAGAACGATAAATCCGGAACGTCTATTGAATTGGTGTTTTTTGCACCTCGTATATTATAAAAGGTCACGTGGTATAGATATGGTAAACAAGAAGTATCTTTAAATAAAAAAGGATAATGCATAGTATAAGATGAACAAACATATTATTTGTCATTTAATGCAAACAGATATGATATAAAAAAACACAGTAAAAATCTTTGTTGAATGTAATTGAAGGTCTCGATATTATACTAATTAGACAAAATCTATAATTTAGTAAGTTATATCGTAAAATAAACTGTACAATAGAAAATATAATATACCGAAACGCAGTTTAAATGTTTTGTGGAAGAAAGTATGACCAAACTTAACTGTTTTAGCAATATACAAATTAATCTGAAAGTTAAAGAATAATTTCCAATGTTTTTTTTTATTAATTGTATAGTAATGTTTGTATTCTCAGTCATAATAGAAATTCAAGTGAAACTTCTGTAATTATGTAGAACCCCTTTATTATATTTTTAAAACAACGTGTACCAGTCGACTTTTTACGTATGTTAAAGATCCGGTATGTTGTTATAGGCTGTTACTACACCTAAGTGAAATTGTGTATATGTATATAATTATGCTTATAAAACAATTTTCAAACATCGAAAAATATGTAAAGTATGTACTGCAAATATTTGTGCACATTATATGTAATCATTAGAATATGTGCATTCATTTCTTAATGAAAAAATTGACTTAGACTTTAAAGAAAATAAATTTCTAATTGCCTCCCTTTATTTACATTAAATGTCAAGTTCGGTCATATCTTTATAAATAATGCTTTTTGGAACTTACAACATTGATAAATCCTAATTTAAAGCCTCATAGTAATGATATTAAACCATAAAATATTGTGTTACAAAGTCTTTAAATAAATATTGAATCCAGTTTTTAATGAAATTGTTATATGCAGGTTTAAAATGTGCTTAAGCGTGGTATCATTGCTACCTATTACATTTATTACAAAACAATTAAATTGATTTGAGTAGGCTTTCCAAAGAGGCGTATTTTTCTACAGTTCAGTTAACGTTGGTTTTACAATCAAATTTATCCATTATCACTTGATAATTACTGTAAAATTAATCTGTTGTGATGCATGAACAAATGGAAAGATCTTAATCTATTGTAATATCGTTAAGAGCAAAACTATGTATGTGATTCTGTTATTTAATAAACACTTAGATAGATAGATTAGTATAGATAAATAGTTTAATATAGATAGTAAGATCTAAGCATTACGTAGTTGTAACCTACTATACTGGAATGAAATAAAACTGTATTTTCTGTGCACGAGTATGCAGTGTTAAATTGTAAACACAAACGGTCCATTTTTAAAGGATTATTATCAGTTTCATTTTTGTTCGTGAGATAAATCATTTTTCTATATGTGTATTCTTTACAATTTACATTATTTTATTACATCATTATGAATGAAACAGCTTATATATGCTTAAACTGATTAACATTCAAATCTAATTGCATTCAATAAGCCTTATAATTGCTATATTTACACTTGTGATTTAATCCATAAACACCACCGCTTTACCATTAAATATATTCGATATCAGATTTAAAAATAGATGAACCTTCGCCATGCCTCAGATGTCTTTATATTGTTGTCCGTTAATATGTGCATACCACTCGCTATTACTGTGAATCTTATCGTCACAACAATCTTGATTGTTTCTTAATTAAACAAATAGGTCAAATAGATAAAGAACCAACACAATTTTAAATATCAATTATACATGTTTCGCTTTATTACCTTCATCAATTGATATATAACAAAGCAAATGAGGTAAACGTACCAAACATACGTCTACGTTAATAGACGCCACGTTTGGCACGTAAAAGAAACGTTATAACATTATAATAAAATAAAACGTCTATTTCTGTTTTATACAATTAAACATATGCGTGAGATTATTTTAAATAGCATATATCATTTTCGAAAAGAACTGGCTCAAAATATTTAAAAACTAGGCGAGTACATAAATTCAACAGATATGAAAATAACAGTTATTTATGTTTAGTGTAGAATAAAACTTGCTTTAATCACATTCTGAAATTGTAAAAAAGGGAAATTATAATTTAGAAACATCGCCATCATTATCTTATATCTTAAAAAACTTTAAAAATCAAATGAAATTTATCTATCTATTATCCATTCAAGTTATGGCATTGACTATTATGTTCAAAATTAATTAATAATACAGAAAGAAAATCAATAACCATATAAATACATTATGAAAAATGTAGTTTATAATTGTAAATATCCAAAGTCATAAGTGAATAAAGGGAGGCTACTAAATAATTATAACAATAAATATGTAAAATATATCACAAATTACTACAATGATAATATATGTTTAACGTTTAAGTTTAAGCAATGGTAATTAGAGTATTATATTCAAAGATATTACGACCTATGAACGGCCACTGAACATACAAGTCTAGCAATGTCTATTAGAACATGTGTCTCATATCTTGACGGTGCCATGGAATATTGTCAAAAATACAAATTAACACCTGGATGACTGGTCCAACTGTCGTTATTTTATCCAAATCTATACTGGATTTTGAAAATCATTATCGAATGATCATCATGAATGGCCCCGATAAATTTGTGATACATGTCTTAAATCTTTCCTATATGTATAAATGTATTGAGACTAATGTAAATTTTATTAATAAAAATCATCAACCATTTAGGAAATGTGACAATAAAAAAGTAACAAAACGTTTATAGATCTATATCTTATATGGCAATATTTAATTAGCAAAACTCATTTATAAATAATCAAACGTGCCATACCGGATTACATTGAAGAAAAAAAGATAAAACACACTGTATTTGTTAATAAAGAGTTTATAAAGAAAGTAAAATGTAACACATGCAACATGGCACTATCAAAATGCTCTCATCATATGATAAATACATTTTAATTACCCCGAAAGAGTCGGCAAAGACTTCTTGTAACAACTTAATTAACGACTTGATATATTAACTACACTGAAACTACTAGGTAGTGGAGAAATAAAGTTGGCTACAAATACAAATAAATAAAACTAAAAAAAATTATAGCACCTAGAATAGACTAACAAAAGAATAATTTATTATATACTTAAAAATGAAATATTGAGGAATACTGATGAAATGAATTGCGTATTTTCACTATAAAAATATTCACTGCAGTGAAACATATTTTCTGTATTTTCACTGTTGTCTTTTCTAAATTCAGCCAATACATAAAATTCGATGGGAAATCTTTGAAATTGCAATGTCAAACAATTGAATGCAATAAATAGAAATTCAAGTTATTTTTATGAATATATATAATACCGCCACTCATGAACTATTTATTTTCATTCCACTTGATGAAAATAAATCCTGTATTTATAGAGAAAAAAAATTGAATATCCTCTATGTCTTGATCAACTATTCTCTTATTCTAAGGAATATAGCATCTATTATCAACCGTGCGGGCCGATATAAAATACACCTACACAATGTTGAGGTTATAAAAACTGACATTCTCGTTGTTGATCGCTAATTGATACACGTAGAAAATGTTACACATCAAAGTTATTACGTTAGCGACACCAGATATACTGTGATTAAGTCTAAATCTCCTGTAGTGTTCTGAATATTCTGGATCTTTCTTCAATTCAGTTTTATCACAATATCCAATTACATAAGCTACTCCTGACGATTTCTCGATATCAAATACACTGATCATAGCATCGACAATTTCTGGTGCTAGAAAAAAGCTGTTGATGAAAGTTGATGCCACACAAACACAAAGCCCGATAAACTGTTGAAAGAGTAAAGTGTATTGTCAAGTAATTCATGCAGTATGGACTTATGTCAAGTGGCGACGATTAAATCGTCATGCAAAATGTGTATACAATTAAAGATTCAGAGAAAATATTATCAATTAACAAAACGAAAGAATCGCATTACATTTCAGTCAATATTACGTATGCATCTAAATATCGTAGTCATAAAACGCATCTGCATTACATTGTAAGTTCTTTCTTATTTTAGAGGATTATCCCGCCCTTCTAGACTTAAAAACATCAAGGGACGAGCTAGTCAAAGGGCATACAATTCAGAGGTCGTTAAGACGCTACAATAGGTATAATTTTCAATTCACTGTGGCCAATAAAGTGAATATTAAAATTGAAAATAAGGCATATCGTGTCACAGCAAACGGAAACTTAATCGACTGCTTGCATTTAATATTACACGAATTGCAGTTTGGAGAGGTTAGTTTAAACAATAGTGTACCTGTTTAGTTTCAGATGGCGTCATTGTCGGGTAGGGGTGTAGTATAACATACGTTATTAAAGTTACACACGACAAAACCAATGTTATCGCAAAATAAAGTGGAAACATCCTGCTTTGTAGATGACCAAACATTATTCTAGGCAAACTGAAAAACATTGCAAACCCTGAAAGAAAAAAAAAGAAATAACGCATTTCAGACCTTATCTGATATAAGGACGTGAATGATTCTCGAGATAAATAAATCTGTTTAACGATTTATCAATACAAACTGTATTTACTGTATTTCACGGCTAAAAAACCTCATACAATGTATAAAATAAGTACCTGCAATAAATGTTACCCAGCATTGTGCCCCAAAGTGCGCAGCAAAACTAAGGAGATGTACAAATACAACGGTTGTAGTTTTTGTTCCCTGGGGATTACTTGTTCCTACCACTATCGATGCAATTAGCAGCATAACTGTCAGTAACGACAAATACTTCCCAATATTGGAACTGTAAAAAATCCAATAGCATCTTATCACATTACAATCACTTATGTCTTTGCGCACGTTATTTTGTTTGTTTGTTTTATTATTATTGTTATTATTATGTTGCTTTGGATCCTTTTCGTCTATGTTCTGCTATAACTTCTTACGATGCTTGTACTTTTAACGAGTACAACGGTGTTATTGCACCTCAAGTCGCCTTCCATTTATTAAATGTTTAATTCTAAATTTATAAAAATAAAGATAAAACGTTAAATCTTTTTCATCATCAAGTTACTTCGATTTTATCTATGACGCAGCAAAAATGTGTGTAACATTTGTTTAGTCTATTAACAAACAAGCAACCACATTTAAATAAGGTGTGTTCAATGCAGTAAGTAAATCGACCATGAAATAAAAACAGCACAGCGAGGCGTTTGATGAATTTATACTATATTATTTAGTTACAACACGATGTTTGAGTATTATTATCATTATAAACTATAAACGTTCATTCCAGCATATAGTTGCTGTAACAGTTAAAAATATACAAAACAGCTCATAATTGTCTTTCACTTGCGAGTTTTTGCAGCACAACCGAAGTGGGATAAAACCAAAATGGAATAACAAGAATAATGCAACAAATATGCTTTGAAGTGTATAAGCAATAAATTAAATGTTTTGTAATACATTTAAATAATAGTATGTCATAAGTTACGTTTGCCAAGTGGTGTTTTATTTGATTGGTCGATATTTCGTAGATTATGATGAATATTTTTCCACCAGTAAAACTGGAACGTCGCCATATGAACTATTCACAAACAAAAAACATGCAAACGAACAATGATAAATTATCTTTATCTTGTCTACTAAAGTGTTAATTCTCTAAAAGCATTACGACAATTGTTCGCAACATAATGTTTTTTATGTGTTTTTTTGTTTTTTTAAATGCTATATAACCTAAGGCGAATATCACCATCATAAATGACAAGACATTACATAAATGAACTGTGCGTTGAATATGTACATAATCAAACTTTATGTACATATAATAACTGGTGAAGTAATATACATAATACTCTTTTCAAACTGTACATGTAATGCTGCCTTAAAAAGAAAGCTAAAGAATTTAACTGTTTTGTCATATCATTTAACAATAACTTTCATGCATATCGGACTGGTGTTTCCGTTAGTTTTACCCATGTCGGATATCGCATCTGGCATGAGTCGCCTACTATACAATGGCGTTATTTTAGCGCATTGAATGAAAGAACCACGTTCAAATGACGTCATTTTCGCGTATTGAATAATATAACTGCATTCTTAAGATGGCGATATTTCGCCGTTATGAATTAAGTTGTAATTTTATACGCTGTTTTAAAGCAGCACGCCTCCAGATTCATGCTTATTGTCATGAAAATTTTAAAATGTGTTTAAAAGTTTTATTTAGTAAAATAACCAAAAGGAAGCACTTTACACATTCTCAATGGCACTTACAACCCACGTAAATTACTAAAAAGATGTAAAAATATGCAAAATAGCCCTTACTGCGTTAGTAACGCTTCAGAAATATAGTGATGAATACTGAAAAATCGGTCACTAATCGCACATAACATGTAAATTATTACTAGAACTTTGAATCTTTATACTTTTCCTAAAATCTTAGTACATTTTTCTCAGGTTTGATTTTATTGAAATAATTTTGCTCATCTGGAGGCGTGCAGCTTTAAGAAAATAGTTACGGTGTAATGACATAACATTCCATGGAAAATTGTTTTATTAAGATAAATATATTAAATGTGATGGAATATGGTAGAACATGCAAGAACAAATATCCTAAGTAATATATAAATTTATCACATAAACCGCTGCGCAGGAGTGTAATAAAGCCATTTAATAAAAACGATATTACACTAGTGTAATAACACTTTGACGTGACGTCATTTGCGCTATATAAAAACATAGCGTTAAAGCGCGCTAATGTTAGCGTTACACTATAGGCGCGTCGTTGAAAAATTACTCATTTTTACAGTTTATTGTTCTTTTTTTATATTATGTGATAAATAGAATATTATATTCGTGTAGATTCAATACTAAATTTATTGAACTCGTTGAATAAAACAATATTTTGCTCGCCAGAGGCTCGATAATATGATAATATGATTTTATTCAACTCGTTCAATAAATTTAGTATTAAACTACACTCATTCAATATCCTCTATATATTATGACTTATATTATTAATCTAAATCAGCAGTCATAGAGATGTAGATGAAATGTATCGAAATGCTGTAAAACGGCTGCAAAACGGTAAACATCACTTATTTATTGCTGTTTAGATATAGAAACGTTTCTAACAAACTGTCATGTGCTTATGATATATTAATAACACAAAAGAGCAAAACTCATATGGTTCAAAAGTGCATTTTAAATATTTCTTAAAGACAATACAAAGGTACGAAAATCAACAACAACAAAAAGTCATTGCTATGCTGTATATACATATAATTATTTAGGTTAATGTCTTTGTATATTACCTTACCAAACGCGTACGTACATTTAATCCAACTTAACCCTGTGAAATTTGGAACACTCTCAAAACAAGAACTAGTCATTTAGGTAAAAAGTCAAATGAAATTAAGAAAATTTGTAAAATATCATATTTTAGCATACATTAAGTAAGTACAAAATAAATGTTACTAACCATGATTTTCGTGGAGCACATATGCTTTGTTGTCGATTCACTTGTGTGGAAGCTGTCACTTTTAAAACCATCCCAAGTTTTATATGTCTGTCTTATCGCACTTTATTTAATCTACTATCTCTTACGAGCTATCTTACATCTAAATAAAATAACACACACCGTGTAAGTTTAAATCGATGTTAAGTTTTAAATGTATTGATATTTAAATTTTATACGATAATCAACGATTGCGATAGCAGTTATATAAATACTGACTGCTAAAACTATTCAAGCGTTTAAAGACGTCTCGCAGGTAAAGAATTTTAATACAACCGTTATACTTCATCACTTATATGAGCGCTATGTGATGATGAAATGTTAACGCAGCTGTTGACCTTACACGCTGTGCAACAACTCACGTATACATCGAGGTTAAAAATTTAAGCTTGATTAAGAACAAAGCGAACAAGACAGATTACTTTCTGTCTTGCTATCACTCTCATTTGGTGTATTTGTAAACTTGACATGTTAAAGGAAGAGATTAATCTAGATTGATTATCAAAATAAAACGTGTCAGATAAGGGCATCGAGTACGTACGATTAGGTCATAATTAAAAACCATTCAGGTTGTTGAAATAGAGAAGTAATTTCGAAACAGTTATTTTGAAATGTTCAAACATGAAAAAGGATGATATAAAGTGAAAGCATAAGGACCGAATAAGTGCAATAATTACAGCAGCCACTATAACAACATTTTGATTTTGATGATGGACACTGGCTTTAAAAGGACATCCACGGTTGTATAGGAGATGCATTTCTAAAGAAATGTGATTATGCTTATAAACCTGTGAACCTGATAACTGGTGAAGAGAAACTGTTAAATCAATGAAAATTAATACTTATACCTCGTGTATGCATAGTGCAAAGATCTATATAGTACCAGTGAGGCGAAGACAACAATAGCAAAAACAACAACAAAAAACATATAACAACAAAAATATATACAAAAAAAAATACAACAATATAATTAGCGAATGCTTGACCGAAATCCTCACGATTCTCTTACAAGTGTTGGTCTTATTTCTTTCAGAATATTAGCAATAAACATAAAATTACAAAACAGGACTCAAAAACAAAATAATTAAAGATAAAAGCAGCAATAATAACCTTCTATCTTTCTTTAGTCGCAATAATGTGAATTATTCAACATTTACTATCGTTTGCAACATATTACTTGACGTCCGTCCTTGTAATTTTATATTTTTGCTTATTGTCAAAAATGTGTGAACTAAAAGCTTTTAATTGAAGTATCCGTCGTTGTTAAATATGTTCAAGTAAATAAAAAAATAATTGAACAAAATTTAAGTTAATTTAAATAATCAAAGTTCAATTCATTGTATTTTGTTTTAGTAACACATTTAAATGAATTAAAGTGTAAACGTCATGATGACCTCAATAAAATATGTTATTCTAAACCTGGTACGCCTTGATTTAAAAGATGTGAAAAGGGGGTGCAAAGTTCAATACTCATTAACATCAAAACTCAGTCACAAGAAAGATGCCAGGAAACAACCCTTTCTAGCTAGCTTACAGCTTCTCAGCTTCCCGCTTGTGCATGAAATAATGCCCTAAGACGAGGCTCAGCATGATTATGTTGCCATTATAGCGCCGGTGTTACAAAGCCCTTACCCCCACCTATACATAAATAAACTCTAACCATTCTATAGTTCATTAGATCAGCACAAATTTCTTCTGTTAGCAATCAAACTAACTGTAATAATTCCTGTTCTTTCAATTCAAAAGCAATGTTTTTTGGTACAAAGTTGTCAAGTTGATTAATAGGTTTGTAATTTTGTTTACTTAGGATCTTTTTGAAGAAAAACTCGTACCACTTGTTAAGACGAATCTTGCAATATATGAAATGGTTGGTTTATTTAAGTTGTTATTATATTATACAAGCATGAATTATAACGGAAAGGCGCCATTAATCTGCGAAATTATGTAAGGAAAAACAAAAATCGCTTGTCCTGCCTAATATCCTGTTTTGAATTGGTGTGATTATTCTATGTATACTAAGTCTTTGTCTACGTAAAACTTCAATATACGAAGTGGGAACGAAATCAGTATTCCTGTAATAAAGTAACAGAAAATGACATCGTATGCAACGTCGTAACATTGAAATATCATAATTATAATAAACAAAAAATAGCTCTCTATTATTTTTGTTCAATAAACTTTATTTGAATGATAGAAAAACTTAATTTAAATCATTTTTCATTTCTGTATGTACAAACGTTCAGATATATATCGTGATAAATGATTTAACCATATTTCAGTTCACAGCTTCTTTGCGCCTTTGCCAACTATTAGTTAAGTGGTATTTAAATCACTATGATGTTTTGTACCTATAAATATTTACGCCAGCCTTTTCTATGATTCTATTGTTATTGCAGATGTATTCAAACACTTCATTTAATAGTGTAAAACAATACAGAAACATATAAGTGATCCATTTGTGTAGTTTGTGTTAGCTTGTTAGCTTTTCGTATTTAACTTCAGTTTTTCCTTGTACTGGCATGTATTTCTTTTGCTGTTTTCTCTTCCTTAAAACAAGCGCAACAATCCCTGTAGTCAGACTCATGTATATACTTACACCGGCTGCTATGTAGAATGCCAGATTGTAATCTCCTAGTGTATCTTTGATGAATCCTAAATTAATAATTATACAAAGTATAAGATTCAGAAACTTAAGTATATTTTGCTAAATGTAAGGTCATAAAGATTTTATTTAGGAATAATCTCATTTTTAAATAATATTCCTCATTTGCTTTGCAAAATATTGTATATCATATCTTAGTCTACAACAATTATGGACTATTATATAATTTTAAATAAAACATTTGCTTGATTATTTAAAATACTTTTCACAAGAACATGTCAGTTTATCATAATAATGTATGCTTTACTGATAAACATATACCTCCAAACTGGCCACTAATGACATTGGCTAGACCGAAGACAAAGTTTGCTATTGCCATTGCTTGTGGATAGCTATCTAGATTCGTCATATCAAACATGATTGCTGCTGGCTGTGCCGCCATTGCACCAAATGGTATGCCATATAATATACAAACAGCCAAGAGTCCCCAATAGCTATTTACATTCACTACCAGAACATGTCCGATAGCTAGTAGAGGGCTAAGATATATCCAATGGTACAAAGATGGCATGTTTCTACAATAAAAACATGAATATAAGAAACATGCATAACACCACGATATAGAATAAGTATATTCAGATCAATTCTGTGGTCTTCTCCCCTGTCTCATAGAGAAATTCGGCATGGGACGTGACATGTATTTCTTTTTCGTTTCATTTACCGATACTGGTTTAAACGTATTTGCATATTAAGTATGATTCATTAAAGCAATCAAAACTGATGGAAATAATTTAATGGAATTCAATCATACCAAAATAAGCATATTCAAATTCATGGCGTGCATGAATTTTCAAGGCAAGTACATACGTGCATTTGAATCTAAGAAATCCTCCTGCAAGTTGCCCTAATACATTTGCGAATCCGATAGCTGTAATTAAAATTGACCCCGACTCCCTACTAAAGCCTCGAGATATTGCAAAGTCGACAAGAAACCAAGCCTCAAAGTTGCCTGTAATCAACATAAAACAGCAATTAGATAAAATATTATGATAAAGACTTCTGATTGACACATGAAGAATTTTTCCAAATATCTTGGTAACTTCTTACCGTTTAAACATTAGAGTTTTACAGTCAATTTCATTAAGCTAACTTAACATTTGAATGTATGTTCCTTTGTATGAAATTATGTTCTGTAACTAGGGAAATATAATGGCAGAGCTAAAGTTTACTACGGACAGTTGATTAAAGAGCGCGATGTTTTTTTGTTTTTCGTTTCTTTTATGTTTTTTTTTATATTTTTATTTTCTTGAAAGGAAAAACAACCAAACATATAAACAATATTTGTAATATTAAACGATCGAATTACCTGTCAAAGCGAAAAAGTGAAAATTCACGTACACAACCCATATCAGCCAGTCTTTCAAAACTGAAAAATTACATGAAGCTGACACTTTTGAAGTTTTTTTATTTCCTGCATTTGTTTTAAAGTATCGTCTTGAGTAATGTACAATAACACCGAACGGTACATTTTGTAAAGCTATTCCTGCCATCAGAATAAATGCTCCTGACCAAGCAAACTGTGCAATGAACAGTTCGTAGAAAGGGGGAATAACGAATTGTCCAATACTTGCGCCGAGAGAAAGTGAAACCAGATAAAGGCCGGCATCATCATGAAACATTCGACTGACGGCTATGAACGCAGCAAGGTAGCATGCAGACATCCCAAGAGCTGTAACAAAGTTTAAACACTTTGGGTATTCTAGATACAACATTATTCCAGAGGAATAGTCAGCTTTTAAAACATTATATAACTTACTAGTCTATCATTATAGCGTATTGATTAATATCATTAGAATGGTAATTAGAAGTTATAACAAGGTATTGTTATAATCAAAAGAGGACGAGGGCAAAGACATAATGGAATAATGAATCAATGTTAAAACTTGCATTATGTAGCGTTGGAAAGCCCCACAACTCACCTGCAACGACGCCGGTACATAGAATGATTGGAGTCAATCCCTTACTAAATGAACTTGAGAAGAGTCCGATACCGCCTACAATACCACCGACAATCATACTATTTCCAGGTCCAAATTTCATTATTATGCCCGTGAAAAATATCCCTGTAATAGATATTTTGATGCTTTTTAAAACATTCTGAAAGTTAAAAAACAAGATTACAATATGTAACTTACACATATGTAAGTATGATTTAATGTGAGTGCTTGTTTAATTAACATTTTTTGGCAAGAGCACGTCTTAGTACAGACTGCAACAATGTCGATAAATATATTATATAAGAAATTGATATTTTTCCAGACAAAAATACAGTAAAGTTAGGGTCTTATGATGCGTTCAAGCAAAGAGTCGGTACAGTTCTTATTCAATCCATTTGGACCACCAAACAAAACGCAATAGATGAAGAAATTTCTGTGATACTAGTTACCCATTTGATATAACTTGTCTACATTTACCTACATATTCAAACCATAAGGTAATAAGTGAAACGCTAGGAACTTTATTCCGTATCACATTCGAAAGGCCTACAGGTTTTCGTCCGTCGGTTTGTAGTTGTGCATGTTAAACATGCATTGAATTAAAAACAAATGTACATGTATATTATCAAAAGTATTACCTGCGCCTGTCGCTAAAGCCATATAAATACTTTGTACTAGGGCAGTTTCTGATCGTTTTGCTTCAAAAACAATAATAAGTTCGGCATATATTACGCTGAGTCCGTAGCCTATGCCATTGCAAATGAGTTGTTGCATCATACAGGCTACTATAAAGACACATTGTCTTCCCTTTGATGGTTTTCGATGAACTCTACTATAATAATAAATGTGCACCTAAAATAACATATATTTGTGGTTGTTATCCAATAAAAATATATGTACATACAATTTTCTTTTTTTAAATGACTTTAAGTCTCCACCAATATAAATAACTAAATAGATAAATTAATTAATTTATTTATTTTTTTATTAATTTAAAATTGTTCTAGTATATTTCTTTTGAAATTACTGCATTTTAACCTTTTCATTTTAGATGTACATTCTGTTTTTAAAGGTGTGTTAAAAAAACTGTAATTTGGTGCCATATAATTTTCAATAGTAAATTTACCTATTTCCATTAAGTTCCTTTTTTGCAATGAGGTAAGAGTTTTCATTGACGATGTCCATTGTTCTGTTTTATACCACTTCCCTATTAAATGGTGGTATAGTATCTAACATTCCAGTGAAGAAAATCCGTATTTGTTTCTAACTAATTAAATAATATTTTAATATAAAATAATGAAACAGCTGTTGTCAAAATATTGGAACATTTTCTATTTTTTTCTGATTACTTTAAATCCACTTCAATACAGAAAGAATGATATGATAAAAGGTGAAACATTCATTCCTTATCGATGAATAATTAGTCATATATGATCTAGATAAAGCACAGTGTTTAAGGCTTGTGCAAAGAGTCATGATGTATCAACGTAATATTTCATACAATACATCCAAAAAGTACTTTAATCTTTATACTTATATTGAGTCTAGGAATAATTTGTTTAATATATATAATTAATTTAGGCTCGATTGTGTAGATAGCTAAACGCTTATAGACAGACTCGATAAGTTTCCGTAACAAACCAGTATTAATGGCTGTAATGGAAAGAATGGCTCGCCCCCTTACAGGGCTAGAACCCACGCAGCTATCGATCTATATATATCAGGCTATTCGGTGTTAATCACTTGGCCATGCCGCCACTAACTCTTGAAATAAATCGAAATGAAGTGTTTATTGGGTAAATCAATACCTTATAAATCGCAATTTGTGGTATGAATAATTAATACAGTACAATTGACAGAAACAATTATAAATAACAGATCTACATGACGACGAGTTCTACATACATAATCACAACTAAATTATTTAGCATTTCTTTTAAAATTTCGTTTACAACAGTTCATAAAAACTAGTAAAACTTAAAATATAGTAGATATGTATTTAACAAAAATAATCTTAACAAGAAGGTTAAAGAACACATCACTCGCAGCATTTTAAGATAACTTAATCATGTATGTTAAAGAATTGTCTGCTTTCAAATGTCTTTAGTCAAACTTAGTCCGAAAATGTTAGTTTCACTGATACCGAAACGTTTCAATTATGTTACATTGTAATGATACATTACACCAAACGTGACTATGTATTAACTGCTTATAGTGAATACAAGGTCAGTTCAGGGACAAAATGATATTTTATTGCATACCTTAACAGATCATCTATATTAATGTATTATACATATCTAACAATTTCACAATCATTTTCTACTTTGCATGCGTGTTGTGCATGATGTTCAAAACTGAGACGATACTGTATATGATATTATATGAAGGCGCGATATTTATACAAGTAATGTAATAAGATCATCAAGAACAAGGTGGACTATTCACTCTTTCTAACCCTTCCTTAGTTATGTTCTACTTTCCAAGCTCAAAAGATGATGTTTCAAACTAAGAATATCCTGTAGATACCGTTGAAGTGTGGTATAATGTAACAAAACCGCTTGAAATTGTCATTTCTTTGTTGTGAAGGAAAAACTTGAAGAAAAGAACAATATACATCAATTGCCGTTAAATCAATATCTGCCAAGGAACAATTATAGATACTATCCATTGTAGATAAAAATAAAAATAATGGGAGTGAGACTGTGATAGTTGGTTAGAATTTTTTTTATCATTTGTCAGCTTAGATTCATTCAATATACAAAAATAATTATCTAAACTATGTTTTCATCTACAACAAAAAAAGAACAAACAAACAAAAACCACACACATTTGCGTCTGGCATGACAAGACTTGCACAGTTGTTCCAAAGATGATAAAATATAAAACAGGCTTATATTTTATAAAAAGAGTTTTCAATCAGAGTTTGAATTTGATGCATATGTAATGTAGAGTGGTCAGAGTGTATTACTTGCTAGAACAATTTATGACAATTTCAAGACACGAACATTCCTTTTCCTTGCAATGTTTAATTGAAACCAAATATTCATATCAGTATAAATAGACTAACTATTTTACCTTCTTATTCTCAGCAAGCACCTTACTATAGATCGCAAGTGACTATATATGTATCACGAAAACAAATGTAGGAAACCGTATGTATCGAAATTAGCATTTAGGGTCTAAACATCCTTAAATTCAGTCCATTAGTCCTTGCAAATAAAAATATTGAAATCATTCAGACACCCTAATGCACCAGGAACATACGACAACACCGAGAAACGATAACAGTTTTACTAGATATGTCATTGTGATACCAGTGCATTGCGTTATTTCGGTATCATAGGAGTCCACAAGCTTATACGAGCCATATATGACGGCATGTGAATAGAATTGAAAAGGCGCCAATATATAACTTATTACATCATACATATGTTTTTAAAAGATGAGATATTTACCCTGACCTTCGCATCGTAGGACACTAGACTTAGTAAGAAGACATGTGTGCTGATCGACAAAATGACGTCGGATTTAATTTAACCGCTCACTTCATTTTAATCATGACCCATACATGTAAAGTTCAAAATCGTTGCATTATTGTATCATTTTGCCATATGAAAAAAGGTGACCTATAAAGCTTATTTGCATAATACTGTGTATGAACTATTACGTCCAATGTGCGCCTGCTTTTTCGTTTTATGTTGATACTTAAATGTTGATAACACGAAAATTTAGGTGAATGGCAAATAAACACTATTCGATCGAACCGTTTAAGAAAATATTAATGGTCTTCGTTAGAAGGCTCTTACATTTTGTGTAGAGAGTGTACATGTATATTAAAAATAACTCAAGTAAAATTCTAACCTGTATCATTTGCTGTTTTTTTTAAACTGAACACAAATATATAGAATAATCTATAACACTATTACTGCTTTGAACGATCAATTTTAGGAATTGCGTCAAAGATATTAGTAGAACATAAACCACACCTGATGCCATTACATTAATGCGTTCTGATGTAATCAAATGATATTGTACTCGAATTTGAAGTATACAGACAATATTAAGATTATAGATTTATATCAAGTTTGATGTTTGCAATTGCTTTTTGTCGAGTCCGATAACCTGTATCACAAATTATGTTTTTATGATCCATCTAGAAGCCGGTTGCTGCTATAACGAAAATTGAAGATGATCGTAAAGTAAACGCGACACGATATTTCCGATCGATCGTATTTTACTAAGGATGTTGGCATAATTGTTGCCCCTCATTTTGAGCTATCATATGTTATTTAAATGTCACTTTAATCTAGCTATAGTTTTGGTGCTGCATTCTTCTCATAATTAAAAGAACAACTATAATTCCTGTTGTCATACTTATGTATATCTAGACACAGGCTGCTATGTAAAATGCCAAGTTTTGATCGCCGGAAATATCCATAATGAAACGTGAAATATCAAAAACATGATTTGATGAACGCAATAACTTAAATTTAATAATAATTTTATCCTTTGCATAATTGTTAAAATAGACACATTGTAAAGAAAGATTTATGTCTTTCAAAATCATGTTTTTAGACACATAGAAGTTTATATTAATTACCAATGTTATTAAAAAATAGTTATGTATACATTGTAAATGTCAATATATTAATTGTCATGTTATCTATAATATGTGCTCTCAAAACGGAAATTATGCGTCTTTAACTAGCACGTATTGCAAATTATTATATATTACCTGCAACCTCTCCTCCTATTAGATACGTAAGTCCAAATGTAAGATTTGCAAGGGCCATCGATTGAGGATATTTCTCGATGCTGGTAGCTTCGAGCATTATTGTCCCCTCTTTGAGATATCATTATACCAAAAGGTATACCAAACATGGTGCAAATAGCAAAACGACCCCAGAAGTCAATAGTGTTAACTATGAGAACATGTCCAACTTAGGCATATCCAATGATTTAAAGACGGTATATTTCTATAATAGAACATATAAGTAAATGATACTTATATCTTAACATTTAAGTCGTAAGTTTTTCATAAATAATATTCAATATATGTATGACAATTTTTAAAACCATTGTATACATGCAAAAGCTTAAAGATTATTTGGCGATGTATCTCTCTGGTTTAAACATTTATTAAAATACTGAAACGTGATGTATACTGAACACAATGTATTTCATTCGCCGAGTACGCGTATTTTTTAAAATATAGTAACATTTGATGTAATGAAAGCCGCAGGTTAAATGTAAGATGACTTATAATAAATACAGTTTATCACATAAAGCAAGGCGCAGGAGTGTAAGAATCCAATGTAATAAAAACGATATTACACTACAGTAGTAAAATATAATTTTGACGTGATGTCATTTGCGTTTATATACAGAGCAAGCTAATGTGAGCGTTACACTATTGGTAAGTCAACGAAAAACATGGTCTGAATTAACAGTGAGCTGTTAACTATACATCATTACATTATAGCATTTAAAATGATATAGCCGTATATGCATTTGAATCTTATTACACCACCAAGCAGTCGTCTAATAATAATTGCAAATCCTAGAACTGTTACAAAACTCGACCCAGACTGCCTGCTAATGCGACGGCATATTGTAAGGTCTACAGAAACCAAGCTTCAAAATTTGCTGCAAAACAAGCAAAACGAAAAAAAAATATATTAAAAGGCTTAAAATTACAAGCGTAATGTTCTTTAAAAAAATCTTATTCATCCTGAATTTTATATTCGAGGATCAATTGTCCTTAACATTTTTTTTTGTATTTAATACACCTTCAGCCGATATATGTGTAGAGATATTGAAATTGTATGACTAGGTCAATTAAAATGTGTGTATTTCATGATAATCATGATGCAATCACCCGTCACATCCAATATAAGATAATTGATATGGACAATCCATACCATCAGAACAATCGCATAAAGTCGTCACTGTAGCCTTCTTAGTACCTTTATGTGTTTTGTAATACCGTTTTAAATAATGTACAACAATGGAACATTCTGCAAATTAAGAATGAATGCTCCTGACCAAGCATAATTCTCTATGAATATTTCATATAAGATAGGTACAACGAATTGACCAATGTTTGAACCGAGAGTGAGTGCAACAAGGTAAAAAACCGGTATTTTCATGGAACATCGTGTTGTTCTAATTTTAACAAGGTAAATGCATATTTGAATCCTTTTCATGAATAGCGGTACAAAACGTTAAGGAGTTAGAAAACATAACTGATGATATAAGTAATCGCCTTTTCGTTTTCACACATGATTGTTATTTTCTATGAATGGGAACACACCTGCGACTGTTGCTATAGCCATATATATACTTTGAAGCAGTTTCGGAACGTTTTGTTTCAAAAACTGTGATAAATTCTGCGTAAATTACACTGAGCCCGTAACATATACCGTTACATACCAACTGCCTGCTGTATCATACATGCGAACAATACAATTAATGTTCTTCCACGAGATGGACTTGGATGAGCTCTGTAGTGATATAAATATTTCATAAAATATACTGTTTATACTTTTTTTAAATTCAATATCTAGATTAATGGTAAAAATGATTTTTCAATATAAAAATGTAGAATTATATTATCATCTGAATAGTGCATAAACGCTAAAATAGAACATGGTAACTCGATGGTAAGTTTGTATTGAATGTCTTCTGTGTATTTGAATGTAGTTGAATTTACACCATAAAAAGTACCTTTGCATTAAAAGTAAAGCGGTCACAATGAGTATATAATGGTCAGTTAGTATAAGTGTATAAGTAATATAAGTAAGTAGTATAAGGCAAACGGTAACGTAGATTACTTCCTATGATAGCATTACGTCGTTTGTGACGTCGTGAGCTGCGCCGCGTTCTGTCATGTCTATGTATATAAACTGGTGCAGAATCGGTTATATTTGTACATTCTTTACAATATTTTGAGAATTTGCCGACATATGCTCACTTAATAAGATACTAGAATTCCATGTGATTTGCTTTATTACTTTTTGTTTTGTGCAGGGTGTCCATATATTTTTGGATCACCCCTCGTATCATACACCTTTCAGAAAGGACCGTAGTGTTGATAGACATGGTGGAATATTAGTGTACGTAAAAGAATCTCTTACAACTTCTCGTCGCAATGACCTAGAACCCATCGGTATTGAGTGTGTTTGGGTAGAAGTCCGTATCAAAAACAAGCCTATTCTCTTTGGCGTATTTTATCGCCCCCCCAATTCTCATGCATCTGTCTTAACAAAAATTGATGAATCTATAAGTCTGGCTTTTGATTCTGGTTTAAAAGACATAATCATCACAGGCGATTTCAACCTGGACTATTACAAACCTCAGACGAAGAAAAAGATAGAAGATATCTCAGTTAAATTTGGCCTGACCCAAGTCATTTGTGAGCTTACAAACTTCACAGAGCATTCTCAATCTCACAGCGATCTTTTCTTTGTTTCGTCAAGTGATCTTGTCTCTGTAAGTGGTGTAGGTAAACTTCTTCTTTATGCAGATGATTCTGCTATTCTTGTTGCAGGTAAAAATAGGTCATCTATTGAAAAAAGAACTAACAGATGAACTACATTCTGTCAGTCAATGGTTAATTGACAATAAACTTTCCCTTCACTTAGGCAAAACAGAGACAATATTATTTGGTTCTAAACATAGGTTAAAAACAGGTTCATCTCTTCATGTCAGTTGTAAAGGGACTGATATACAGTCAACTTCTTATGTCAAATATCTAGGTGCAACACTTGATCAGTCTCTCTCCGGTGAAGCAATGGCAAGTTTTATTATTAAAAAGACCAATGCAAGGTTAAAGTTTCTGTATAGAAAAAGTGTTTATCTCACATTTACACTAAAAAACTTCTGGTTATGGCCCTCATCCAATGTCATTTTGATTATGCATGTTGTTTCCGGTTTCCCGGGGTTACTAAATACTGGAAGGATAATTTCCAAGTCACACAAAATAAATTAATAAGATTTGTTCTAAATCTTGGTTATAGGTCACATATTGATCATGAACACTTTAAAATTTTAAATTGGCTACCTGTCCGGAAAAGAGTTGATCAAATAAGCCTCTGTAATGTTTTTAAAATAAAACATGGACTTGCCCCGGAATATATGGGAGAAAACTTTATTCCATTAGATTCTGTTCATACTTACAGGACCAGGTCAAGTGAAAGTGGGTGTTATATGCTACCTAAGGTCAAAGGTTTCGGATCAAAGTCTTTTGCTTACAATGGATGTGTATTGTGGAATAAACTACCGCCTTCGATTAGGATGGAATCAAAATTGTACAATTTTAAATTATCTGTTAAAAACATTTACTTAATGGGTAATTATCTCTTTTAAGGGTGTCTATCCTCTAGTCTTAATATTTATTATTTTTATTTATTTATTTTAATTTGAAAGTTTTATGTATACTATTGTCTTTCGTCAATTTAAAACTGTGATAAGTCATGTTCATGCCTCTCTTTGTCAAAACCATCAGTATCTAAGGACCACAATGGAAATAAGAGATTAAGTTCTCTTTCTTCTGTTATCCTTGGTATGATGTTTTTGATATGGTGCATTTCATATACATTGATATTTGTTTCTATTGTTTTATCATGTATTAAATATGTTTTTACCATGCTATTTCTGAATACTGAAATAAATCTATCTATCTATCTAAGTGAGCCCTTCCTTGATCAGAATATTCGCTATCATTGTCCAGTCTATTGCTGCCTTCGATATGAAAAAGGACAATCCAATACCTTCAGACGCAAGATATGGAACAATGCTTCCGGTGATTTTGACTCTCTCCTTAGAAAAGTGTTTTACTATAACTAGAATACTTGCTATAATCAAAACATTGATATTTACACCATATACTTTACAAATGCACTTCATACTCTCTGTGAATCATGCATTCCCTCTAAATCAGTCACTATTAGAACATCGCAACCAGCTTGGATACACAGTGACATTCGTAAAGCAATACGACACAGAAAACAAGCATACGATAGAGCTAAACGAACAAACGTACAAGAACATTGGACCGCATATAAACAATCTCGCAACAAAACCATAACTTTTGTGCGCAATGCAAAGTTGACACATTTTAACAAATTAGCACAACAATTAAAAAACCCAGACATCTCAACCTCAAACTTTTGTACAGTAATCAAGTAATTCATAAAACCAAACAAAACATCCAAAGAAATTCCAGCACTAAAACATAATGATCAAATATTTAAAAATTAAACACTGATAAGGCGAACGCACTAAATCATTTTTTCCAAGCGCAAACTCAACTAAATGAAACCGACAACCAACTACCAAACACTTGTATCAATCCAGAAGCTCCGAAACTTCATTTTCTTACAATTACTCCGACCGAAGTAACTGATGCACTTCTACTTCTGAAAGCCGGCAAAGCCACAGGTCCAGACAAAATCAACAACTTTGTTTTGAAACTACTATCGGTCGAACTATCTACTCCTCTGTGTAATCTTTACAACTATTCAATACAGTCAGGGCGAGTTCCCACAAAGTGGAAGTTTGCTCAAGTCTATGCTATCCATAAGAAGAAAAATGACCCACAAGACATTACAGACCGGTCTCTTTACTAAGTGCCCTTAATAAAGTTCTTGAGCGTATCTTACACAACACATCTTCAACTTTTATCAGGAACATCACTTTTTCTCGACCTTGCAATCTGGTTTCATGCCTAATGATTCTACTGTTAATCAACTAACTTCCATTTATCATTCCTTCTGTCAAGCCCTAGATGATGGAAAAGAAGTTAGGGCTGCTTTCTGTGACATATCAAAAGCCTTTTACCGGGTGTGGCACCGTGGTCTTTTCTTTAAATTACATGAAAGTGGTATTTCCGGTCACATCCTTTCATGGTTTGAAAGTTATCTTTCAGACAGAAATCAGTCTGTTGTTGTTTCTAATACTTCCTCTGAAACTGTTACCATCTCAGCTGGTGTTCCTCAAGGTTCCATTCTAAGACCGCTTTTGTTTCTAGTGTACATCAATGACATCGTAACCAGTATCTCATTACCCATACGTCTTTTTGCTGATGATAGAACTTTGTATATCATCGTCGAAAATCCAGTTACCGCTGCTGAACAACTCAACATAGATCTTCAAAAAATCAATGCCTGGGCACATCTATGGCTTGTTTCCTTCAATCCCTCCAAAACTGAGTCTCTTATAATCACACGAAAACAAAATAAAGCAGTTCATCCACCTGTAACTTTCAATAATGCAATTGTATCAAACGTTCATATTCCCGAACATGTAGGTATAACTTTTTCAGACCATAGCTCCTGGACAAATCACATTCAAGACATTAAAAACATGTCCAATTATACTAATCAAAGAACAACCATGTTAGACAACCTCAACCATATCACACCAATCACTGAAAACGTTATTCTGTTTGGAAATGAATTTTTCGACTCGGACAAAAACGAAATCATCTTTAAACATGTGCAAGTCTTTATAACACATACACAACGATTTAAGCGCTAATTAAAAAACACTATCGCTTTGTCCCTGAAAAAGACGCACACATCTCAAATCTTTTTTCCCTCCTAACATTACTCCGTGGACTTTCCGTACCTTTACTTCCTCTCTATGATAATTACTTTAGCTAAAATGATTTTAAAAAACAATTTTTCTTTTTTTTTTGTCTTTTTTTATCTGTTTTCCATTTTATTTAAAACCAGGTCTAACTTTTCGTTTATTTATTTTGTTCCGGTTCATAAATGTTTCAAATGAAGTTCCATCGTCAGTTCAGATTCTTATAACAGACAGAAGTATAGTATTAGCTACAAAGCTTTATCCTCTATTCTGTGTGCTTAACATACACAATGATTGTTGTTATTATATTTCTATTTGTTATTAGTCGATTGTGTATAATTGTATAACATTAGTGTAAATATATTTGGAAAATAAATTACGAACGAACCCTTTTCACCTTTTGTATCAAACCGAAATGTACTGCCTTAGCGTGGATAATATCACGTAGATTTACCGTTTAAAATAATATCTTATTGAAGGAACTTCATTTGCATCAATAAAAATACATTTGTTTGATATATATATATTTACAAAATAACTTTCTTTCCTTATTTAACATTCAGAATCCGGTATTATGCATCATATCTCTAGAAATGCTATTGAAATGAATTTGGGTCGTGGACGCTTTGAAATTATTGAAATATTTTCATAGTCTTTATTTTATAACTGATAAACATATCAGAAAGAAGCACGTTTATCAATTAACAACGATCAAGCAACGATTATTTGAAAAACGTTTATTTTATTTAGATTTACAAAGATTTCCGGCTAGATAAAAGCAATTCATTTTACATAATGAATAAAAGCGTTTAGATAAAAAAAAATCAAATATATTTAGTACAAACAGATTATGGTATTGCAAAATTATAAGCAAATAAATAATCCTATTTGGTTGACGTTGCAATTCGTGTATATGCAACATGTGTATAAGGAGTGAACGGACATGATGATTGTCGTTTGCGAGAGTTGTGTGTTAATGAAAGGCACAGTGAAAGGAATGTCTCAAATCATGATGTCAATCAACAGTTTTACATATCAAACTATTTTTGCGATAGGATATTACATTTTTCCTCGGTAGAAGTCACGGAAAACATACCAACAAAACAAAAAATATAAAATCAATCCTTTCTTTATTTGTTATTTATTTACTTATATATCTAAATAAATTGACCATTATTGAAAACATATGTTAGGAGTAAAAAAAACCTGACTTTTTTACGTTGTCTATAAAGTTTTCCCTAATTAAATCAAACACAAACACAATGTTAAGGTAAAAAATAATATATCATAAAGAAATTGAAATTCTAAAACTAATGAGTGAGAAGTTTTGATTTCATGTATGATTGCCAAGACGATAATAAAATAGATGCAATCATTTATGTTTAAGCGGCGTTTCTCTTTTTGGCAATGTTTAAAGTAATGTTTCAAGACAATGATAAAGCAATATAATGAATTACCTTATTACAAGATATTTTCAGCTCTTCCGTGCTGAATTTAGGTTTTATCATGTCTGATTTAAATAAAAGGTTCGTTTGCATTTTCCATATATAAAAGGTTTAAATATTCGCTAGAATAACTTACTGGCTAATATCAAGTCACTAGCAATGTATCATGTATAAGGCTATGAGTTAAATTTAGGCTACAATGGTTTTATGTTGGCCTTAGATAAGTGCATTTTAACAAACATTTATTCGTTTTCAGGCGGTCATACAAATAATGACGGACATTAACATGTGCATTAACACAAATGCTGTTTTTACTATTTATAACTCAAGCATGTGTCGTTTTTCATTTTCGAATGTATAACATACATACATTGCAACATACTATATAAGATTTTCATTTCTAGTCAACATGATAATAATAAAGATGTGAATAATTGGTTGTTAATAATATTTCATAATTATAAAGTAATCTATCTGTTCTTACATTATAGAAACGTGATTTGGATAATATACATCGCCAGTATTAGTCTATGTTGTAGCAGGAAAGATTGTCTTCTATTTTCATCTTACTAGACTTCATTGTTAAAATAGAAACGAGGTCGTAATAAATTGAAATCAATGTTTATCTACGTGTGTTGTGTGTATTTTCTGTTGACTGCAAAGCTGTAAACGTGCTGTCTACTTAGTTTTGATTATTTACAGGAGAAGAAAACAAACAATCTGAAAACATTTCCAACTTCAACGTAATGCTGAGCAGGGGATGGAAGAAGGGGGTTACGTCGCACCAACACACTAAAGGCCATATGGCGACTTTCCAGCTTTACTGGTAGAGCCCGTCTTTGCAAAGTAAACTTGAGGATTTTTGGATGTGAGTTATGAAGTTAATTTGTATGTATACATTAAATGAAAAATATGATATTATATACTTCTACACATATTCAGCGTATATTTCACATAAACGAAAAATGAATATACAAATGAGACCGGATATGCCATTGCCTGACAATCTCAGCTAACACTACGGTATCAAGCTTGGTTTCTTAATTGATGGGTTAAAACAAAAAACATGTTATTTTGAAGAGTAACTTTACCATAAACTTTTATTTGCCTTTCTATCACACCGTTCCTCGTGTGGATTCAACTAGAGCCGGATCACACGAGGTATGGTAGAATCCATTACACGTCAAATCCTTTTATACGGTACTTTAATTACAATCGTATGTTTTGTCTTTATTTGTGGATTTCTTTTCAATATTTAAACACATCTTTATCAGTTCGATTAGGAGGGTTTGTCACATTACTTTATCTTACGCTAAAAGTACTTTAATGTTACTGATATTTTATCAATATATTTATGTTAACGATGGGTACGGATTACACATAAATGTACAACATCATTACATGTGCAAATGATAAATACCGTTTTTGCCGGTTCTAGGGGCCGTGGCCGATAGGTTGCATTTTCTAGTATCATTCATGAACATGCTCGAACAAACCGAGCCTGCAACCCTTAAATTTTGCCGTTTTGGATGTGGAGTCGTTTTTATTGTAACCACAATATTATGGTTTTTATACCATCATGCACTCTTTGTAAATATACAATCTTCTATAACTGCACTTGCTAATAAGTTGACAAAGTTGTATTTGTTGCATAGGATTATTGAATTCTACATTTTAATATAATATACGTGTATTGACTGAATTGCTATAAATTAATATTATTTCAAAGCACATACCCAATCCCTAAATAATACGTGATAAGAATGAGCCTAAACAAGTTTCCACTTGCACAAACAATTATCACGATAACGAACGCACCTTGAATATATTAATAAGTGATAACCATTTATTTTTAATATATTGTTACGCATGTAACAAAATTCATGTCACTGTTGGGAAATAAACGGAAGAAATGACATGCTCATAAACATGTATTCAAATGCTGAAGAAATAAAGTAATAATTGTTTTTGAAAGTGTATTAAGCTTTAAATCTACTGCTTGTAGTTTACATTTTTTCTTGAACTGTTGGAAAAAAACCTGTACATGTATGAAAGAAATATGTTTGTGTTCTTCCTTAGAAGAGCGAATTGTGCATATATGAACTTATTGTTTTTTCGGGTAAACCCGTATATGAAATAGCAATGTTTACCTTTCTTTCTTTACCAGAATATAACGATAAATATAAGTTTAACGATCAAATATACTCTCAATAAAACCCTGATATACATATATGTTATCAATGCAATGCTTACTTGTATCTCCATATTGCTACAAAACAACCTGTTCATTATTGTTCTTATTTCTCAAATTCAAATACAATGACTTCTGTATAAATATTAACGACCTCGTAAATGTCTTCTTGTTGAATGAACAACAGCTGGAACTAATAAACATTACGAGTTCATGACCCTCATGACATGTCACATGGTGCAAATGCGTTTGAGAAACACAAAGTAGTTATCTAATATGTATGAGGTTGGATAATATCAACAGTATTCCGTTTCCATCACGGTAGGATAATCGTAAACATTTGATAACAGTTCACAACACTATATTGCATTGTCTTGCAACAAAATATTATAAATAGCATTTGCGGTGATCTAGCAAAAGATTAACAATGTCGATTTTACCACTTTACTGTTAATATAAAAAAACGAGAGCCTTACGAAAGCACAAGACGACAAAATTGAAAATGTTCGGCTTGATTGAGCCTGTCCATGAACGGCAATAGTAAGTGCAAACCACCGCCCACGTCCCCTAGCACCGGCCTTAGCAGAATTCAAAAGACATCTGCATCTGTCGCCCAATTATATTTTATGTAACGACCTTTACAACTTTTTTGCATAAAACTTTCATATATTTAAATGTGTTTTAACTATAAGTCTAAAGTGCGTCTGCTTAAGCCTTATGTTAATGATTAATTGTTGACAACACGAAATATAAGTGAAAGGTAAATGCACACTGTTCAATGGATCCGTTTAAAACGATATTAATGGTCTTCGATATACGGTTCTTAAATTTTGTGTAGATAACTAGATATTGCATATTAAATAAAAAAATATCATCTGTTTTTTGTTGAAAAAGAACACCAATGTACAGAATATACTATAACACTATTACTGTTTTAAGGAAATACGTCCAATGCATTTATAGAGCATAAGACGCATCTGATGTCATTGCATTTTTGCGTTGATGTAATCCAATTATATCGTACTAGAATTTGAAGTATACAGACAATATTAAGATTATGAGTTAATATCATGTTTGATGCTTGCAATTACCTTTTTGTTGAGTGCGACAACCGGTATCACTTATTATGTCTATATGATCTATCTAGAAGCAGGTTGCTGCTATAACGAAAATTGAAGATGATCGTTTAATGTATTACTAAAAGTAGGGTTCTTCAAAACGCGACACGATATTTCCGATCGATCGTATTTTACTAAGGACGTTGGTATAATTGGTGCCCCTCATTTTGAGCTATCGTCTGTTATTTCAAGGTCGCTTTGAATCAAGCTATAGTTTTGGTGCTACATTCTTAATTCCTAATTAAAAGAACAACTATTCCGTTTATCATACTATATACAGACACAGGCTGCTTTGTAGAATGTCATAAATATCCTTAATAAAACCTAAAATATCAAACAAATGCTTTTGACGAACTCAACATTTGAATATACCCTGTTGTGATCATATGCATACAACTGATTTAGAATTTAATTATAATTTACCCTTTACGTGAATGTTCAAATTTATACATAGAAAGATCAATGTCTTTCCATCATGTTGTTTAGACACATTAAGTTTTAATTAATCTACCAAAGTTATTACAATAACATTTATGTATATCTTGTAAATGCCAATATATAATAATTAATCTATGTTTTGATATCTGAAATATATGCTCGCAAATCGGAAAATTTGCGTCAATAATCTAAATTGTATTGCAAATTGTTATAATATTACCAAGCTCTCTTGCCAAAAGGTACGCTAGACCAAATACATGTAAAAGATTTGCAATGGCCGTCGATTGGGGGATATTTTCTCGATGCTTGTTACTTCGGGCATTATTACCAGATAACATTATAACGAAAGGTATACCAAACATGATGCAAATAGCAAAAATACCCCAGAAGTCAATAATGTATACTGAACAAAATGTACTTCATTTGCCGAGAACGAGCACTTATTTTAATATATAGTAGCATTTGATACAACAATAGCCGTAGGTTAAATGTAAGATGACTTGAAATAAATCACACTTATTACATTAACCCAGGCGTAGGAGTGAAAGAATCCAATATAATAAAGAAGAAATTACACTAGTGTAACAATAGTTCGACGTGTTGTCATCTGCGTTATACACAAAGCAAGCTAATGGTAGCGTCCAATAGTCCTTAACATTTTTTGTATAAAATACCCAAACAACAGATGTATGTGTAGAGATATTGAATTTGTATATTTATGTCAATTATAAGGTGGGGATTTCGAGATATTCATGATGCAATTATCTGTCAAAGCCAATAAAAGATAATTGATATAGACAATCCATACCAGCAGGGCAATCGCATAAAGTCGTCACTGTAGCCTTCTTAACTCAAATATGTGTTTTATAATACCGTTTCGAATAATGCACAACGACATCGAATGGAACATTCTGCAAAGCTACATATGCCATAAGAATAAATGTTCCTGACCACCTGACCAAGCATAATTGTCTATGAATGTTTCATATAAGATAGGTATAAGAAAGTTATCACAAATTGTCCAGTGCTTGAACAAAGAGTGAGTGCAACAAGGTAAAAAACGGCGTCTTCATGGAACATGTGACTAACGGCGATAAAGGAAGCTAGGTAACAGATGCACAAACCTAAAGCTAAAACAAAATTAAACAAATTCATTTAGTGTATACAATATGCAAACAATGTACAATTAATCTATGAGAAACACTTTCTGATCATACGCTGCGATGGCAAATAAAATAAGAAAGTTAAAGACTCCTATGGCATTCAACAGTGTTGTAGAACCATTTTGGACAATAATTTGAATTGATTGTATATTTCAAAACACACATATACATTCCTTTACAAAGTCATGCCTTTTAACGAAGAAAATAAAATAAAAATGTATTTTATACTGCTAGGCATCGACATCAGTGCACACAATGATAAAAAAGCCGATACCGCCTACAGTTCCACCAGTTATCATACTATTATACATTTCAACGTGGGGTTAGCCTCTTTAACAAGATAGCAAATATCTTTGTTATTACAAAAAAATGAATTAATTAACAGCAAAACAAAAAAAAATAAATAAAAAAAAGCTCACACACAAAACAAACGAATAAACAAACAAAAAAGAAAGAAAGAAAAAACAATTGCTGTTACAAATAACTATTGCACCTTATATCTTGAAAACGCTTTGATTAGGTTATGAAATGTAATATTACAACGAACATAGATATTAAATGTAGGGAAAGTAATAGATATCAGTAACATACGGTGGTAACACAAATAATTTATTGAAGGCAAAAACTGTTAATATCAGAGCAATTTTAAAAGTACTTTAACTGTAATATTTTGTTGAAGGGTTATTTTACCTAAACAACAGTTACAGTAACTGGGTAAAAAGGAAACTTCATTAGGTACAATATGATAATGACGTTTTTCTCAGTTGGAATGGTGATGAGAAATGATAATAAAATTCATGATTTCTTTCCTTATTGTATACTTTATATTGCCACGACCAACAAATACACTTATTATCTTATTATTAAAAGTGAGTATTGTTAACGTGCTAATATTGTATTGCAAGCGAAGTGAATTGTTGTCCATTCGCTTCATTAAAAACATACATTGCATGATATTTGTAGTCATGCATAGATTTTTGTTATTGTTTTGTTTTGCTTTTTACTGTTTTTCCCCCTACAATATATTGTTTTGAATTTATAATAAATAATTTTATAACCATAACTATGTTGAAATGTTAACTTACAGGGTAGGAGTCACTGCAAAATATTGTAAAGGAAATTATTTAAAGAAATTATACAAAATTTACTCCAAATTGAAATCGTCATCAGCTTTCTATACTTTATTGCACATTAATAGAAGGTCTTGTCTTGATCAATGCATTTTTATACTATGTTGAAATATATATGACCTTGAAATTTAAATTATTTTTAAAAGTGCAGCTAAGTCTCTCTTCTTGTTAGCTTGCAATGCAATATTAGCACGTTAAAAAATAAATACTTTCTTTTAAGAACAAGATCATTTATACCTTAACTTGCTGTTTGTGTTCAGTTTTAACAGCTAGTGTAAGTAAAACTATAATGTAATAAATTGTAATGGCGGATTATTTTAGATGATTTAATTATGCATTGCACTTTTATTCTTTACATAATTTGAACAACAACGATAGAAACAGACGGCATGTGCAAAATTTAAGCAACGTCTAACACCGACAGGTGTATAACAAACGTTTACAGATACAAAATAAAGTCACATAAATCAACTACCTGCCAACATGTCGTATCCTATTTGGTGGAAGACAAACAATGTGGTAAAAACGACGTGTTGGGTGGCATATATAATAAGACATCAAGTTGTATGATAAATGATTGGTCTAATTAATTCGGAAGACTGATGAAAGTGCTTTATTAGCAATACATTAGCAAGTTTAAGTAGTTAAAAATACACTTCTAAAATGTATTAAATATTTAATTTATAAATTTTAGGATAGAGCATTACACACAGCGAAACATGTTTTTCACGTGCCATCATCTTTTGTTCGCCTCTCTGTAATACCTTTGGACCGCATTGTTCCTTTCATTTTCATACATAAGAAGTTTAGTGATTGAATAAATGTGCTTACTGAGCTAAACACAATTAAAGCATTTTTAAAGTAAATGTATAATAACAAATAGTAAGATTGATACCTTTTTTGTTATATTATTTTTAACACATTAAACGCAAAAACACACGGCAACGAAGTTAAGCGAGTGTGCATATACGCTTGTATCAGCAAGATACAAATTCAATTTATATAACAAAGTAACATAAACCTGAAAAGACGTTTTGCCATCTTATCTGTGTAGTATTTTAAATATATGTGTTATAAGTGTTGATTGATAACAGACTATACCGATTTATATAACTTTTATATCTTTTAACATATTGGCAAGGGATTTTGGTCAACATGCTTGATACCTTCGCTCAGTTCGGAGAGCATTTAGCCGTTGGTACGATACTAGGACGATGTGGAATTTCTCCGTGACAGTATTTTAGGTGAAATGGTCATTTTGTATCTCACCACTGCTTTAGAACTCATATGGAATCAGTCACAGGTCTGTTGCGGAGTTTTGGTAATTGCTGGAACGCATGACGGATGGATTGACATGTGAGATATGACTAAATAGTATTTCAAAATCGGCGTTTAAACAGCAGAGCTGTCTTTAGCAACAAAAGCCTAGCAAGCAACGATGATAAAAAATATTCGACATCAAAATAAACTGTAGACCACAAAGATTACAGACTATATAGAATTTAAGAATTGTTTACAACACAACCTCGTGCATGCGGTAAGACATAAACGAGATTAAGCAAAATATGAACTTTGTACATACAACTTTACAAACTTGCTAAATATTGCAATGTAAATAATTTTATATATAAGAGATAATATTCGAAATACAGAACCACCCAATCTTTCTACAGCTCCCTTAATCACAATGTGCCTCAACATAAGCCATACCAGTCACAATCTATTGGCAATACAAACTGTTGTTTTATGTTTATAATGCACAAATGTAAGTCCCAGCAACTGAGATAAAAAATAATGTAAACAGATAACGATTTGTTATTTTATTGTAGATATATGAATACTGTAACCAAATGATAGAAATACGAAAAAAAAATGTAAGTTATGTTGACTATTAATAATAAAGTAAAAACAATTTTATAAAGTTGAGATCGATCAAGATTATTAAAAAAAAGAAATAGAAAAAGAGTTTAAGTTGCAGACTTAGTTTTATGACAATTTGTCGTTTTGGATGTTCATCTAGCACACCCTTTCTACCCTTTCTGTTTATTTTAGGCTTAATGAGGGTCAACCCGATTTAAGCACTAATCCCCACTGTTGCAAGTGTTTTAGACCTACTTTTTTCTTCTTTTTTTTCCAGTATATTTTAATGGAAATGACCAAGTGCTTGCGAAATTGTCTATATAGATATGAAGCAACTTAGAAACATTTTTTGCTCGTTTTGTATTTATTGTATATGTTTATGGCATTGCAATGACATTTATTGATTTCATAACATATAAATATAGAATATTAATTCTTTATAAAGTGAGTGTAAGGATTTAGCAAATTAAGTGCAAAGTATATTAAAAAATATAATCGAAAAACATAACAAAAAACAGTCATTGCTTACATATTGTTGAAATATGAAAAGGAACAAATGCGTTAACATACGCGATCTCGATTTATAACAGGTAGGCCATTTAGAAATTATAACTGCAAATCGGCTCTTACTCGGCAGTAGTTAGTGTAGCCGCTATTTCATGAAGAAACCAGTGCTGATATTGAAAATTGTGATTGGTATATTTTAATTAGCCAGGTCAGGTGTTTCTAAAAAGGCTGATAACACTGTAGCAATGTGAGGATACATTCAAATTTATTACATAGATAATGCACGCGGAGCTCAGCTCGCAGAGACAAATGTGAACACAGTAACCTTTTGATATCCTTTAAACTCTATGAAAAATGTCAATTATTAATTGCTGACTGTTTTATATTTTCTAGAAAAAAGTAAGCAAAACATTATTTTGTTTCATATGACAGGAATGAATTGCATCAAAAATACTAGGTATTGTTGAAAACTCATTGTTTTACATGCCAGATTAAGTAATTGGACCCCATCCTTGTTGGTACGTGACTGCTTAATTAAAGAGGTGACACTTTCTATATTTTTATCTGATATCGAGTTGTAAGAGCCGATTTGCAGTTATATGGGTAAGAGTCCGATAAGACTCCCTACGGTCGTCTTAATACGAACTCTTACCCATACATAAACCCGTTAGCTTACTCCATTGCGCTATAACGCTTAAGGTAAAACTATTCGAGACACAAATTAAATTTTCACAACTTACTGCGTACAACTTATACGAAACGAACCGATTATATCGAAGATTAAGATATTGTGTGCATTGACCGTATAATCAGTATAATAAATCAAACAAAATACATGGTAATCCTTTCGTGCGTTTATTATAAATGTCAACGAACGAACCTTTTCAACTTTGATATCAAAGTGAAATTTCCTGCCTTAGCGTGGCTAATATCACGTAGATTTACCGTTTTATATTATATCTTATTGAAGGAATTTCATTTAAGAAATTGCTTCAATAAACATACATTTGTTTCAGGTATATTAATAAATAATTTTTTTTTCTTATTTCACATTCAGAATTCGTTGGTTTACATCTTTTCTCTAGAAATACCGTAACGTTTATTCTATTTAAATTGTCGAAATATTCCGGCTCGATAAAAGCAATTCATATAACATGATGAATAAGAGCGTTTATATTTCGTTTTCTTTTTTCATAAGTATTCAGTACAAAAAGATCATGGTATTGCAAAATTATAAGCAAGTAAATCATCCCATTTGATTGACGTCTGCATATGTTACATGTTTGTAAGGAGTGGACGGACATGGTAAATGTCGTTTGGAAAATATTTGTGTAAATGAAGGGAACGGCTTTATAGAAGTCTCAAATCACGTTGTCAATTAGCAACATTACACATCAAAATATTTTTTTGATAGGATACATTCTATCAAAACACAAAACATTCATTCATTCATTCATTCATTCATTCATTCATTCATTCAAAATTCATTCATTCATTCATTCATTTATTTATTTATTTATTTATTTATTCATGTATTTATTTATTCATCTGTATATTTATCTAATGTGTATATGCACAATATCTCTATATTTAATTCTATATAATGTAAACTTGATCATTATTGAAATTAAATGTTAGATTTTAACAAACTGTCGTTTTAACTATAATATCTGATCCGCACTAATGGAATGAAACATAAAAAGGTAAGCATTTTAAGGTAAAAATGAAAAAAAAATATTATAAATGAAATAACATAAAAAACCGTTGAATGAGAAGTGTTTGTAATACGTATAGTTAGTTGCCAATAGATGCATTCATTAGCGTTTACGCGGCGTTTCTCTTCCTTTTATTCCAAACATAAAAGCAAATTACTTATCTCTGTTGTATCTCTGTTGTATCTCTGTTGCCTATTATATCATATATAATTAATCACCTTATTACACGATATTTTTAGCTCTTCCGTGCTAAATTTAGGTTTTATCATGTCCGTTTAAAATTAAAGGTTCATTTGCAATTTCCCTTTAATGATTTAAATGTTCGCTAGAATAACTTACTGGCAAATATCATTTTATCAATGATAATCAATGAGTTATATAAAGGCTGCAATGTTGTTTTTTGCCTTACATCGTAACAATAACAACAAAAATTGAATTAGCTGTAAGACGGTCATACAAAAAATATATATTTAATGACAAACATTAATATATAGCAATATATAGCATGTAAATGAACACAATTGTTAATTTTTTTCCTAACTCTAGTAGATGTCGTTTTCCTTTTTCAAATGAATAAAAAATATAAATGCATTTGCAACATACTATATAAGTTCTTCATTTCTCGTCGACATGATAGTATTGAATTTGTTAATATTTGGTTAAGTATCATTTTTCATATTGTAAAATAATATATATTATGTTCTTACGTTACAGAAACATTATCTAGATACTATACATTGACAGTATTAGTCTATGTTGTAGCAGGAAATATTTTCTTCTATTTTCTAGACTTACTAGACTTCATTGTTAAAATAGCAACGACGTCGTAATGAGTTGGAATCAATATTTATCTACGTGTGCTGTGTGTAATTTCTGTTGTTGACTGCAAAGTTGTAAACGGGTTGTTTACTTAGTTTTGTTCTTTTACAGCAGGAGAAAACAAACAGTTTGAAAATATTTCAACTTAAAAGTACTGTTGAGTAGGGGGTGGGGGTGGGGATGTGTACGTCGAACCAACACAGTACATGCCATATGGCGACTTTTCAGCTTAACCGGTTATACTGGTAGAGGAAGACTTCAGGTGCCCCTTCTGTGCAAAGTAAAGTTGAGTATTACTAAATGTGAGCTATGTATTCATACAATTATAATTATACTTGTATAATATTTAATGTATGACATATACCAATAAGACGAAAACCCATATCATAAACGAGTGAGACCCGGAATGCCCAATTGCATGACACTCTCAACTACTACAACGTTATCAAGCTTTCAAGCTTGGTTTATTAATCGAGGAAGTTAACCACCCCCACCCTCAAAACAAATGTTATTTTAAAAAGTAACTTTACCATAAAGTTTTAATTGTCTCTCAAATATTTCACAACAACGGGTGACACTGGGGGCTTTCGTGACTCGTGTGATCCGACTCTAGCAGAATCTACTAGACGTTAAATACATGTATCAGGTATCAGATCAAGATACTCCTCTATATCTCTTTTACAATATTTTATTTATTTATGGACTTTTTTTAAATATTGTTTTTAAATTATTCAGCACATCTTTATCAAGATGAGGAGTTGTGATCACATTACTTTCTCTTACGCTCGTTGTACTTTTATTTTGATGGTAGTCTTCTCAATATATTCATTTTAACTATGGATACAGGTAGTACATATACAACCCCATTACATGTGTAAATGTTTAATACTGTTTAAGCCCGTGCTAGGGGCCGTGACCGATTGGTTGCATTTTCTAATGTAATCAATAATTAGGCTGAAACAAATTAAGCCTGTAACAATTTCAATTTTGCCGTTTTGGGTGTTGTATGAGCATTACTTATTTCTCTAGGGAGACTCACATTAGTACTTAAATCAGATCAATAGATATTATTGCTATTACTTAAATTTATGCCTTACGATTTTTTATATTTAATTGTTATTCCAAGATGGGGAGGGAAATGAGATACGCTACCTACATTACAACTGCGTTTAACCATAATTAGTTTTATGTATACAGGTAGCACACTTTCGCAAAGAGGAAGTCGAATCATTCCATTTACTTGAAAGAAGACAGATATTCCATCAATAAATTTAAAACATATATTTATAATCTACCATTGTTTGACTTTTAAAGCACTGATTTTTGTAAGACAAAGTAATAGCTAGGTTGTTTCTCTTTCTCTAAGAGTACAGGTTAATAAGTACATACAAAACATTGATTGATGTCGCTAGTGAATGTTTATTGTAAGTTGATAACAAAATAAGCAGGGTTTGGGGATAGTTAAGAGAAAAAAATGACATAAGGTGAACGAAAATAGTTCAAGAAAATCAAACGTTAGGAAAAAAGTACCGAAATTTTAAGAAAATAAAATTGATTTAAGATAAAAGTAATAATTTCCATTATTTATTGATTTATGACCTATTTTGCAGTAATTTTCACCATATTTCTACTGCGTTACTAACGCAGTTAGAGCTATTTTTGGCACATTTTGACCTCTACATGGTAAAACACATGGGTTGTAAGTTCTATTTGCAATGTGAACAATTACTTTTCTTGCTCATTTAACAATACTTTACTTTTTGATACATTTTAAAGATATTCATGAAAATTATCATGAATCTGGAGGCGTGCTGTGCTGCTTTAAGTTTTTTTGCATGATTTTACTGAAAATTCTTGGAAAACGTTATGAGCGAATTTCCTGAAATTCGGAACTCAAGCTATCGATCAAAACATACATCAAATAGTACAAAATAATCGAAATCGATATTTTCGGTTTGGTCATGTAAATAAAGAAAGTTATCATCAGTGGAATCTCTTTAACAGTTACAACAATATTATGCACTCTTTGTAATAAATGCAATCTTCTATAACTGCACTATATATTCTAATATACTGAATAAGTAGACAAAATTGTACTTCTTACGTAGATTTATTAAATTCTACATATTAACATGATATATTACGTGTATTGCTTGAAAAGATACAAACTAACATTATTTCTGAGCATATACCCAATCCCAAAATTCTACGTGATAAGAATGAACAAAAACAAGTTTTTCACTAGCACAAACAATTATCACTATAACGAACGCTCCTTGAATATATTAATATGTGATAACCATTTATTTCTTATATATTGGTACGCATGTAACACAAGTCATGCCATTGTGGGAAAAGAAACGGAAGAAATGATTTGTTCATAAACAGGACGATCCTATATAAAATGCGTTTGTTATAATACCTTAACAATCGATTTGTATTCAAATGCTACAGAAACAAGTAAGTAATATAGTATTGCAAGCAATACAAAAGTCCGCTACCGGTTAGAACACCAGCAAAACTCTGAAGGGCCATGACCATTTACTTTTTATTATGCCATTGTTGATGAAATGGATGAACAGTTTTCAAATATATATACTATTTATAGTAACAAAGAAGAAAACACTGAAAATATATAATAAAATAATACTGGGAACCGAGGCGTTTGACTTATAAATCTAATTACATATGGTGTATGTGTTAAAATGAACACATACTTGAAAATTGAAGTAAATCCAGGAAAAAATAAGAGTTATAGAAGAAAGGGGAAAATTCCAAGTTAACGGGGGAGATAATGCTAGAAATATGGATGTTAAATTTATATACCTTGTTATATTATAATGATGTTGGGGTTTGAAGTTTGAAAGAAATGAAAATAAAAGTTAATTCCTAAAATAAAAAAAATGTCAGTTCAAGGGGACATATTTCTGGAAATAGTCAAGTATTGATTCTTCGCATGCATGATTTGAGTCATAATAAGAATCATAAACTTGAAGTACATTCCTTAAGAAATAAAGAAGCTATAGGAGATTCGGAGAAGGGGGCAGGTGAAATAAAACTAAGGGAATATGGGAAGATACTTACCGTAGACATGAAAACAACAAGAGACAAAAACAAATGTGTCACCAAAACAGTATGAAACAACAAAGACATACCTCTGAGAAACACAGAGGGGCGCGCCTTGGAACGGTCAGCAGCATAAGTACTGCTGAGGAGTTTTAACCAGTAAATGGTGCACCAAACCTCAATCTAAGCCCCACCATTTTCCTATAAACGAGACAGTGTAAATAAAATGAATCCCCGCCAAGTGACATTCTAACAGTTGTTATGGTGACAACCCTACCACATATGATGTTGGTGATGATAATATATATATGTTATACAAAAACATCATGAAAAGTTCAAGGGAGTAATATTATGATGTTTGTGCTACAGTTGTGAACCTTGACGAGCATAATCTCCATACTGCAATTTTTTTCATATTTCAAGTTTCATAAAAAAATATTTTCAGTCTTTTTTGAGTGATCACAAATATTGCTATATTTGCCATATTTTAAGTCTATTTGTTGTCATAGCAACAAAATTTTCCAGCATAGGAAAAAAGAGATGTACATAATTTCCAGTTTGCAATGGGTAAAATATTCTCAGTACTTTTTGAGTCATCACGGGATCCAGTTTTTTAGAACGGAAAGACAGACGGAGGGAGGGTAATCCAAAAGTCCTCTCCGACTTAACCGGTAGGGGCTTATAAGATGATAATTGTTTTTGAAAGTGTATAAAGCTATAAATCTACTGCTTGTAGTTTAAATATAGCGATAACAAGATACTCGCAATAAAACCCTTTATACGTTAACATTGCAATTTATATAATATGCTTTCTTGTATCTCTATACTGCTACACAACAACATGTTCCATATTCTTCTTATTTCTCAAATTTAAATACAATAACTTCTGTATAAACATTATACCTCGTAAATGTCTTGTTGTTAAATGAACAACAGATGGAACTAATCATTATTAAACCAAGAGGTCACGACCTCATGACATGTCACTTGGTGCAACGCAGAGAAGTTATCTAATATGTATGTGGTTGGATAATATCAACGTGTTCCGTTTCCACCACTTCACTCTTTTCGTGTTTGTATACGATTTCCGAAATAAAACTCGCGTTGTTGTATCTTCGCGCCAAGTTATTACAGGCAACATTATATTTCAAGAAGAGTTTGCACGTAAACGGGAATGTTTTGCTACATTAGATTATATAGAGCAGTTTCGGGGATCATGTCGATTGCAGCAGCATACGTGTTATCATTAAAGTCATCTGTTTCTGTCTCCCATTATAATCATAGCTTTAAATTGGAACAAAGAATCGTTACAAAATTGGGCCACTAAAATGTGGATTCATTTACATTGTCAGACTATAGACTTTGAAGGATATGTCAATACATGTTGTAAATCATAATAAAGAAAACATACTGCGACTCGAACATGTAGCTACTGTAACTCATTTTAACATATGAAAGTTAACTCTCTGGTTTAATATATAACGCAGTGTACAATTAATTATACAATTGTTACAGAAATTAAAAAAGTACTGTGACAAGATGACAAATGATTCAAGGAAATAATAATTTTCCGATTTATGAGTTTTATAAACATAATGTCATTTAGCATCCCGTATAAAGTGTATAATCATAACTGCCTCTTTTCCTTACCGCCAAAATTATATATTATATAAATTTGAAACATAAATTTATATTTCATATATTTCAAAACGTTGTCTGCAGATAATTACCACTACACATTTACATAAAAATAACTGAAAATTTTATGTGAAACGAATAACGACACGATTTCGTTTACGTTCTTTCAGTTTTTTCAGCTTTTCTTTCTTAATGTAAATGGTCTGTCTAAATATGTTGGCCACACAAGCAGTTGATAACCATACAATATATACCAGCTGTGGAACGCATTATTACCTCGCTCAAGTCACTTCGTGTGACCGCATTAATCAAACGTTTAGTACAAAAAAAAATTGTTGGATTATGTGACTGAATAATTATCTTTCGTTTAGTCTTGCTGTCCCATTTTTCTTTTTTTTTCTTTCTTTTTTATTTTGCAAACCAGCATTGAAATCGAGATTAGGGGAGATAATAATTTGCTGACTTTAAAACAAGTGCGTTATTTTCATGATTTTTAATGTCTCGGAGAAATCACTCTTTTTCCAGATTTTTGATACTGATTTTGAATGAAAATAGTTAATTAAGTTAAACACTTTAAGTAAAAACAAAAATATTTCTTGAAACATAATTATGCTGTTTCTTTTAACACACTTGCTGACTCATTATCAAACATTTAAACTTACGGCGTCGTATTTTATGTCCTTGACTATTAAAATAAATTGTTTTTGTATCGTTACAAATCTTTATCTATTATTTACTTGATTGGTCAAAGGTACTACATTTTGTAAAAAATAAATAAATAAAGGAAAACAGCATCAACAACATACTTGCTACTTTTTATTGGAACTAATACATGTACAATGTATACAGTTTTATATTAACGTTCAGGGGCGTCCGTGGCCGAGTGGTTAAGGTCGTTGACTTCAAACAACTTGCCCCTCACCGCTGTGGGTTCGATTCTTTCATGTAAGGAAGCTATCCAGCTAGCTTACATCGTCGGTGGTTCTACTCAGGTGCCTGTTCATGCCTGAAAAAATGCACGGAGGGGCACCTGAGGTCTTCCTCCACCAGTAAAGCTGAATGACCTATACTGTGTCGGTGTGACGTTAAACCCAAATCAAACAAACAAACAAGACTTCTTCTTTATTACTAAAACCTTGTCAATGAGCATTCATGCGTTCATGGTCAGTTAGTCATAGAATTACCTTGAATGATTCAATTAAACCTTCAAGTTTATTTAAAGCACTAAATGTCGAAGGTCGCTTATGTCACGCTGTTAGGATTTTTTAAATGCTGATTGATCCTGTTCATGGACGGTAGTGTTAGATGCAAGGCTACGGCATTCGTAATAATAAGAAAAATAATAATAAGAAAAAAAGATATTTGAAAATTAACACGGAGAAAACCACGTAAAACAGAGTAAATAATCACATGTCATGTTAACAACAATACCACTTGGTGTTATGTTTATATAAACAAACAAAGCCTTATTGCCATGATATTATTTTCGTAGTGTATGGTGATGACTTTTCTTGAACTTTTACATTAGCCCACTTGTAAGACAAGGTTATGTATCTGTTTTCACCATCAAACCTTATTCTATGATAAAATAATCACAAGCAACAATATGTAATATACTTGTTTTTGCTATTAAAAATCATGATTTATGTCTTATTATTGTTTGTCTGATTTTTTTTCATGCAAGAACGTACCGAAAATAATCACTTCAACAATAGTACGGTGGAACACTACGTATATCATGACTTTGTAACATGGAAACCCCGTTGTATAGATTTGAAACAGGTCAGCGACGCAACATGGCATTCAAATATGCAATTGGTTATACGGTGAATAAAGAAAAATTAGATGGCTTTTACCACACCTCGTCATGTTAAATTAATCTAATATTATGCAAAGAGAACTTCGTCTATGTGCACTCATAAATGTCGGTACTTTATAACATGTAACGAATCGGGATAATAAATACATACTGCAATAAATTACTGTTCTTATTCTAATTGGGATTTATTATATAACTTTAATATAAATACTATTAATTTAGATTAAACGAAACCAATAAATTAAAATATATTTGCTTTGTTTAATTTGATTTTAGAAATGAATCCCGATTCTGTAGCCCCATTTACTACATGCTCTGAATATTAATATATTTTCCCTGTAACTTAAGATGTATCATGTATATATTTTCATTGATATATAATATACACTGAAAAACGAATGAAAATTAGTATCTTTTATTTTAATGATTTCGTGTTTGTTTTTGATTTGGTGGGTTTGTGTTTTAGATGATGATTATATTAATAATATATACAGTTGTTGATTTGATGGATTAACGGAATGGTTAAATATCGCGTTTACAATACATTCAATATTCATAATCATAAAATGGATTATCATTACCTTGTAATTAGCGCTTTTGGTGAGATTTAAAGATATATTTTTGTATGTATTCCAGGTATCTCGGAAGAAATAAATGCCGTCGATCGTGCCCGAGACTAACGAACATGAACCTCTTATTTCTGAAAAAGAAACTAACGTGTCCGGTAAAGGGACATTATCTCTACATCCGTAAGTATACTCGTCCGGCTTTTCTTCATAAAAAGGCAACACATAGCTTGATTTGTTAAATCGTTTTTTTTTTTTTTTTTATTGTTTTTTTTTTGCCTTTAACGTTTTGAAAGGTCTAAATGTCCAAATGTGTGTTGTTATACAAATATCAGCATTGCTATTGTTAGATGATATAACTAAAACAGGACCTGCAACATTTTCAATTTTCGACTTGGAACGTCCTTGTTTTTGTTGCTGTTGTTTTTTCGATATGTGGACAGGTGCCTTTTTATTTATTAGATATCTGTGACGAACAATAAGTTTATATTGAATTTAGTACTTTTTTTGTGATGTTCTACCTGCAATTAAGATAACCGTGTAATAGCGAATATTATTTTAATGGTTCAGCAGAAACTGTATATACACTCGTAATTCTGATTTGAGAAATTTGTCGTAAAGCATATAAATATAACGTTTTTATTGTAATGTTGTTTTTTAAACCGTCCGGATAGCTCAAAAGGTAGAGCGTTGGACTGTGAATCGGGCGAAGCGGGAAAATTCCAGGATAGTGCAGGTCACTCGTTGTGATTGATCATGAAATCTTTTCTATGGTCATTTTAACTGTACCTCTGCTCTGGTATGTACAGAAGAGTCAGTTCCTTGAGAAAGTGGAGGCAACAGGTACTGGTAAACTGATTGACAACATGCCTTGAAACGTTGCGGTGGCTGGAACTGTGCTCTGGTAAATAAAATGTGGCTTTCTGCCGTGATCCGGATTGACAACTACCAGCACCACCGCATACACCATGATATTTGTGATTACATCATAATAAAATTACTATATAATTATGATTTAGACCCACTCCATTATTTGTAACATTAAAACACCGTTTCTGGTGTCATTTTAAATTGCATGGTTATTAATAACGTCAACGTTTATAGAACGGTTTTTATTAATGTCATTATTTAATTACGTTTATTAATTTCAGTAAGAAGGCGCCGACAGGTCGCAAATATTCTATCATGACAGCATGCATGGTCTTACAGTTTATAACTGTTGGGTTTGGTTATGGACTGAGCGTCCTCTATGTTGAAGTTATCCGCGTGTTTAACTCACCTAGGTCAGAAGCAGCGCTCATACAGAGTTTATATTTCGGTACAATGACCGGAGGTGGTAAGTTCAAATTGTCAGTAATGGAGATAAGAATTAATCCTTACCACAATCATCATAATTGTTATTATAATAATAAAAGGTATATACATTTTATTCATGACATACTTTGTTACACAACATGTTGAACGATCTGTCAAAATAACGGTATTAAAATGTATTGCAATATTTTCTTCCTTTCTATTTTTCTTTCCTTTTTCTTTTGATTGATTTATTTATTTATTTATTTTGCTGATGTTGCTAATATTTTCTGATTTTGCAGGATATCATAAACGCAATTTATTATAACAATCATTATCTGTGATATTGTAAAGGTTAATTATATCTAATACTGTGGTATAACATAACTCATTTATCATTTATTTGAATGCATTATGTCTCGTGTGTTATTGTAAAGGGGTGTGTTGGGCTTGGCTAATCAATATTGCCGGACCAGGACGTTGTGTGACGGGTGGAGCTATTTTAGGCTGTGTTGGGTTTCTTGTAAGTGGTTTTGCGATCAACGTGCCAATGATTGTTGCCTTTACTGGTGGTATTGCAGGTAAGTTATTGACTTATAGCAACAGACTCCAAATATATTACTGATTTCTTTTTAATTAAAAACAATCTTTGCCTATTAGTAAAATATTTGTCAAGTAACGAATAGCGTGGATGACTTTTAATGTTTAATTCACGGCCGTCTTATTTTAAAAAGTGTGTTTGCAATTGACCTGTTAAAAAGGATATTGTTGGATATGTCCAAAATGTTTGATATATCAGGATAAAAATCAAACGTTAGTTAGCCAACAGTATAGAGCCCTGTCAGACTGCACAGATGCACTGACGACAAACAGCGTCAAACATTGTAACAGGTTAACAAAAGTAAAGTTCTATCATTATGAGGAATTATGAGTCTTTAATATTATACAGTTATATACAATGCATCACTGGCCGTAACGTTAACAATTTTAGGTATTGGTATGAGCCTATGTTACCTAGGTTCGTTTATAACAGTGAGCTGGATCTTCAATGAAAACCCTGGTGTGGCACTAGTGTTCCTTACAACTGGCTCGAGTCTTGGACAAGTTGTAATGCCATATGTCATTGATGTACGTAACTGTGCTTATACTTTTATAATTTTTGTTTTCATGTACATCTTTAATAAAGTACAGTGATACGCATCCGGTAGCACATTATGGTTGTTTTTATTTTCAATATATCATTATTATTTGCTAGAAAGACAAGAACAGTTGATTGTCGTAGTATGATGCTTGTTTGAGCGTAAATTTGGAATGATTTCCAAACAAAAAAATGAGAAAAAGATCAATATACATGCAATCTTATTTTTCTTTCTCACAATTAAAACAAAATCTCCGGCATGTATTAAAATTAGCAGGTCATACCTTCATTATTATGACTATTATATACAGGTGTTTATAACTGAGTTTGATTGGAGTGGCGCCTACATGCTGCTGGCAGGAATAGCGTTAAATTGTGCCGCCTGTGGTATTCTCATACATTGTAGCAGTGGGTTCTTTCACAAAGGCGAAAACCAAGATATGGAAAGTTCTTTTTGTAACAGAATATGTGACAAGACACTACTGACAGACCCCATTCTTTTGATGACTCTGTTAAATGTTCTTCTGTTAGCGACCACAGGTAGTATACAAATTACTATTTCTATAACAAACAGTTATTCCAAGGAACAACTCCTTGTAATAAAATATACAAATTTTGAAATGACAACAGTTTTTGTTTATTCTTCAAATTATTGTAGACAAAAAGGAGAGTGTGCGTTTATTTTCATTTTGTACTAAAGCATAATGAACAAAACACTGTCTTTCGTAAACTAATAATGGATGCACGTAAAAAGAAAATGTACACAATGCTCCAAATGTCAACAATCGGTCCCAAACAAAAATGGTACATCACATAACTTAAATACATAAATGAAAGATGTTTAAAGACCGTAGGTAGTACTGTTTCTTAACCGTAACTATGAATTTACTTCTTTAAGGTCCGATCGAAGCCTGGTTCCTGGTAGACCTTATGGTAATCCGGGGATATGAAAGAGAAATTGGTTCCCTGTTTGTTTCCCTGACAGGATTTGCTAATTTTCTTGGCAGGGGCATAGGGGCTGTTTTGCGACTGTTTTGCAAGTAAGAGATTTAATATACAAAACAATTTATACTTTTTAACTTTACCCGATATATTAATGTTTACAAAATACATTATACGTGCCCATACATAATTATTTACATATATTTTTGAACAGCTTTATATCTTAATTAGTTATTTATTTTATAATCTTTACTCAATTAAGGACTAAAGTATTGGCAAATGTAAAATAGAGAAAATAAGAATCCCTAAAGAGAGCCCGACACGGCAAAATTAAAAATGTTGCAGGCTCGGTTAGATTGAGATTGTTTCATGGACGGTACTGTCAAGTGCAAACTACCATCCACGCCCACTAACACCGGCTTAAGCAGAATTCAACATTTAACATGACCTGGTACAATTTTGAACTTTGAAACATCCGCAGATGTGTTCATATGGTGGTTATCATGGAACCTTCAATGTGACAAGAAAGTGTCATTCCATGAAAAGCGGCATATGGTCCCCAAGTAAAAATAATGCGTGTGCCTCAAACGAGAAAACAATGGGCGGAACTAAATAAAATGGAATTTTGAAAGGGGTAAGAGGTTATGAAGCCTGTATATCACAGATAAGACGTCAAAAGACTAGTTAAAAAAGCAGGCCACATATCATTAGGGTGATTTAACAGTATTTAAGTAAGGAATACTGGAATCACAAAACAAGAAAATAGCCGAAACGAAAGAACTAAAATACCACAATCACAACAGTAAAATATGAAAAACAAGATCAACAGGGAAAGGCGGCGTTCAATGAACGCAACCCCCATATGACCCAGCAACAAGAACCAACGGCAAGGAGCCCAGGCGGACCCCAAACATAAAAAGGACAGGGCAACGACACGTTAATCATTAAATGATAAATAATTTGTAACTGATTAGGAATTCAAAGAAAATAATAATAGGCCCACAAAGGGGAAAGGGACAGAAGACCGGGGGAAGGGGGGGGGGGGGTTAATCAAAGAAATAAAAACTAGAGGCAATGGGGAAGATACTTACCGTAGACGAGAAAACAACAAGGGACACAAGCAAAAGTAAGTCGTACATCGGGATTTTAAGTCTAAGTATAGAAAAGTTACACTTTATCACGAAAGTTGCCACTTTCTCACAATTTATTCTTTTATAAATAAACCTGCTTTTTGATAGAGCATGGACATTAAGTTTTTGGATGTTTAGTACCTCATGGATATAATTCCTTTTTTCAACAGAGTTCCAACTGTGTATCACTGGGTTTACCTAGCACCAATAGTTGCCGTCAGCCATTTCTTAGTTGTGAGCTTCTACGATTATTGGCCGCTTTTCGGAGCCAACCTACTTTACGGTATATCGTTTGGTATAACAGTGGCACAGGAACCAGCCATAATGTTTGAAGCTTCCGGTCTGGAGCGGTACCCAAAGGGGATAGCATTAATGAACCTTATGTACGGTTTGGGGAACTTTTTTGGTGGTCTAATAGGAGGTAAATTATACGCGCTTTTTCTTTCAGACTTTTATCCTTAAAAAAACACACAAAAAAACAACAAACAAAAAACTTTAAAAAAGATACTTGCCCGAAGTAAACCTTGTTAATACTTATATGTTAATGCTAAGATTTAGATCATATTTATTTAATTTGACAGAATAAACAATGAAGTATTTGATCTTAAAACAATGGATCACTATTAGATGTATGTATTCCTAAATGAATATGTCGTGTCTTAGTAAATGAGCTCAATTTCTAACAACAACATCTGCGCAGTCTACAGGCAATTATATCTATAAATCCTTGATTAATATGGATTAATATGCAGAAATATATTTGCAAATCAAAAATATTATACCAAATGAACACACCAGTCATCATATATAATACACTTTTTGGGCACTTATTAAACATCATAAATTTAGGATACCTGATTGGTGTGTTTTTGGATATGTTCATGTGTATAAAGTAAACTTAGTATTTATGCTGCTGACCGTTCCAAGGCGGCGCCCCTCTATGTTCCTCAGATGTATGTCTATGTTGTTTTATACTGTTATGGTGACACTTTTGTGTCTCTTGTTGTTTCTCGTCTACGGTAAGTATCTTCCCCTTTGCCCCTAGTTTTTATTTATTTTATTTATCCCCCCCCCCCCCCCTTCCCCGGGTCTCATGTCCCCTTCCCCTGTGCCTTTTGACTTTATTGGCCTAATATTCTATCATTTATTTGTTTTCTTTTAGTTCCTTATCAGTTACTAATTATTTATTCTTATGTAGTGATTCGCCTGCCCGTGCTCTGCCTTATGCCCTGTCCTGTTTTTGTTTGGGGTCCTCCTGGGCTCCTTGCCACTGGCGCTTGTTACTGGGTCGGGTGGGGCTGCGTTCATTGAACGCCGCCTTTTCTTGTCGATCTTGTTTATCATATTTTACAGGAACGTAAACGTTATTAGTGGTCTCGTTATTCTGGAAATAACTCAGAACGTTCTTGAATGTGAAAATTCACTTAGTAAAATCGTATCTAAAATAGAATGTTCACTAGAAAATGTAATGAGATCTAAACGCAGTAATGTTTTGTGGGAGGAATTATGGTTAATCAGAACTTAAATATTCTCAGGAATTTATGATAGAGCATTGCAAATGCATTACCTCAACTTTGACGAGTATTCAAATAGGCTAGAATCACTTGTCAACTGCATTGAAATTGAGGAGCCTGGGTTCAACGCCCTGAAGAGGCAATGTTTTTGTTATTTCTTTTTTTGTTTTTACCATTATTTATGTATCTCTCACATCCCTTATGGGAGGGCAAGTGTTTGATTTTAATTTAACATAATTATTGTAGGTATTTATATGCGAAATAATGCCAAATTTAATAGCAAATATAGCTTCTTTAGAGTACATAATTTCTTAAAAAAATACACCTTCGAACAGCAAAGTTTTAGTTCAAAAATATATCCATAACTCCTAAACCACACTGTAAATTCTATTTACATTTTGCTTACAGGTGACATTGAAGGCATATGCTATGTCCTATGTTGTCAATTTTACAGTGCCTTTTAGTGCCCATTAGCAATGGTCTACCTTAACTAGAAAGTTAAAGAACTATCCTGTACATTCCTTTACATTTTAGTTTGTATTGACAAGAACTATCCTTTACCTTTTATTTTAGAACTAGCTTTAAAATTATATTTCAGAATGACAAGAACTATCCTTTACATTTTATTTTAGAATGGCCAGAACTATACTTTACCTTTTAGTTAAGAATGGCAAATGAGATTCCCCGATTTCCGTTTGTAATTTTAAAATGACCAATGAAAAAATCCTGCGAACTTATTTTGTTTCTTTTTAATGTTTTCTTTCTTTTTCTTGTTATAAAGTTACCCGTTACAGCCATATAAGTACATTTTTTGTTGTTGACATTGTTTTTGTTTGTGCAATATTGTGATATCGTTATTTTTTTTTGCTTTGTGTATGTGAATATTGTGAAGTAACAACATAAATATAAGTATGTATTATTGTGTTTTGAAATTGTTTTACTTATTTTCAGGTGTAATAAAGGATGAGTTGGGAACATATGACATGTTGTTCTACATTGCCATCGGTGCAAGTTGCTATGTTTCCATAGCGACACTTGGAATTATTTTCTGTATGCGGAAAGCAGGAACACTTCATAGACATGTGCGTATAGATACAGATGTGGAAAATGTTACACTAATTCGTTATAGTGTTACAAAAGATGAAATGAACGAAGTGTCAAATCAGACAAAACCTTTGTTAAGTAAAAACGTTTCACAATAATTTTGTGACACAAATATATGTAGAAAAGTTATTTACCTTTTCTTAGGTTCATAACTAACTTAGTTTTCTTCTTTTTTATAATTCTAAAAATATACCTTATTTCCAATATTATTATAGTGATGTTCCATACTTTTTGATTACTAATATAATTTATCTGGATATTAAAAAGATGACACATTGTCAACATAGAAAGGTCGTGCTGTGATGGTCCATTTCTGATTTGTAGTTAATGCTGAATTCTACCTTTATATAACACCTGATAAAAAGTCAAATGAGGGTAATGAGCAAGAAACTTTTCGTCCGTCTAATTGCTCAGTACTAGTTGGTTTCAAAAGCCGGATAGAAGGGAGTGTTAGTAAACTCTGTATAAACTCAACGTGTTAATATCGAAAGGTATCTTGTTATGGACTACAGTTACACAGCATAGACAATTGAAACCACACATTCAATGGACGTAAGTATTTTATCTCAAAGATAATGTACCAATGTGCTTTTTATTAAATAGGTTTCATGATGATCTTGTTTTTCATATTTCATTATTAACTGATGCATTTACATGCTCCAACTTAACATATTCTTACATGCATAATTGTCACTTTACTGGATGCTTAGTTATAACATAGCTATGTCACTGTCTTACGTCGTGAATCTCTCTCTATTCATCAGGAAAATAACAAGACTAAGAATAAAAATCATAAATCTCCCCCAGTTATGTTCAAAATTAAATTATGTTTCGAAAGAAATGATTCAAACAAAATCTTTGAAACAAAATATGTGAAAACGATATACTTGACAATGCGGTCCAACCTGTAATACCCAGTTAAAAGAGTTTGACTTTTACAATCCATGTTCTATCTGACACAGTTTACAAATTAGTACATCACTAAATGTCTAATACATGCACACAAGTAAAGCAGGGTCAGTATCATTTAGTACATTCTGTATACATGGTATAGTATATTAAGTTATGTTTAATATTCTTGTCACGTGAACCTTTGTACTAACTGCGTTGTTCCGACTTTTTACACACTCAAGTGGCGTACATCAATTATAACTACGCCTTAGAAACACAGCTTAATCATTTTTGGACCTCGGTGTGAATTGCAGCAGCAAGTAAGTTGTTTTAATTGGTCGATTAAGTAACATATGGTGTATTGTACAAATAGGTACAACAAGATATGTTGTGTTAAAAGAGCATCATGAGTATACATAGTATCTTTTAGATAATGTTAAGGATCATTATCTCTTAAATAAGTAAGTCACAATATGTAACTAGTTCACATTTAAAAAAAAACACATTCTGTTAAAATATATCACTTTCTAGCACTTCACTGACACGATGTCTACAAAGCTTTCTATTGCAATTGTTCTAGATATATTTGATATAATCGGATTAGTCAATGCCCGTAAGGTCCTATGGTTTACCAGTTTAAATTTAGCTGACAAATGTCTATGAACTTTCAAACGTGATCTGATGATTCTTTTATCATTGTAACAAGGTCTATAAACGCTAGGAGGTTGTAGAGAAACAACATTCATTATAACATGACGAAGAACAGTGAATCAGAAATACTCCTGAACAAATACAGGTAAAGTCAATTAGTGACATCTTGACAACACTTTAGACTTTATAATTAAGTTGCCTGCTGAAAACTTATCTTGTTTTTCTTGTTGTTGTTTTTTTTCTTTACGTATTATTATTTAAATGCTTAATACACATAATATTCATTGTGTTGCGTCGCTCACGGCTTTAAACAAAGACAGAATCACCGACGTACGTAGTAAATTGTATAAATCAAAATTTCGTCTCTTTAACAAATGATATACATATGCTTTCAAAACATGCGGATAATTGTATTTTTATATGCCCGAAAAATTTTCTGGCATATTATGTTATACCCCCTGGCGTCCGTCCGTCCGTCCGTCTGTCTATCAATCCGTCCGTCTGTCCGTCCGTCCGTTAGCAATTTGGTTTCCGGAGCATAACTTAAGTTTCATTTGGCCCACAATATTCAAACTTCATAGGATGATTGTCCATGTTGGGTAGAAGACCCCTATTGATTTTGGGGTCACAAGGTCAAAGGTCAAGGTCACTATGACCTTTAAACTAAAAACAGTTTCCGAAGCATAACTTAAGTTCCATTTGGTCCACAGTGTTCAAACTATACAGGATGATTGTCCATATTGGGTAGAAGACCCCTATTGATTTTGGGGTCACAAGGTCAAAGGTCAAGGTCACTATTACTTTAAAACTGACCACAGTTTCTGGAGCATAATTTAAGGTCTATTTGGCCCACAATTTTCAAACTTCATAGGATGATTGTCCAAATTGGGTAGAACACCTCTATTGATTTTGGGATCACAAGGTCAAAGGTCACTATTACTTTAAAACTGAAAACAGTTTCCAGAACATAACTTAATTTCTATTTGGCCTAAAGTGTTCAAATTTCATAGGATGATTGTCCATATTGGGTAGAACACCCCTGTTGATTTTTGGGTCATAAGGTCAAAGGTCAAGGTTGCTATTACCTCAAAACTGAAAACAGTTTACAGAGCATAACTTAAGTTCCATTTGGCTACAATATTCAAACTTTATAGGAGGATTGCTATTTGAAGGAGGTAATTTATTTAATTTATGTAATATCTTACAAATGCTTCATCCTTACTAAAAAAACACTTTCGGGCATATAATGCTCCGCCTAGCGGTGCTCTTGTTTTATCAATTTATTGTCACCATTTAGAATATCAACATTTGCATCAAGGACGAGAAAGGCTGCTGTAATGACAGCTTGTATGGGACAGCTAGTTTTAACAAGCGGTATAGGATATGGTTTAAGTGTAATGTTTGCAGAATTGATCGTAGTCTTCGATGCTAAAAGAGCAGATGCTGCCTTGATTCAGAGCCTTAATATGGGACTTGCAACGTTAAGTGTTAAGTATTTACACACAAACCATCTATCAGTAGGTACATTGTTGGAATAATAAAATAATAAAATAAAATGTTTAGAAGATAAGAAAAACTTTTAACTTAAAATCATATCACTTTTGCTAAAATAATTCATTGCATGCTGAAAAAGCAGAACTTACAAGCCAACAGCGGTCTCTTATTTCTTTGCTCAGTATTTATATAAAAAATAATTTACAAACAACTACCTTGCTGACACACATGTACATATGTTCGTACAAAGGTTTACTAATAAAATAATACTGAACAAAGTGAAAGTTGTTACTTCCTGACGCTTAATAGTGTCTTACATGTATTTGTTTGCACGTTTAAATCAAATGTCAAATAAGCTGAACGGTTGTATTGAATTATATGTCGCTTTTTCCCTTACAGGTATACTCTTCTCTGGAATGATAACGAAATTAGGACCTGGCAAAAGTATTGTACTCGGGGGTATTGTTAGCAGTATTGGCTTATTTGGCAGTGCATTTGCTAAAAGTCTTGCACACATTATAATTTGTACTGGAGTTATAACAGGTAAACATGTTTGTAGAAACAAATGATCTTATTTTGTTAGCAAAATTACAAAACGAGAAAAAAAGATTCCCTAAAGAAAGCCCAACACGGCAAATTTGAAAATGTTGCAGGCTCGGTTTGACTGAGCCTGTTTATGGACGGTACTGTCGAGTGCAAACTACCGTCCACGCCCCCTAGCACCGGCTTAAGCAGAATTTAACATTTAACATTAACTGGTACAATTTTGAATTTTGAAACATCCGCAGATGGCGAATTGTTTATAAGCCTTTCGGATAAAAAAAATCGTATCTTTTATTTAGCTGCGATTCCTTAATATGTGTTTAACTTATGCTTTAAGAAGCAAACTCGAATAAATTTCTGAGAGTGTGCAATATAGTTTGTTTATTGCGACCTTAATTAACCACAAAATATGATAAACAAGATCAACAAGGAAAGGCGGCGTTCAATGAACGCAACCCCCATATGACCCAGCAACAAGAACCAGTGGCAAGAAGCCCAGGCGGACCCCAAACAAAAACAGGACAGGGCAAAGACCCTGTGTTAATACAATTAAAACCTTTTTGCTACAGGTTCAGCAATGTCCATTACATTTCTGTCAGCATTTATAACAACAAGCGCCATGTTTCCAGATGCCAGCCTTTATCTTATCATCCTAACAAGTGGACACAGCATCGGACAATTCGTTATCCCGTTGTTATACGAGCGTTTCATATCACAATATTCCTGGTCTGGTGCATTTATTCTTGTCTCTGGGGTTTCACTTTATTATGTTCCATTTGGACTTTTGATACATTGCTCAAGGGGTTTTCTTGACACTGCAGAAGAAGCAAACAAAACAAACTCCAATAAATGCTGTGATACAACATTGACAAAGGACATTGTTATCTGGATTCTGATGATGAACAGTTTTGTTTTATTTCTGACATGTAGGTAAAGGAAGTATGCTATGTGATTCGTCTGATGGTTACGAGTCTTAAAACGTTATTATGAAAATAACATTAAAACTATTATGTTTGTTTGCTTCTAACTGAAGAAGCACATACATTTATATATTTTTAAAACTAGCGTAATTTCTGTTATTTAATAAAAACAAGGAAGTTACCAGTATCAGATAAATATATACGCAAAAAACGAATCAACTGCTTAACCAGTCATGGCTACATAAATTGCATATTGATTCTCTAATAACTGTTTGATAAATTTATACTTATTTGTAAAACAATGATTTTAGTTAACGTAGAATCCTGGTTTATTGTGGATCATATGGTTTCTCGGGGGTTTACCCGTGAGTCTGGCTCTTTACTGGTATCTGTTCTAGGAATAGGAAGCTTTATTGGACGATTTGTTGGAGCATTGTTGCAATATAAAATAAGGTAAAAGTTACATAAAGTTCTGTCATAAGTTAATATGACGGTTGCAGGGTTCCACTTCTGTAACATCACATGCTAGGGCAATTTTAAGGTCTTTAAGTCATATTTTCATACACTTGAATGAAAACAATAACTGCTGGTTCATGTACATCGAAAGTACAAAAGAAATTGCACATTTACTGTAGAATTGCAACACTTTGTAGTTGTAATTAAATTATATTACAAATTAAGACCGTTTAGTCCTGTGTGTTATAAAGTCAACATCATCTACTGATTTTGCACAAAATGTTAACGCTGTATTTGTTCAGTACGAATGACTTTATATAAATTACTAAAGTTTTTGTTGATTGTAATTAGGTTATCATATACATTACATAAACATCAAATCAATAATTTGAACTGAACCTTGTATTTCCAGATGGCCGACCGTTTACCACTGGGTATATCTGTATATTTTCACTGCAAGCCTACATGGGATCATCATTAATTTAAATGAGTTTTGGGGCCTCGCTGTGTCATGTCTCTTATATGGTGTTCTCTTTGCTATTATCTCGTCACAACTTCCGGCCATTGTCTTCGAGGCATCCGGGCCCGACAGGTATCCATACACTATGGCAAGGATAAATATGATGTGTGGACTTGGTGATGTGTTTGGGCCTTTGTTAGGAGGTATGAATGATTACAAGGAGTTCTTCCTATTATTATATCATTTGGCAAATCAAGCATTAATAACTACACTATTTTTCTTTTAAATAATATTTTCGACAAACCTTTCCATGACTGATAATACAATGATCAATTAAAGTTCACTTACACTACATGTATTAGCAATGCTAGTGTTTTTTTTGTGTTTTTTTATTTGGGTTTTCGTCACATCGACACAGTTTAGGTCATATCGCGACGTTCCAGCTTTACTGGTGCAGGAAGACCTCAGGTGCCCTTCCGTGCACTATTTCAGGCACGAACGAGCACTTGAGTAGAACCACCGACGTTCCGTAAGCTAGCTGGATAGCTTCCTCACATGAAAGAATCCAATGTCCCTGTCGGGATTCGAACCCACAGCGGTGAGGGGCAAGTGGTTTGAAGTCAACGACCTTAACCATTCGGCCACGGACCCGCCCTCTCTGTTCACAGATTCAGAAAATGGTTGTTCATTTGATTTTACTAGATGGAATCTATTTCGTCTATATATTGCACCATCTTTTGTTCTAACATCATAAGATCTGTCATGAACTTTATGTATAACTTCTGCTGGTTACCAACATTTCCCTAGCCTAATTCTAACACTTCCAATTTCTAGAGGTTTGAGGGTTTTAGTTGACATGTCATTATAATATTTGACCTTTGTTTAGCATTAAACATGCTGTCTCTGATGACTTGTGTGTCAGGAACTTTGGGATCAAGTTGCTCTGACGTTAATGACAATGTTGACCTGAACTATCTGCTCATAAGCAGCTGTGCTTGTCAGGCACTTTGGGATCAAGTTGCTCTGACGTTAATGACAATGTTGACCTTAACTATCTGCTCATAAGCAGCTGTGCTGGAGATTTTCCAGAGGCTAATGGGGCATTGCGATATTCCAGCATCGCAAGATAAGGATCTTTTCCTGCTTGATTTGATTTTGATAACATATTTTTGATAGTTTTGACAATGGTTTCTGCCAAACCATCGCCCGATGAATGACCTGGGGATGATGTAACATGAGAAAAATCATACAAGTATTTAATATGAAACACCAGCGATTTGAACCATATGCTTATTGTACTTATTATAATACCCTTATTGTTTGTAGATGTACAAACAAATGCTATTGAAGGATGCAGAATGGATATCTTCTTATTCATTTTGAAATGTCAAGTATGATACGTGTCGCTTAAATGCATTAGCTATAGTTACCTCTAGACATATATGCAGATGATTGGAATCAAACTGTATAACAATTATTTCCTTTCCATGTGACAACAGAAACATCTTCAGCTAAAATGTGGGTTTGAGCAAGCTCGCTAATAATGTGTCTGCTATCGTTTTCTTAAAGCTAGCACAAATAAAATCATTATTCCCAGTATATGTCTATGTTGGACTACATCATATGCCTGATATATATTGAAAATTGATTTGCAGAAATTAAACTGAAATTCAAACAATGGGTAATATGCTTAATCTTTAATCAAACAGTAAATGGTTAAATAAATTGACAAACGATTACAATTTCAGGGTTTACGAAGGACATGTTTGGAGTATACGACGTTGTGTTTTATATCGCTGTCACTGGAAGCATTTTTATCAGCGCAACATCATTTATAATTGCTTGTATTTTAAGGAAAAGAAGTGAGCAATCCAGTTCGAGGAAAAGAGAAATCGAGGTCAAATAAAACAAGAAACATGGCAATGCCATGAAACCAGGTTTTCAATTATCACCATTGTAGATAAATATGTTGAAGTTGAAATACAAATACAAGCAACAAAGAATGTAACTATGTGCAACGTAAATCATGAATAATGTAGGAGGAATTGCACACAGAAGAATTGTTCACTATATATTCTGTTTAGGTGAAAGAAACAAAGGGCCATAATTAGGTAAAAAATTATCCAATCACAAAACCCCGACACTATAACCAGGGCACTTGATGAAAAGCTTCTGTGAAAGTTAGAACAAAATCCATTGAGAAATGTAGGAGTTGAGCATAGAAGAAATTGTTCATTATATATTCTGTATAAGGAAAAAAAACAAAGGGCCATAATTAGGTCAAATATTATTCAATCACAAAATCCCGACAATATGCGCCAGGGCACTTGATAACAAAGCTTCTGTGAAAGTTTGGTCAAAATACGTTGAGAAATGTAGGAGGAGTTGCGCACAGAAGAATTGTTCACTATATATTCTGTATAAGAAAAAAAAACAAAGGGCCATAATTAGGTCAAATATTATCCAATCACAAAACCCTGACATTATGTGCAAGGGCACTTAATTACAAAGCTTGTGTGAAAGTTTGGTCAAAATCCGTTGAGAAATGTAGGAGGAGTTGCGCAAAGAAGAAATTGTTCACTATATATTCTATATAAGGAAAAAAAACAAAGGGCCATAATTAGGTCAAATATTATCCAATCATAAAACCCCGACAATATGCGCCAGGGCACTTGATGACAAAGCTTCTGTGAAAGTTTCGTCAAAATCCATTGAGAAATGTAGGAGGAGTTGCGCACAGAAGAAATTGTTTACGCCCGCCCATCCGCCCGCCCGCCCGCCGACATACCTCAATCTAATAACCAGTTTTTTCCTTCGGAAAACCTGGTTAAAAATGAGAATAATTTAAAAAAAGATGATATGACCTTTGACTGCCAAATCAAGTTAAAATCATGTAAACAGGATTTTCAATGTTAATGTCACTGTGACCTTGACCTTGGAGCCAGCCATGCGGAACATGCGTTCTGCACGTCATCTTGATGTGGTAAACATTTGTCTGAAGTTTCATCAAAATTCTTCAAAGGGTTGAAGAGTTACAGAGCGGACAGGATTTTCAATGTTAATGTCACTGTGACCTTGACCTTGGAGCCAGCCATGCGGAACATGCGTTCTGCACGTCATCTTGATGTGGTAAACATTTGTCTGAAGTTTCATCAAAATTCTTCAAAGGGTTGAAGAGTTACAGAGCGGACACAATTTCGTTTGACGCCCGCCCGCCCATCCGCCCAGCCGCCCATCCGCCCATCCGCCCGCCATACCCCAATCTAATAACCAGGATTTTCAAAATTGAAAACCTGGTAAAAAATGTTACGTTATCATAACTGAACAGAGTCCTTGTCAAAAAGTACCCGTAATCAATGTGTATTAACATAGTTGCATATTCTGTGGCTGCTTGACATTTAATTTCTATCATCTCTTGTTAATGAAACAAATAAACTGCATCATCCAACATTATTCATGTTTGGTCTCTAAACGAAGAAGCCGGCATAAGGACTAATATATTTAAAAAGAAGTTGAGTGACCATAATGTGGGCCAACTCATGAAATTGAATGATGTTGACAGAAAAACAAAATTGGACAGTGACAGTCAACATTAACGCTGACATGTTATCTTTGTTTATTAAATAAATCTTGTTTCTAACTGTTTTAACCATAATTCATTGTAAGTAATAAAAATATGTATAAAATATTTTTTTTAAATATAACGTGATGAAAATAAAAATACATGAAATACTTAAACACCTGCAAACCACATCTCGGTTCGTTTAATAGTAATTTTAATCGACATTGTTACGCCTTAGCTATATATCTACAAATAACGAATCAGTAGAGTTACAAGCCTTGGAATGCCGGAAACATAAGTTATTTATTTACTTATTTAGATCTATTTTTAGATTACTGATTTAAGATTTCGTGATATTAATACGAATCAATTTGTACGACTATTTACATATGTAGCAATGACGTTCAATTAAACGTGTGTAAGAAACAATTATCAATCGTATGTAGATATCAATTTTCTGTAAATAAATGCTAATGACTTATGAACGTTTTAACAACCCACGTTATACGTTTTTAACTTCTGTACTCAAACTAAGCTGGAGAACAAGTAGCTCATACAATTTCGCATTTCTTACAAACAAAATGTACTACAAATTCATTTAAATAAAGTAGCGCGATTACCGCATACGTAATCTATACAAAAATTTTACAACTTCATACTGTTTTTGTTAAAAGGTTTAATTATAATGTATCAGCTTGTGTGGCCAACACATTAAGTAACACCATATATAAAAATGCAATAAAACATAAATTTCCATATCAGATTGCATTCCTTCTGTGGATTCAATAACACTTTTCGCTTTCTTTAAAATATATTAAGTAAAGTTTATTCAGATAGAATTCAAACATTAAACGAGCAATGTATTAATTTTATCAGTGTGAAAAAATGGTAAGTTTACCTTTATCGAAAACAATATCAAAACACAACTTATTTAATTATATGCCCGCTAACTTAGCTAAATAGAGAACGAACACTAACCTCAATCTTCGGGCGAGATTGAAATTCTCAGTGATGTTGGGTCTAATGTTCATTTCTCGTTTTGCAACGACTCAGAAATAAGGAGGATTTTGCACTGTCGGAGAAAAAGGTATTTACGGGCAAGAAACTCAGAAAAAAAGATATGGCAAACAATGTGATGAAATTTGCGTACAAAGAAACGCACAATCTTAAACATATACATTATTCATATAATGTATTTAGAGCCTGGTTTAAGAAAAAAAATGATTCCTTCATTTAGCCATAACATCACGTTGTACAAAACATTATGAAATCTTCCGCCTGATCATCTGCACAATCATATAATTTCTATGATAGCATGTTTATCTATGTGATGTTACAGCATTGAATGTCTTCATACAGTTACGTCTTTCTGTTGGCGATTAAAATTGTTCTTGAAAAGGTGAAAAAATACCAGGCTAAACCTATGATGTAGTTGAAAGTAAAATAAATAACCGATCTTCCTAGTCTGTTTTACAATTCTTTAATATAACATGTCATACAGGCTGTCCTTTAAAATAAATTAGAAAGTTAGCTATTGTTCAATAATGAAAATCACAAAATATCTATCAAATAAGAAGACAAAAATAATTTTACAAAACGGAAGTCGACTTTTTAAGTCTTTATTACGTCTTGAGAAACCCAAAAAACGAGCCTTAAATGTAATCTTTGTTTCAGAATAAATGATAATTTGGTATTTAAGATTTTATCATATAAACATTTTCAATATCTAGAATATTCAGTTCGAAACAAATAAGTTTAAGAAATAATTTGAGAAATGCTTTTTTTTTCCTGCAATAAGTTTATTCCGGACGACATTTGAATGTGTTCATGGTATTAAGCTACATTATCGCATGAACGCGTTCAGTTTGACGTATTTTTCTAAAGAATTATTAATTGTTTAGAAATAATCTTAATATAGAGCATGTTTCTAAAATATGCTTCAGTTGCAAATCTACACTTCAATCCGTTTGCGCCAAATGACATCATGTGCGTGCGTGAACAGTAGTTGATACTTTCCAAAGTCCAGCTGTGGCGTTTTCAAGAAAAAGACATGCATGTGATATATTTACATAATCTTGCATCGTTAAACAATGTTTTCTGTATTTTATTCATATTGTAGTGAATCAATTTGCTTCCTATGCTTGTAATGCAGCTAAGCCGTATTGGCAACATTTATTTTATTATGTGATGTAAATACAACTGACATGCTCAATTATAATTTAAAAAACAAAAACAAAAAAACATTGCCATAACATTCATGGACATAAATGTGTTAAATATTTGTAAGATTACATATTAAGGAAAACGGAATAACTACGGAGCCCCTAAGGTGATATTTTTACGCATTTTATTCCCGGGACTTAATTAGTTTTAACGAAATATTAATTTGTTTATACGAAATATTAATTCGAAACTACGAAATATTTATTCGTTTTTACGAATTTCGTTTTTACGAAATGATCATTCATTTGTACGAAATAATAATTTATAATAATTACGAAATACTAATTCGTTTGTACGAAATTCTTATTCGTTTGAAACGAAATCAAGTAATTGGTCTGACATAGAGTTTGAAAAAGAGGTCGTTAACTGGACCAAACTTGCCAACAAATATAAAGATTATAAGCCTAATGACTCTCAAGTTATGATATTTGAGCGAACAGGGTTTTTAAGAGGTAATTCTCAATCCAAAATATCCTCTTTTCCCCCTTTTCAGGAATATATTTTCAACAGCTGGCAAAAAAAAACATGTTTTAATGTTTGAGAAAATTAATTTTTTCTGACATGTTTCTTTTGAAAGTGTCACAGGCTATATTATTACTTTCTATTATCATACACATTAGTCAAACTTAAAGGGTCTGGATTACAGATTTTTATTAACATTTATGTATGGACACCGTGCACGATATTTTGCTTCAAGAATCAATAAAACAGAACATAGTCACAGGTATCGCGGTAGCATATATACAGAACTGGTATACCGTCGCGTTAGGAAGACTTATATTGTGTTTGCCTGACTTATCTTTAGTCAGATACTTAGTTTCAAAACCTTTTTTATAAATTTTATACGAGAACATTTTCTTTTTTTCTGTCATCTCGATGCCAACCCCTCTAAATCCCATCTGTCACATAATTTTCCAAAAATTTTAAACCAATGGCCTTTCCCAAAATAGCTAGAAAAAGCTCTGCATGCGTTTTGGAATCAATGCCATTATAACATTTACCTTTGACGACTGACAAAAAAATCAATAGGGGTTAAGCACTGGCCAGAGCCTCGCTTGGCCTCTTCCCTCACTAAATACAAATACAAATGTACAGTAAATGTCATTGGTATCAAGTAAGGGAGTTGACAAGCAAGAGCCTACCGAACAGAGGACAGACAAAGCTCCATACCATATTCGTATTTACGAAATATTTTTTTGTTTTTTTCCTAATTAATATTTCGTAATTAAGAATTAATATTTCGTAAAAACGAATTCATCAGCATGCTACATTGACCATATTCTATTGCTGATAAAAATGCTTTCGATCGTATTTCCATGTTTACGAGTACGTACAAATCGATAAGCATTTTTACGTCATTTTCATCAAGTTTGCTAACCAGAAAATCAACTTAGGTCTAAAGTAATATTCAAAATATACTTTGCGAAAGAAATTAAGTCCTTACAAATTTACAATAAAATTGAATAAATAAATAAATAAATAAATAATTGTGGTAAAGGTTCGTTAATCGGTCATTACAATGCAATGTAATATGTTCTATTTTGTTAGTGAATACATGCCAAACCGCTTGTTTCTTTGTCTATAATATAAAAGAAACTAGATAAACAAATAACACCCAGGGCGAAAATAGTTCCACCTCATACGTAGGTGAGCATCGATTTTAATTCATTTGGAAACAGCATTTATGTTATCAATAGCGAAAATAACGTGTACATTAAAAAAAACTTTTACTGTAACGACAAATGTAAAAAATAATGTATTTTACAATACCTATTGCCATAAAAACAAATTATGTTTAGACAATATTCAATGTCTAGCCATTCGTTATTTACGTGATTTATTCCATCTATAGATCAAGTCACTTTTTTGCTGTATCATTTCACAATATCTTTATAACAGGTCGATACTTCCTTCAAGGTATGGCTAGTGTAAGTGTGAATAATGAATTGTGTTTGTTTACACTTGATTGAGAATATGATCACGTAAAATACTCAAGGATTGTCTATATGTTAAACAAGAATGTTCTAAATAAAATACATGACTGTGTACTATATGGTAGGGAAACTTATCTAGATAATATGTCTGTATTGTTTTAAGATCAAGCATTTTTCGTATAGCATTAAAACGTAAAGATAGTTACTACTTTCATCTTGAATAACATCTGAACCAGTAACATATCATTGGACATTATACATTTAACTAGAATACTGAATTGTTGACGCCTGTAAACAGTAATAATTATGCAGCCAGTGTTGTGAAGTTAATTCTGTTTTCTGCAGATTATGTTTTATAATGGATAAATTGATGTTTCGGAGAATTCCAAACATCAATTTCCTTTCTACTTGTATAAAATTATTTAAAAAACGAAAAAGAGCAAATAAAATCACTGACTTCGCAATATTGTTATGATATCTTTCAACACTTCACGAAATACGCTTTCTATGTCAAACAATAATTGTCATTGTCCTTTAATTAAATAAAACGGACATTCAAACATATAAGAGCTTTTAGATATATGGTAATTTTATTGTATTACTCAGATATGAACTCATTTCACAGAAGGTTTTTGTTTGTTTGTTTGTTTGTTTTATTTTACGCCTTTTCCCAACAGTATTTCAGTCATATACATGATATAGGCTGGTAGTTTCCGGAGAGTTACACCAGTTCTAGACTACCTTCCTCCGTGCTAAACTACCAAAGCATCTCCCGGGGATCGAACCCACGCCAGAGAGGTAACTGGATAAGAAGTCATCGACTCTAACCCCTCGACCACGGAGGTGGTTTCACAGAAGGTGAATGAAGAAACAACATCACTTATTTGTATAACCGTTTGTAATCTGCTAAAAAATCCTGAATTAGAGTGATCACTCTGAAACGTTGATCATAACAAAATTATATGAAAATTGCAGACTCAGTTTGACTTAGTCTCATAGATGACAGATTATGTAAAAGCAACATCCGTCAGGCCCCCTAGCACCGACTTGAGTGGTACTCAATTTTCAACACTTGTGTTTAAATATCATATTAAGTCGTGTTTGTTGCAACACTACGTAAAAGTACACTTTACTATATTGAACGGACATATTTTACAATATGAACGATAATAGCAAGTATATTAAGCATTGTTAGAATAAACATTGACTATATTTTAAGTTTTTCAACCGAATTACTTTATTCTTATTGTTTCATTCAATCATTTATTTCTAATTGGGTAGAGCTTGAAGGATCCTTTTTTCACTGTATCTTTATACTTATAAGTTAGAATTTTAATAACGAAAATACAAGAAATAAAAGAAATGCTACAATTAGACATTTCAAACAGTTGTACAATACGATAATTTGTTATGTATTTGTTTATACATCACCTTCTTTTCATGATAAAAATAATGTTAAATTATGCGCAACAGCTATGTAAACAATACGTTTACATCTCAACAGAAAAAAAAACAACAGACGAATACGCACAACACACGTAGATCAATATTGATTTCAATTCATTTGGCCGCTGTATCTACTTTATCAAGGAAGTCAATTTCAAAATGACGAAGGAAAGCTTCTATCGCGACAATCAGTGCTACTGTCTTTTTTTTGCTAGACAATCCTACTATGACGTTAAAGTAAATATATTAGGTACTCAAACGTACAAAAGTAACAGCAAGAGATATAACAACAAGATAAATAAATTCCCGGTGAATTAAATCAGAATTAAATTTATGGTAAACGCGAACAAAGCAAATAAAAAAAGTATAATTATATATCTAACACTAATTGTTTTAGACAAAGTTTCAGTTAAACTTTTCAGTGAATTATGCAAAACATAAAATTCGCAAGGAAATGCCTATTAAATGTGACCACATCCTTCCATACGACAAAATATCATATTTATGATATGGATGACAATACACAATATATACACTGCTTAACCATTGTCAAACCTATTAAACTGTCACATATTAAGATAGAAAAAAACAGTGTCACTTCATAACTCCCAAAACGGCAATATTGAAAGTGTTGTTAAACGTTATGTGGTTTCCTTTTGACTTTTACACATGGGAAATGACACAACCGAAACGTAACCAAATACATTTATGCTGATATTTGTTTTATCATCTTGACATTGAAACAATTACAAAATCTGGAGGAGAAGATGTCCCCCGGAAGTTATAAAAACTACAATATAATATAAAAGTTGCAGTTGGCATGCAAATGCATTATTTTTAATATTGTTTTAAAAAAACAAATAGTACTGCAAACGTATTTTAAGTAAACAAAATTCCTGTAATTAATACAAATTGTGAATGTAAATAATAAACTAATAGTGTAAGACAATATTATGTAATTAATTTTAATCATTCACACTCTGCCCTGTCTTACAAATGACTTTGTTAGGTGCTCATCAGGGTGGTCCTGCAAGACTTGGTTTTGTCTAGTGCTGTTGTGTTTTGTGCTCATCAGTCTAACTCGCAGTTCACATATTTGGGAAAATTAAGGGACATAACAGTTGAAAACAATCATGTCAAATGTAACGAATCGGTTTTTTTTTGGGGGGGGGGGGGTTTGTTGTTTTTTTTGTTTTTGTTAATACGAATTCCTTTTTTGTCATCCCTCATCAAGTGTAAATGCCCGCCAAGCATACATTATCAAGTGATAATTTGTTTTATGATATGTGTTTTCTCTATCTTTGTTAACGCTTATCTCAGCCGATGCTCATTAAAAAGATTATATGTACATATTTTGTGTGTAAAGTAACGATGTTAAGAATTTTACATTAAATTTATTTTGATAATAATTTGTAACTGGAATACCTGTATCAGCATTTTGTACAAAGTGTTCGTTTCTATTGTAAACTTATTCTCACGGATTTTTTTTACCATGTTAACACAGCTTATTACAATATAAATTTGGAGTGTGTCACAAAAATACAAATCGTCTGTAATTAGTATATATGACAACGTGATCACAGATTCATGCTTATTCTTATTAAAATTTTAAAGAAATTGGTGTATTTTTGTGAAGTAAATTCACGAAGTTACAACTTACTGTGAAATAACGTAGATGAAATCGGAATGTCATGAAGTTGAATTGTTACCATCGGTCTTTTGTAAAATTAATAAACCCATTACTGCGTTAATCACACAGTAGATATATGGTTATAACTACTGCACAAACATGTATAAGATTATTTGAATCTTGACTCTGTTTACTTTTGTTGAAATCTTAGTGCGCAATTCAAGTTTGGTTTACTTGACATATATTGGCTCATCTAGAATGCCAATTGCATTCCTTTGCCTGTTCCCATCATTAGCACAAAACTCTCCTAAAAACCACATACATCATTTCCTTTCGCCCACTCCTTGCACATGTGTTACTTCTATTATAATGTCAATGAAATAGTGAACATGTATATGTTGCGGATGGCTGTGCAGTATCATGCAACTACTGTACATATTTTAAAACGGTAATACATGTTTGTTTGCTGTGGTATATATTTCATTTGTTTAAGATATATTAATGGCTTTAACTACATTTTAATGTTATGGTATTACTTAGCAATTGAGAACATCGCGGCGTGTAGTGTCCGAATGGTTTTACGCCGATGTTTCTTTTCTTTTTTTACAGCAAATTAATGTTTTTTTCAGACGCCTTTCATTAAATCAATTTGCTTAGTTAATTATAGCGTTTTAAAGGCAAATGCGTCTAAACACATATCCTTTTATGATCTGTTTAAATAAATAAACCACTAAAAATATTCTTAAATATATATTATTACTATTATATAAAGAATATGTTTAAGTCGTAAACTCAAGCACGCACAAACTTTTAGTATTCGTCTTATTATGGTATTCGTCTTTTTATGGAAACACTTTGTCATTTTTGCACATCAAAACCTCGATATTTAGAAAATTAATCAAGAGACGTAAGTAGTTATATTATCATAAGGTATGATCTATAATATGATTAGAACTGTACTTTCCGTTAATTTCATTTCTTTAATTAAATATAACTAAGAGAAACGTAACTGTACGTGATATCAGCCACGCGACGAGAGGTTACAATTAAGTCCGATATCAAAAGGTGAACAGCTGCGTTACTTGACATTTCGATCTTACGCATGAAAAGATTGTACTAAATATAGATATATTTGCGTTCGTCGTATTCCGAAGCGAGAGTATATAAGTACTCGCGTTGCAATATATCGGCATATTCTCTCTAGCGAGTTCAAACAGTTCATACTTTACGTTCACTGAAAAGAGACTGTTATATAATTAAAAAGTTAAATTAAATAGAACTTTCAAGTTCGGTGTTTATAATATCATACATTTCTTTTAATTATCATTGTAATTTTAGTTATTTTATCGGGATATAATACTATCGTTTATTGATATGGGACATAAAATAGCGGCACATCTAGAACAGAGCGTTTGTGTTACAAAATCATCATGGTATGTAAGAATGCATTTGTTTTTATGTTGTTAAAAGTGGCTTTTACCAATGATGAAGTTTAAGTTAAAATCAAGTTTTAATCGAAAGTAATCATATTTATTTTGTTGTTTTATATCATTATTTTCTGAATGTTTTTTCCTTCCTCTTCGAGGAAATGATGCCGTATCCCTTTTTATTGCGTTTCTTTTAATCTACGATGAAGTTAAACAATATAATATTGTATGTTTTTGTCTTTTTTTCTATTTATTCATTCATTTTCTTTATTTATTATTTATTTGTTGGTTGTTTTTGTTTGTGTGTGCGTGTTTTTGTGTGCGTTTGTATGGTTATTTTTATGTTTTTGCTGTTTTGGTTTTTTGTTTATTTTTTAATTTAATTTAATTTTATCTCTTCATTTTTAATGATTTATTTGGTAGCTTTAAAATATGAATGTACCGCTATGAATGTTTCTAAATCAATATATTTTATGTTAACATATATCTTATAATTTCATATAGCTCGAAGTTTGGACGCTACTGTTCATTGCTATCGATTGTGGTACTAATAGCAGCCATCGTAACTGGGGCAACTAAATCATCAGCAAACAAGTCTTCACATATCGCATTTCTACATCTACTTTCATTTGCCGCACATTTCGGGGCACAATGCTGGGTCACATTTGTAGCAGGTAGTTTATTGTTATCTTTTATTTAACAAATAAAAACATTATAATTTATTTCTCGTCCATTATAAACCAATTTAGAATTTTGAAACGTAAAGATTGATGTATATTTGAGCAACGGAAACATACGACAACGGAAGCATATGACAAACTCGCTTTTTAGCAGTTATTTAGTGTCGATATTTTTGTTTTGTTTTTGAAAATGTTTTATTAATACAACTAATATCAATTGCTTACAGATAATACACTTTATACTATCATTTTATATGTGTATTTTGTGCTCATTACTAACAGAAAGCAAATTGCATCGGTATCTCGTTATAAAAGGTTGTTTATGCTATCAGTAGTTTTTATGTTATTTTTCAATCTTTTATTCCAGGATTCGCGATGTTTTTCAGTCTACCAAGAATTATGTTCGGGCATTTACAGAGTAGAATGTTTCCTCTGTACTTCACAACAACCTTGATTCTTTCATGCATCACTCTGCTAACATTTGTTGTACGACATCCGTTTTCTACTTTATCGTCATCAGAATCGAAACAGGTAAACATTAGGAAAATCAATTGAAAATTGAATAATTTCAGAGTCAATTTTTGACCATTGGCTTATTAACATTCTTAAAGAAGGCATTTTGCTTATATAGCTTAACGCAGACAAAGCATATAGATGGCATGTTTAGTGTTAACAATAGTTTAATTATATATAAAAATACTTATTGTAAATACGGCTTTATTAGAAATATCAAAAATTAGATAAATATGTTGATTAAAGAAAAGAACACTTGTAGTGACATTGCATTACATGACATACTGTAACGTAGTAATCTATGTGATGTTAATTTGTTTAGCACTCAAATGCGATCGGGATATTTTTTAATATGTAAACAACAACGTTATATCAGCAATAAGGTTTCCTGACATCTGCTTTACATAAATATAATTTTTTGCTATATCTAAACATATTTTCTTCACATTATACCAAGCGGTATTCTTGTATTTTTAGAATTTCTTTTGCAGCTATATAAACATCTATGTGAATTGATAATCATCATTATAATTCTATGTTTCAGTTGCTGGGACTATGCATATGTGTAGTATCAACATTCGTCAACAGTTTTTACATTGCCCCAAGGATCGTTGAAGCCATGATAAGTGTTTTTGAAATAGAAAAATCTTCAGGTGTTGCCTATGTTGTCGGATATTGTGATAAAACAGAGCTGAAGAAAGATCCAAAGTACGCAAAACATTACAGAACATTTAGACTTTTTCATAGTGTTTCTGGTGTCGCTAATGTCATCACACTTATATGTAATATTGTGTATTTACATTATTTAGCAAGTTTATTTGTTAAGTTAGATAGTACGTGTTGCTTATGATCTTGTCGTATTATTATATGCCGCATGCAAGATATTGTGTTGCAAATGATCCTTAACGTCTAGTCTACAGGTCTGTTTGGCCTAATATTTATACTGATCTCAAAAATAATTTCATCGGTGTTAGCTAGGTGATTATCTAGCTCGTCAAAAGATGTTTGACTTGCTACCGAAAGGCATGCGTAAATTTGATGTGGCTATACAAATTTATTGAAAGTTGCCACAAAATAATTTTGATTAAGTAAACGCCATCCATGACATGTTTCCTATTAACAAATTACATGACAGAATCGAATTAAATATTTCATATTGAAATAAGTAATAAACGATGTAGAATCTTTCTTAAAAGAATTGAAGAGAAAACATATCAAAATGATACTTTAAAGAATAATAACGTTGTAGAATAAATCTAGCTGAAGGTTTGTTAATTTTGCCGCTTGTTGTTATATTACTATTTTAAGATACTAGTTATACATTCATTTATTTTAAATCTGCTCATAGAATGACATATACATTTGTACACCTTTATGCAATGTCTACCTTGTCGAAATATACGGATACGTCCATTGTTTGATATTTTATCTATGTAAGAATTGATAATGTTTTTATAATATATAAAATATATATTGTTTTCTACTTTGCTTTTTTATTATTATTTTAAAAAGATGATTGCCTTAAATTATAACAAACAACTAAATCTTATAATCTCCATGACAAGTCCCAGGTGCCATTAAACTTAAATTACTCCCAGTTCAATTACAAGAATAAACAATATAATTGCAAAAGTTTGTTATCTTCAATTCATGATCACATATTTGTTCTTATTAGTTAAATATTACTTTAGCATTTGTATCTTTATCATTTCGTTTTATAAGTGTTTTGTCGATCAATAATAATGATAAGTTGAAGACAAAAAAATGCTTATATGTCTCAATAAAGCATTTTATATTTATATGGCCACAATAATAAGTAAAACATGCCGTTTCAATTATAGCGAGTCAGCGTTTGTCATCCGTCTGACTTTAAAATAACTTTTCTCCGAAATTTTTCAACGCGTGATTTTTTCCGGATTGCAGCTGATGCAGACAGCAATAAATCACTGAAAGAATAAATCCTGCAATAAGCGGAAGATACGACCAGTGCAGTGGTGGAAACATGAATTCAATCAATGGTAGCATTATTTATATTGGCATTGTAATAAGGAACAGTCGCGACTGACTTCCATTGAACATTAAGCATAAAGAATTGATTTCAATTTATTCAACTACTGCCGCCATTTCTTTGTTTGCCAATATTCTTTGCAAAGTTCCGATCCAAAATAATCTTACGATTATTATACAAGTAGCTCGTAACAGGAAAATGCTAACGCATCAAAAAATATCCCGCCGTGGCTTGGATTCAAGCTTTGTCCATCAGAATCGGATCGAAATAACACCGCCATAGACAGCTATTCCTAAGAATTTTTTCTCTCTTACAGTTGTCAGAGGTTGTACTAATAGTTATGAATATAGATGCGCACTCAATCATAACAACGCTAATACATACCAATTAGAATGTGCGAATCCCTGTTGAGCCTCTAGCGACAGCACAAAAACAACAATTAACTAAAATATACAAAATAGATATCATTTCACGTAACAAAGATAACTTTGCAAACAAGTTTTTAAGGTCCAGTTATGAATGTACTACTCACGAAACGAATTTTTGTGACTTAAAATGAAACAGTGCTGAGACAACCGTTTAAGCATTCCCTTTTCTTGAGTTTGAATATACACAATTTTAATTAGTCACATAAATGATAAGAAATACCTCAGTTGAAGTATTCAAATACAACACGTACGTAAGGTGGATGGCAATGAAAAGGTAAAGGTAAAGGGTTAAATTATTTTTTCAGAACATGTGTTGGCTATATATAGGTAAATACATTTTAAAATAAGATATGATATAGACATTAAAAGATGCAATTATTATGTTGGGTTATGTCGTGTGAAGAAAGCAATAGAAGTTGTTCAGTCATAATGTCGAATTAATTTGACAGATCATTTGATTAATAACTTCATTTTCCATACATTTCACACAATGCTTTTAACGAAATCGCCTGTCTTCTGTTGTGTAATACATATCACGTACAGGTTGATGACATTTAAGTATAAATGGCCCGCTTGTTTCTTAAATAGATTAGGAAATAACTTATTATTTTTTACTAATGTAAATTGAAGATCGGGGATAGTGAACGTGACAACATAATGAAAAAATAAATAAAAGGGAAGGTTTAAAATCTTGACGGCAAGCCAACAACATTTTATGAATATTATAGAGAGAGACATTATGTGGTGCTTTTTTGTTAGTTGACAGGGACACATACAGCAACACTTTCAGTTGAGTGACACACTAGATTTTAACAGTCAACTAACCCAATAACAAAAGAAGTATAACAGCTGTTAGGTACTGTCGTTAAAAAGTGTGCAATTAAGTAGGTCAGTAAATTTATAAATCTTTGTGAAGTATAAATTAATATAACTTGTCAAATGAAATCGTATATTTTCGAGTTTAAATTGAGCATCATAAATTGTCTGAACTATAACTTACGTTCTTGTAAAGTGAATGCAATAATATGTCAGCTGCAAATTAAACCATATTCCTTAAATGAACTTGATTGTTTAGTGCCAAGGGTAGTTCGACAACACGCAATTGCATTAAAGAATTAAATCTAATTTGCATTACACATAGCACATAAACTGTTACGTTAACTATTTATAGAATTAATGTAAAACGGATTATTGTTCACAATAAAGTTATAGCTATGTGATCTTCGTATATATAAATTAATGCGCATAAGTACATACATACTAAGGACGCACTCGTTTAAAGCAGTTCTAAATATGATTGTGATATCCAAATACATTGTATAGGTTAATTTTGACAAAAAGATCATAAAAGGACGGATGGCAGCAATTTTCACATCCACGACGCAATGTTTAACAATTCCTACACACCACAACAATTGAGATTGATTCAAAGTAGACGATGAATTAATTGCCACAGAGAATACGAGTATTATGATGTTTGTCTAAAAATGCTTACATTACAATCAGAATAATACAAAGTGATATGATTATTTTCTCACCTTAAATATGTATAAGCAATATAGTATTTTCATTTAAATTAAATTTCGTGAAATAGATTATTGTTAAAAATGTTACAACATAATTTGTTTGTGACGAGCAAAAGAGCCTTTAGTTTTATTTTTCAGAACTACTGTTAATCCTTTGGAGTAATGAATAACACTTGCAACGAAATGGCATGTTAATGTTTGCGTCATGTATTTGGACTGATCGTAATGGTACGATGGACAATTAACACATAGTCACGTTGGTGTATGTAAATTAATGATCACAATGAACCAACTCAGACTATGATCTTATTATATTATCTTATTGTTTGATATATAGTTTAAAGACTTCATATTTCATAAAGTAAAAATTTAACAAAATGAAAATGTTATTCAAGCACCAACGGAATTATTTAATGTAGCCAATTCATCACATTTCAAAGTAAACCGCGATCCTTTTTTATGACATATGGAAATTACATATTCACTATATTCTTAATATGTGTCCATGTAAGCAGTTGTTTCAACAATTGTTTTTAACTTATTATACTTGAAACGGAATAAAAACGGATATATCAGTTTGGAAACACAACAAAAAAGGATTTTAAGGTGACAGAAGGTATGAAGCAGAAAATGGACAGTTCCCTGGTGAATGAAACATCTTATCTAATTGTAGACAAGGAACTTAGAGATAATGGGTAAATGCATTATATTTAAAACAAATACAGATGAGCACTCTGCATGCAGAATTATATGAATTCATTTTCATTAAAAACTGATACTTAAAAGGAATATGTATTAGTGTTAAAAAGATAACAAAAACGTAATTGCAATTTTTTTTTCTTTGTATGATATCTTAAGAGTTTACTAGGTTCTAGATAAACAAAAATGAGTGCCTGTAACATTTATATTTTTTATCAGAGTTCACCGAAATCCATCCAGAGAAAGGAAACTGTTTCTTTTGGTATCATGTATAATACAACAACTCATTTTTGCCGGCATAGGCTACGGACTGAGTGTAATGTATGCAGAACTTATCATAGTGTTTGAAGCAAAGAGATCTGAAACTGCCCTAATACAAAGTATATTCATGGCTATAGCAACAGGCGGCGGTAAGGTTATATACATAAGTATAAACTATTGATTACGACAAAAACGGAACATCCGTTCATCCATCTATCTAAAAAAAAACAGACACAATTTTTATTTTCTAGACTTATGCACATTTTCATCGTCTTTATGACATGCAATGAACACCGTACAACATAATTACTTCAAGATATGTATGTCGCGTGTAAATATACAGCCTCAACTTTCAAAGAGGATAAACTACAGTTGAGCATCATAGGTCTTACATTTAAAAAAGATTGTTTGCAATTTTTTTAATTAATTCTTTTTACTTCCTAACATTTTGTGTAGCCACATATTTCAGAACCATATCCAAAAATAAAGAAAAAAAACTTGTATAATGTTCACATATATTATTACATGTATGATATAGCAAATTTATCTGCAATTACATTTTTCACGGACTCGGTGTGATGTAAGCCAAACCTGTATTTTACTTTCATAAAGCGCATAAATACAATGTCATATGTTTTTTAAATTAATAAAATATTTTACAGGGATATTATTTACCGGAGTTATAACTAAAATAGGACCTGGAAATAGTATGATTATTGGTGGAACTGTTGGTTGTATCGGACTGTTTTTGAGTTCTTTCAGTAAGGGATTAACTGCAATAATTTTATGTACCGGTGTACTTTCTGGTAAGTAAAATGTTACTGATTCCGAAATCAAATGTGTTTAAAATATTATTGCACATTCTTAATTGTGATCTTAAGATGTAATTTTAGAACATAGATTCGGCATTAAAGGGATACTCAGGCAAATTATTGACAAAATATGAAAATAATCTTATGTACTCAAATGACGCTAAAATGACATTTTTCAAAGTCCCAGCATGAATTTCTGTATAAATTCTTTATATTTTGCGTTTGAAGCGTAAATATATCTATACTTGTTGGACATAATTAAGACGCCGACAAAATCACCGCGTTGTATTAAAACAAGTCATGTAACTTGCACAAAATCTGGGAGCTACAGTAACATATATTGTGGATATTGTATGATTGAAACAAGTCTAAATCACTCATTTGACATGTCCTTTAACGTTTCTAGAGTTCACTGTGACAACTATTGTGAAATCTCAAAATCTAACCTGACCCGCGTGGGTCAGGTTAGGAAACCGCCATTTTATTCTTAATACGAAGAAAAGTTTTGTTCCTGTGACTGCTTAGTGCATTTATTTTGAGGACATTTACAGAATAATGAATGAAAAATTCAAAACGAAGAAATAAAAATTTTGCCTCTTTCCATTTCAGAAAACAATCAAAGTCTTTGACACGACTTAATTGAAGCATTTGTTCACATAATTACATGGTTTATTAAATTATTACATTTTGAGCTGCAAACGCACTACCACATTTCTAACTGGCAAGCATTAAATATTTCTATCCAATGTAATTATGATTAAAAAAAACAAATGTAACTGAATATCAAAATGTTATGACGGTTGTATTAAAATAGATGTTTTTATCATATTGATTTCAAAGTGCAAATTAACTGCTATTTTAAAACGATATTTTCAGCTCTTGGGATGTGTATGTGTTACCTGGCTGCCTTTATAGCCGTAAGTCGGATGTTCCATGAAAATGCTGGACCCTATCTTGTTATACTCTCTCTCGGTTCAAGTATTGGACAGTTTGTAGTTCCTATGTTCTACGAAATGTTCATTGAGCAGTATACTTGGTCGGGAGCATTCATTCTGATGTCAGGAATAGCTTTACAAAATGTACCGTTCGGTGTTATTGTGCATTATTCTAAACGGTTTTATAAATCAAATGAAGAAACAGGGAAGTCTACAGTGGCAACTTTATGTGATTTTTCAGTTTTAAAAGATTGGCTTATGTGGGTTGTATATATTAATTTTCATTTGCTTGCATTAACAGGTAATTTCATCATTCATTATAAAATATATGATTGGTCGTTAAAAATATTTATAAGCTATCGACTAAAATGAATTCTCATAATGTGTTATGTATAAATAACTAGCCCATCATGTGAAATATAACGAAACACACATTTGTATAAAAGTATTTTACTAAGTAACTGACAAACTAAATCTTTTTTTTTTTTTTTTTTTTTTTTTTTTGCTTGCAAAATGTGCGTTTTGTGATTATTCGGATACTTTAATTAAAAATGTACGTATCATGATTTTCACGTGTTAGATACATTGTATTAAGAGAACGTAATTGACTAAATCATTTATCAATCTTTTTCAATATCAAAGCATTCCTGAAATCATATTGTTATATTATAGGTAATTTTGAGGCGTGGTTTCTTGTCGACTTTGCAATATCACGAGGCTTTAGCAGAGAATCAGGGTCACTGTTAATAACTGCACTTGGATTTGCAAATGTTGTGGGTCGGATTTTTGGAGGTTTCGTTAGATTCAAATGCACGTACGTATCAACTTACATAAAGTATCTTATTTAGAATTATCTTTTGCCTTACGATTGTTTTAATAAAAACATTGCTTTCAGTTATCAGTGCTTGCATCACTCATTTTTTCTTTGTACACCGTAGAAAGTCCTCAGATTTGACGTTTTTTTGTGTGGCAATGTGTCCGTTCTCATACGTTCGACGGTCGTCGTTATCTATAATCATTTAAACAACACCTTCGTGACAAATATGATTTTGATCAAACTTCGAGAGATTTTTTTTTTGTGTGTGTGATTATTGCATTTTCTAGTACCGCCACTGCACAGACGCAATTTTTCAATTTTGCCAGATATGACATTTTTTTCAAGGACTCTTTTTCTCTTTATTTTTGTTGCCACATCAAGTTGTTTGTGCCAAGTTGCACCCGCCTCCATTCAATCAGAGATGTTATTTTGAGGTTCATTAAACATCGTTTAGCAAGATATTGTATTGTTTGTGAAACTCTTTCTACTTAGCATTTTCTTAGCATTGGTTGATAACCTGTTTTCATTTCTTGAAAAATGTATTTAAGCCCTTGGAATGTTCTATTGGTTTCCTATGTATATTTTGTGTACATGTATTACATCATTAAGCCACCATGCGCCGCTTTTCTCCATTGAATTGTAATGTTGTGTCACATTGAAGACTACATGTTAACCACCATATCAACACATCTGCAGATGTTTCTAAATTCAAAACATATCGAGATTTGTTAATTGTTGACCTCTGCTTTAGCTTGTGCTAGGAGGCCGCATGAACGGTATCTTGCACTTTCAAATACCTTTTATGAACCGTTTAGCCATAATGCCAAGCTCTGAATGTCAGTGTCTTTATATACAAGAATTAGTAAACTTGTCTGAAAATCGTCACTGAGCGTCTTTAAATCTTCCAATTCTTAGCTACAATGCTCATGACATAATTTGACATGCAATATCACCTTTTTATCCTCTACAAATTCATAAATAATGTCCTTAGACCAGACTTGACGTCATCCTGGGAGTCACTATGCAGATATAGACTTATATAGGTAAACATATTAATAATGGCGTTACTTTGTGAATCTTCATGTATAATGCCAAGAACTTAGATAAATGCATATAGTATCACCGTGTAGCGTCTACAAATGTTATTTTAAGCATGCCCCTGGGGGTATTGGTCCGACATTAATTTGTATAGATCTATATTGGACAACACATTTCCTTCTATTGAACGACACTATAATGCCAAGTACTGGAATTTTTCGCATGTTTCACTTCAAAATGGACACGTACAAATACTAAATTAACAACTTAGTATCAAGCCGTATCTACTATGGTACCCGTAATGTGTTCCGATTACTTCTGCACCAAAGGCTTCTGTCATTCTCTGGCAAAGTAGCGCAGGTGAGAATGAGGATATAAGAACGTCAAATTATTCACAAAATTAGAATTAGTAAAGATATGGATCGTATTAACATTTTATGTTATTTTTCGCTTTGAACGAAAAAAAAGAAAGAAAGACAATTAAACAGATACAAATGTATATTTATCACGACTTAAATGAATGTGACCCTATATCGCAACTGTTTCTTTTACCTTGATCCACGAAAAAAAGTTCATATATGTATTTCTTATAATATTTTCATACTTTAATTTAAGGAACATGCCGTCTCTGAACCACTGGATATATCTTAGCCCACTACTTGCTATCGGACATGTTCTAGTAGTTAATGTAAATGACTATTGGGGACTATTTGCTGTTTGTATACTGTATGGCTTTCCATTTGGTGCAATGGCGGCACAACCTGCAGCGATTATGCTCGAGGTTACCAGTTTAAAAAAGTACCCACAAGCAATGGCCATAGCAAATCTCTCGTTTGGTCTTGCTAATTTAATCAGTGGGCAGCTTGGAGGTATATCATTAGAACAAAAATATATTTAACATAAGTATGCGATGTTATCAATACATACATATTACAAATGTAATCTGGTTTAAAGCTGCATGCCTCCAGATGGACCAAAAATACGAAAAAAGGAAAAAAAGAAGAAAACCAAACTTTTCAAAGTTTCAAACTTTCCAAACCAAATGAAAACCAAACTTACAAATGTAGATTTTTAATCTTTTGATTCAAGAGTCATGTAATATTTTAATGTTCTGTGTGAGAAATGACTGATTTAAAAAATGCTGTTTTAAATGTGTAAATCACTTTCTATGTTCATTTCACAATATGTTATTTCAAAATACAGTTTCAATTTTGTCATGAAAATTTGCATAAGTCAATCTGCAGGAAGGCCGCTTTAAAACGTAATTAGTCTAGAAAGTATAATGCATCTGTATAAATGAGTATTCAATAACCAATTTTGAATATAAAAGATGAGAACGAACGAAAGACGAGTCTACTTCTACTTTAGCAAAATATATGTTCTTTATATGTTTCTAACAGACGATAAACATATTTGAAATAATTTCCTTTACATTAGAAAATGATAATAATTATAATGGTCTCATATTTGTAGCTGATTTTAAATTATGGAATTTCAAAGTACATTTAACACTTTTTTATGTTTTTACAAATTATCTACCTTCATTTAATAAAAGATATTTTTGTTTTTGATAATCTATGCAACATGCAATATGAAAGATGTCATTATGTTTTAACACGTTAAATGTTTTGTAATAATTCAGGATATATAAAAGATACACTAGGGGATTACGTTCTTGCTTTCTACATAGCAGCAGGGGTGAGTATATACATAAGTCTGACTACAGGGGTTGTTGCGCTTGTCATTAAGAAAAGAAAGGAGCGGCATAGACGTATGATGCATGGTCAAACAAATGTCCCATACGAGAAGCTGAAATGATGTAAAAAAAATCTACTACAGTCATGAAATCAACAACGATGACAACGGTGGAGCCTTTGAGATGCATTGTGTTATTGTGTTTAGATGTATATAAACATTCATTAATGATCATTAAAAACCTATTAAGAACCGATTTAAATGAATATGGTGCGACTGAAAAGCATGAAATCGTAGCACAAATTGTTTAATTTATTACAAGGATGACTGCAAAAAGTGAAATATACAATACTGCGACATAATGTGTTTCTACTTGCTAGAAGAGGAACTTTCGGTTACTTAATAGCAAATTTTAAAGTAAAATACAATTCTTAATGAATCAGACACAATTTTGACATTCAACTAAAATGCTTTGATATAAACAGTTTTAAGGAACGAAAAATAATGAAAAACCGTATATTTCTTGAAGTAATGTTGATTATTAGTTATATACGTTGCTGACCAAATATAAGGGAAATTTAAAATAGAAGATATATATGACTTATATATCAAGTCAGTTCTTGTAAAATGGATTTAAAATAACACAAATTGTTATTGAAGACAAATTCTTAAGAAAAGTATAGAAACTAAAGAAGCGTATTTTGCCATGATTATATGTGTTATGTTTTATAATGCACGTGGTCCATGGATATTTTTATAAATGTCTTTCGGAATGTATCGATAACATTCATTTTTTAAAGAGAGTGAAGCAGTTTTCGTTTTTTTAAAAGGTCTTGTTTATTATAGTATCACCCCTACTGAAAGAGTCATCCATTTCTGACTTATGAGACATATTTTGCTTGGATACCACGTACCTATCATCTCCTACCACTATGGCAGGCGCCAGGCGGATATAATACGGAAACCATTTATTTTAACTATCTCGAGGCTTTACAAGTATTGAACTGATTTTGATATGAATGTAAAAAATGGTCACACTTGTTCCGCAATTATCTTATTAGTTAAGTACACACAGGGTTTGCTATGAATTATTAACAATGTTTAACAATTTCTCTGATTTAAACAGTTACTTTGTTCTGTTAGAGTTCGTGTCGAGCAAGTATTAAAATTTAATTAACAGAGGGCATTGCAAGATTTTTTTCTTAATTACTACAAGTTGGTTATTTTATAATATTGTCATGATTTTATGTGCTATATAATGCAAATGAACGATAGTTTGCACAATTGAAGCCAGATATTTATAACGTTTACAATCTGAAAATTGCGTGGCTAGAATCACGAATATCCATCTACCTGAAAGCAGATGCGTTAGGACTCACGAATACACTTTTATTTTGGAGATAGTGTACGCGAGTGAATTTGTCTACAATGGAAGGTCTGCAATACAATGTACTATACATAAACTACCTTGATTGTATTTAGTATGAAACATAACATTTAACATTGAAACAATTATCTTTTGATGTTGTTGTAAAGTGTGCGATATATTATCCGATATAACGTAAAATTATTTAGCAGATAATAAAATGTTCTGGAACAAAATATAAATATTTCGCATATAAGTGTTCATACTAAATAAACTAGAACGTATCATCATTCTTTCCAAGCAATTTTTATTTGTTTGGGTCGTCAGACCAAACAAATAATGGTAGCGAAATTTCAGAGTCTAATGCTGTTAATTGCAAATGCCGAAAGAAGTCCACTTTTTTGAAGCGGTTACTTCCCTTTATATGTACACTAACGCCGAAAAATTCAGGGGAGATCACTGCGTAAAGATGGTCAAAGACAGGCACATTAATTTTCAAGCAAAATAATTCCCGAATGGTCGAAGATTTCTAATATTGTTTTATTGTATTTTCTGATCGAAAATAAGTAAATACAAAGCGGACATTCAATCTCTGACACAGAAGTTTACGACAAACCTAACAACAAGTAGTTCTCAAAACAGCTTAAAACTAGCGATTTAAAAGAAAGAAATATTTTTATTTTGTTACAAGTATCCAACAAATTACAACGCATTCAAAGTTTAAAAATAGCGTTGGCTTATAGAATTGTCAATAAATGCACAATCACAAATTACGCGGATGAATATGATTTTATCAATGAAAATACTATTTTTAGCGATGTCGATTACCGAATACTACACAACCGAGTAGTGGAATATATAGATTCGACATGTCGGACTGTTTGGGCGAGAAGATTTTCGCTAAATTATCTACTTTTAGTCTTATAGCCAATTTACTACAATTAAAACGCTGGAAAGCATTGGTGGCACTATACATATAATCTCACAACATGTACCTTTCTTACATTCTGAGACCCAAACAAATTCAGCGCCTTCTGTGCTTTGATTAATAAGAGTGACCAAATAATACAAATCTGTTGTCACCAATATCTGGAAAATGTATAGAAAATGTCCACATTGTAGCTCAATCCACTTTAATATATTCATTGAATATGTGATAAGGAAATAATAAAGACCTTTTTATATTTATTCGCTAATGCATGACATTGTGATTGGAACAACCATTTGTATATTCATATGTTTTTGAAAGAACAACAGTTACTATTTTATTTGCCAATAACTGCATTGACTTGCACTCACTACTTGTTTTCTGTTAAGCGCATCAATATTTTTTGTTATTTATTTATCCCTCTCTTTCACTTTTTTTAATTTTCAAACAGATATTACAAAATATAATATTTCGAAATTCTCGTACTTTCTTTCATTTTGTTATTGGTTTAAACCCTTTAGCGGAAGGATTAATTACGTACTCAATGCACTTATCTCATTCGCTGTAATATAAACTGTCTTAATATCTTCCTTAAACATGTCAAGTTTACAAATACAACAAAAGGGATTGATAGCTAGACAGAAAGTAATCAGTCTCTTAATCAAGCTTAAATTTTTAACCTCGATGTATACGTGAGTTGTTGCACAGCGTGTAAGGTCAACAGCTGCGTTAATATTTCATCATCACATCTAATAATAGCACAGTTTTATTTAAAGTCTTTGCTATTTAATCGCTTGAACTGGTTTGATATTCAGCACTTATTCAACTGTTATCGCAATCGCTTATAAGCGTTATATTATTTAACTATTAATCTATTAAATCTTAATATCGTTTCAAAATCAAAACGTTGTTTAGTTTCATTTATATTTAATGTAAGAAAAACTTGTAAGCTATTTAATAAAGTGAAATACGACAGTGGTTGGAATGGTTTTAAAAGTGACAGCTTCAACACAAGTAAATCGACAACAGAGTATATGTGCTCCACGAAAGTCATGGTTAGTATAATTTGCATTTTTTTCTTAATAATATTTATATACTCGTCTAACATATTATATTAATATGATATATGTAAAACAATTAATGTGTGGGTCGTCAATACTGCCAACCATCATACACTACAGTTTGTGCAATGTGATATATAAAATCGTAGTAACGGCACACATATCTTGACATTTAATTAATAATTCATACGGTTAAGTAATATATAAACGCAGGAAATAAAACATTTATCTGCACGAAAGTTGAAGGAACAAATATGCAACAAATAGCAGAACAAGTATATTGTACTTAAATGCATAAATGCGTATCAAATACAACCATTTGAAAATAGGTTCGTTAAATTATTCGGAATAACGGAAGTAAAGCAAAATACGGGCATTAGTGTTTTTGTTGTTTTTCTTTTAAGTTGTTCTCTGTTTTTTTACAGTTCAAATATTGGAAAGTACTTATCGCTATTAGTAGTTGTAGTGCTGATAGCTTCGATTGTGGTAGGAACAAGTAATCCCCAGGGAACAAAAACTACAACCGTTGTATTTGTACATCTCCTTAGTTTTGCCGCGCACTTTGGGGCACAATGCTGGGTAACATTTATTGCAGGTAAATTAAGCTAATGTTACTTAGTCTTATGACAAATTCATGAAATCTGTATTTGTGAGATAGTTTGTGTCTGTATGCTTTGTGTGTAATGTGTGTTTCAATTGCAAGACAATCAAACATTAAATTGAGAAAACTGAAATAATGAAATCCTTGTACATGCATTTAAAACCTAACTTTAGCATATCTGATAACTTTATTATGATAAAATAAATTTGTTTAAAAATCATAACTAGATTGCGCGGGTCATCGCATAATTTATTTATAGAACCTTTTATACATGGGCGTAATCGAAAACCCAGACATTAAAGATTATGTTATTTCTGTGGTTATGACATAGAAGACGAATTTCATTTTCTTATCACATGCAAAAAGTATTCCTACTTGAGAAACATATTCATACCAAAATATTATGTTAAAGACACGAGCATGTACAAATATATCGATTTATTAAGATAAAAAAGAAGAAAAAGGTCTTGTTAGAGTTTGAAAATTTTATATCACAAGCAATTAAACGCAGGTAATAAAATCAACCGAATCATCAGATATAATTATAAAAAAAAATGCTATCTTGTTTGTGATATTACTTTATTTCCATTCATTCTCTATGTACTGATACTACAGTCCAAATATGTATTTGTATCATCGTATGACACTTTGCTACTATTGCTAATAAATATTGTAAACTTTGATGATTTTGTTTATGTATTTTGTGACCATGTGTATTTTGTACACGTCTTATATGAATAGATTATCTATCTATCTTTCAATTTTTAGACAAATCAAAAATATTGTAAAGAAAAATCTGAATTTTCTTAATTCTCTTCTTTTCAGGGTTTGCAATGTTCTTCAGTTTGCCCAGAATAATGTTTGGTCATCTACAAAGCAGGATGTTTCCACTTTATTTTGCTATAACATTGGTTTTGTCGTGTGTAACTTTAATAACGTATGTTATATTACACCCCTATGCAACGATGAAAACATCAGAGACAAAACAGGTAATCGTTTTATTTGACACTCTTAATGCACTAAATAATTTGAAGTGTATATCGTATGTATATCCTTTTCAACTAAAAACAAAACAATATTATTTTTATTCTAGCTTATCATATACAGGTAGATAAAGTTAGCTTATGTAATTGGAACGCGTTTCTGAATATTGAATATTGATTCTTGACCAAATCCTTGTGTTTCAATAGCATTTGCAGCGCATGCTCATGTGACAAGCCATAATTCGTTGACAGTATTTGTCCGAATGATCGTGTTGTTCCCAAAATTAGAAACTGTATTCAAAATGGCTAACACTGCTCCGGGATTTATAACGAGTTGATAGTTAGGAATGTATATTAAGCGTGTATAAAATGTTATACAAGTTTCCTTTTTAGCATTGATATTTTTTCTTAATTCATAATCGAAATATTTTAATCACAATTTGTAAACATTTCACTGTTAGCACATATATTATAATGTCTACATAACTTATGATTATTTTGCTCTTTCAACAGTTTATCGGGCTTTGTGTTTGTGTGGCATCAACTTTCATCAACAGTTTTTTTTCTAGCACCAGAAATTGTCGATGCTATGATCAGTGTATTTGATATCGAGAAATCGTCGGGAGTAGCTTATGTTATTGGATATTGTGATAAAACTGAATTAAAGAAAGATCCAGAATATTCAGAACATTACAGGAGATTTAGACTTAATCACAGTATATCTGGTGTCGCTAACGTAATAACTTTGATGTGTAACATTTTCTACGTGTATCAATTAGCGATCAACAACGAGAATGTCAGTTTTTATAACCTCAACATTGTGTAGTTATTATTCAATTTTTTACTCAGTATTATTTGCAAATAATCAGCATTGTTGTCGGTAAAACGGTAAAATATAACGTGATAGTTAATTATTACGACAATATTTTTTACCAAATTGATATAAACCATTTATCTCTCCTCTTTGTGTCTTGTTTGTTTTGTTGTGATGATTTCGTAAATATTTCATTCAATTTAACCTGTCGGCTTGTGTCAGTACTATGTTGGTATTTTAAATAACGTTTACATACATGATGTGTGAACTTTCCTCATATATGACACATTTCCTAAAAATACAATTTAAATCATAACCTGTATCATACATTATCTATTTTAACTGGACAATTTGAGTTTACAAATAATTCAAAATCTATTTTACTTTATATAGTAAAATTGAGCTTGATATCAAACATTTAAGATTTTGTTGTCCATGGTGATGTTAAAAGCCTGTAAACGGACTAAAATCATTTTGTTTTATACTTGTAAAAGAATATATGTTTTCATTAAAATGATTAAACAAACAAAATTAAGTGAATACCAGCTCTGTGTTCTTTATTCCGTATATCATTTAAAGGCAATTAACATAACGTAAAGAAAAAATATTAATATTTATTTCAATCAATACTTCAAATGTTTAAATGTTTTAAAAAGACCTATGTACACAATAATGATGTCATAAACACGTGTATACATTGTTACAGATAAATCTAACCACCATTAAAACTACAGACGTCTTGAAAATTGTTAATTAAATAAAACAAAACACCAATGGTTAATGTAATTTAATTAAGAATAATGATGCAAATCAAGATCACACCTGTATATATAGATATACATAAAATCATCTTTACCACTCTTATACTGAGAGTCATCTCTAAAAGAAATAAAGGAATCAAAGACTGACCTATTATCATACATTTTATAAACAATTTCGAATCATTTCTCTCCTAATATTATGACAAAAACCGGCAGCCATGAACTGCTATATTAAGATATGATATGTTGCACACATTTATTTAAAAGAAAATGTTGTCTTTCAAATGGTTTCCTATTGGTTTTGGGTTATATTAAAAAGTTTGGACTTAGTAATTGTTTAAAAACAAATCGGGATTTTTATAAAGCTAAAAACATCATGTGACTAGTTCAAACTTAAACGTGTTGTAATTTTCTACATATAAAACGTGTATCCGTTATTTGTTAGGAATAATTACAAAATCACACTTGAGATTTGCTCAAATACATAGTTTTTAATTTGAAGTTTGGTTTGTTTTTTTGTTTTTGTTTTTTTTTTTTTTTGTTTTTTTTTTGGGGGGGGGGGTGTTTTTTTTTTGTTAATCTACGAAATGTGATTTGTGTAAAGAAAATAATTGTCAAGACCTCGGGGAATTACAAAATCAGACTAATACATTATTTTATTCTTTATTATAGTCTCATCTATACACATATATACATGTAAAACATTTAAAACATTGCAATTGCATATAGCAATTCTCGAAAGAATTACAATAGACTTGTATAATAGCTAATACTAAGAGGGATAACTCCACAATCCATATTATAGAAATGTATAATATATACTGAAGTTTTACCTCCCTTATTTACGTATTCACATTCTCAACATTTACATCATATAAATCATTTGCAATAGGATGACATGATTGTACATTGTCATTATTTAAAAAATTATTTGAGACATTTGATTGCAAAATTATAATATACTTTTTACATTCTAAAAGTTTGATAGCCTCTACTGACTTCGTCTTAAAAACTGCCATAAGCAATTATATTGTAAAATACTAAATTTTGTAATAGAAGCACTATCACGCAATATAAAAATGGTTTTACAAAATCATTTATCACTTATGGTCAGACCATGGGTGAACTGGTCAGTAGTGGTTATCAAAACATTGGGATAAAACAACTTATTTATGCGTCTATTCTGGGTCTATATACAAAGCTTTCTTAGCGCTGAAGGGAAACAATTATGTTTATTGAGTAACACTTGTTTCGATACGAGTTGTCTCCCATATTAAATTAAAATTCAAATGTACTACATCGATCATTTCTAAATCAGTGGGAAAACATGTGTGTCTGATAATAAAATACGGTAAAAAAATATTATTTGAATATTTTTTCTTTCTTATATTTGTTCTTTTGTGAACTTAATCTTAATGAAAAGCTTAAATTGACTACATAACTACATGAATAAACGTTATTTAAAAAACTATATAAACATGGCAGTAAACATCGCATTGTTTTAAAACTGAATCTATGTAAGATATAATTTGTATCGGAATAGATATAGGTAGGGCTAATATAATACATCACGGAATGAATAACTTGAAAAACGAACACATTAGTTTATTCGTTACATTTAAAATAGAAAAAATAATATTATATCTTATTTTCATAGATATATTTATAAATTACATATATTCAAAAGAAAAGAAAGTAGTTATCTTTGCATTTTTTAAAATTTATATATATTTATATTACCAACATATCAACATATTTTACCTGTAAATGTAATCTATAAAACCTTATATTCATTGTACAAATATATTTCATTTATTAGTTTCCTTAGATAAGCGGCAAAGCCTTTTCAACAGTATCAATACAAAACGTGATTTTAAAATGCTATATAACGCAATCATACCATACAAGAATGTAAAAGGTGTTTCTTTTTAAACAAAAGCAATAAAATGAATATGAAAAGTGATTTCATGAAAAATTTATGTTTTAAATACTTTAATCAAATGATTTATACTGTGCACATTGTGAATCATATGTAATAAAACACCTTCTCTCCTTGTCTCGTTTTCTCAACACATAGACAATAATTATAAAACCAAATGTTACTAGAACAGATACAACAATTCCAAGCTCATATGCAATGTCATATTCTCCGTAGGAATCTCTTAAACTACCTGGAATATAAGTAAACTCGGAGGTTTAACTCAATAGAAATTACTAAATAACTCAATGGAAAGTTATTCTGAAGGATTAAATTTTCAGTTGCTTGAAATAACAGAAGGAATAAATTTTCAGTAGCTTGAAATAACAGGTACAAATTGTTAAACAGAGTCAGCCTGGATATACTTTTGTTTGAAAAATTTGTTAACAGTCGACAGATTATTACAATGTCTTTCATAAACACTAGGACAAAATACTACAAGACAGTCTGAAGGACAGTTAAATCCCCTTCGCAGCGTAAATAATGTGCACTTCTTCACCTATAACCAACCATGACGCTAATGTTGTACCATTCATACCATAAGCACATTTGCTCATCACAAATTGACCGATTACCATCCATATTTAGAAGGTAGATACCTTTGTAGATCCTCTTATTTTGTTTGAAATTTGAGGTTAAGGTCTTGGTAACCATGGGTATTTTGGACTTCACATATTGACAAGTTTCTTGCATATTTGGTTGTATCAGGCTTTAGTTTTATATTAACTAACAATACTTTGATTGTGACTCTATTGTATTATTTGTTATTGTTCTCATGTTTTACAAATCATTCAAGTGAGAATTACAAGACTGCTTGTTATATTATAACCTTGATCTTGGGAATAGCCAACTGGTTGCCCTCTGTAGGTTATGATGGTGATCATGTGAGCCAATATTATTAAGAAAATTCATTAGTTTAAAACTTATTAAGAACATACAAAATTTAAACATTTGACCATTATGTTTGACCTAGACCTTGGGTATAACAACCTGAAAGTGCTCTTTTCAGTAAATCAAAAGTAAATAAAAAGTTAAGGAGCGGACAGGAAAATATGGACTCTATCATTTGACTTTTAAGTGTGACCTTGACCTTAGTGTAAGCATACCTGATGTAACTTTGGGGTAGTAACCTAGATGCTGTGCTCTGCAGATTGTATCATGGTGGTAATCATTTGTGCCAAGTAATTTTAAATCTTTTCATTGAGCGGACATGAAAAATAGATGTTTAAACATTAAACCCATGAGTGTGACCCTGACCTTGATTGTAATGACTTGATAGTGGTGCTCTGCACATGTTTGTCATAACGGATGATCACTAGTGTGCCAAGTTATTATAAAACTAGAACTCCGCGAGTCGGATGTGTCGCCTTGTGAACAATGTAGTTTAGGGGAAATGGCCAGGACAAAAATGAAATATGAAAAATAACAAAGGGCAATAACTAAAAAAATAATAAGTGCAGATCAGCAGTTTCTGTACACTGCACTTCTTATCAATAAGATCTATCATTCTATGATGTTTCAAGTCCATAGCTTTCATACTTGAGGAGAAATGACCAGGACAAAAATAAAGTAAGAAAATCAACAAAGGGCAATAACTCAAAAATAAGAAATGCAGAGTATCAGTTCTTATGCACTGCACTTCTTTTTAATGAGATCTATCATCCTATGAAGTTTCAAGTCCATAACTTTTATACTTTCGGAGAAATGGCCTGGACAAAAATTAGGTATGAAAATTAACAAAGGGCCATAACTCAAAAATTAAGAAATGCAGAGTACCGATTCTTGTGCACTGCACTTCTTAATAATGAGATCTATCATCCTATGAAGTTTCAAGTCCATAGCTTTTATACTTAAGGAGAAATGGCCCGGACAAAATTAAAGTATGAAAATAAACAAAGGGCAATAACTCAAAAAATAAGAAATGCAGAGTACCAGTTCTTGTGTACTGCACTTCTTCTTAATGAGACCTATCATCCTATGAAGTTTCAAGTCCATAGCTTTTTTAGTTGAAGAGAAATGGCCCGGACAAAATTAAAGTATGAAAATTAACAAAGGGCAATAACTCAAAAATAAGAACTGCAGAGTACCGGTCCTTGTGCACTGCACTTCGGGTTATTGAAAGAAGCATGCATACCAAGTTTGAAGTAAATCAGACTTATAGTGACTGAGTTATGCTCCGGACAAGCTTTAAGGGACGCCGACGCCGACAACGACAACGACGCCGACACAGACGCCGCCGCCGCCGACACCGCCGACAAAAGTAACCCCTATATGTCACCTTTTCAAGGCGACACAAAAATAAGCAGTTTAAAAGTTATTAAGCAGATACGAAAGTGTTACGGACTGACGGACTGAAGGAAAGACGGACTGACAGACGGAGGCCATTGCTATAATCCCCTTCTTCCTTTGTGGAAGGTGGTTTAAAATATAAAAATATATCTATCAACCAAAATTAACAAAAAACGGTAAGTTATTTAACTTTCGAAATAGCTTGAATTCAAAAATAATACTAGTAATGAAGAATTATACAGAATAATGAAAAGTAGTATCTTACCTCCTACAAAATTGCTTATCAGAGTTCCTGTCCCTAGAGCCAAGTTTTGTTGTAAAACTGCTTGTTGAAACATATCATTGTCTACTAAATCGTACATAATGACCGGTAAAAAGACATTAATAAGGCCAAATGCGACACCATACACTGTACAAGCAGCATACATCCAATTGTGAAGTGTCTGTAGTAATATGAACAAAGCATGCCCTACTGCCAGAATAGGACAGACGTAAAACATGTAATATACGGCTGGAAATGAATGTTTTCTCATTTTCACCATTATACCTATTATACGCCCTACAAGATTTGCAAATCCTAACACAGACAGTAATGATGTTGCAAAGTTTTTAGTATAACCTCTAGACGTCATCTGATCTACAAGGAACCATATCTCAAAGGTCGCTGGAGAAAAAAAAATAAACATAACGAAAAATAATAAGTCTAAAAATATAACTTTTACCAGACAATTTACTTGTAATAATATTTTTCCAACTAAAAAGACTCTAATATTTGCCTCAGAAAAATTCATGTTTAAGATTGGATATGAATAAGTTCTTAAAAGAGCTTATTTCCTGATCCGTTGCTAACACCTTTTAAAAAAATGGTTTTAAACAACTGCTATATACCTGTGGTTTCAATAAGAACGATAATAGTTAGGTACAGCCAAATCACTGGATCCTTGTTCAGCCTTTTGTGAACTTTTACTTTTACTTCTGACTCCTCTCCATTCATCAGAAGTTCCTTTGAGTAATGAATAAAAAGTCCACAAGGCAGCCCTTGGAGAGCAATACCAGCTAGAATAATGAAAGTCCCAGACCAGTGATAGTAGTTAAGAAGACCTCCATAGACCTGTGATAATACCATATGTCCTAAACTCCCTGCAACTGTCAGCAAGGCTATCGGTAACCCTGCATCTATTTTGTATAACGAACCTACCACTGCAAACGGTGCCATATAGCCAATGGAAAGACCAATACCTAAATGTTTTTTTTAATACAAAACTATTTTGTTAATGTAATTGTATTGTTTTGATTACAATTTCCGTGCATATTGAACAAGAATCTTCATTTTCTAATGTTTAAATAATTGAACACAAAACAATCAGCGATTATTATTTTCACTTTTCTAGCAAATCACTTTCATCGTTAATACAATATAATCTTGTTGATATTGGCTAAATCGATTTAAATTTTCGAAAGAAAAAAAAACAAACAAACAAAAAAAAAACAAAAAAAACCAACAACATTAAAACAAATTTCTTGAATCATTAACACATGTTATTAGCAATAGTTTAACGATAGTTTTTATTGGTTAAATATTTTACCAGAAACTAGTCCCGTTGAAAATATGATTGTTTCAGAATTACGAGCTAATGAACTTGCGGCAAATCCAACACATGAGAGTACCGCGCCACAAGACATTGACAAACCAAGTCCTAGATGTCGGATAGGCCATGTCCACAATAAACCTTGAACATATAATATAACTCTAAATCGAATAGTTATATATGTTTTGATATCACAAATGCAAAGAAAAATGAATCTCTTAAGAATGCCAAAAGAACAAATAGGAGAAGAAAAAACAAAAACATCCCGCAAATACATTGAAATGTCATAATGGTCTTTAGCGTTTTTTGAAAAATTTCGTCGCAAACAAGGATCGTGTAAAAATCAGATATTTTTTGACAATTAAATGCTGTAAGTACACACGATTTCTAATACCAGAAAAAACTGTATTTTCAACTTAAATTACTTTCGGAACCATTTTCCAAAGAAAAAAGAAAGAGATTCCGTGAAAATTGACAGATATTCGGTGAAACTATTAACAAGAGGTCGACCGTATAGAGGTACGATACTTTATTCAAAAATTATTACTTAAGGAACATATTTCATATTAAGGAGTTATTTGTTACTTCCAATGCCAACGTTAACATGACATACATATTAAAAGAATATCCCTCTAGAGTCCAATGTAGCAGATATGCCACACAACCTAAATCATATATATACTCGTATATATATTTTTTATGTTAAGAACAATCCTTTCAAATGTTATGTTAAAACTATCCTTCATATGCAGTGGTGGACTTACACAGTTACTTACCCTTTAGTAAAAACACGCCATTTGTACAATTGAAAAAGAAGTCAAAATGGCCTCACAAATATAAAATTTTAACAGGTGTTGTATTATCTGTTTGTTGTTTTCATAAAATTTAAGAATTTATCTATGCATCTGCTGATGAGTTTTACTATAGAAAAATCAGAAATGCTCTATACATAGCAAATATGCTTCTTAGGGCTATAATAGTTTGCCACGCAACTTTAGCACATATTTTATTTCCAGTAATAAACCGAAGTATCATTACATATACTAAGGACTGAGATACTATTTCTTATTTATAATATATTGTAGTGTTTTTTTTATAGTTTTTTAATAATTTTGAAATAGAGATTTCACCGAATACTTTGATGGCAAAAAATGCAATCCTTAGATATAACAGAATTAAGTAAAATCGTCTGCTATTGTTATATGATCCAGCTAGATATACATTTCACCCACTTCATTAATTATTTCTAGTCCGTTCGTATTGAAGTACATTATATTACGTTCAAATATCACTAAAATTCATTTTTTTGAATTATTTTATGACCCCAAAGTACGGTCGTTTGTCTGATGTTACAAATTGCACATATATCTGTGTAACGCACTATGGTGTCCAATATTGACCTCAAAGTACATAAAGCACTTTGGGTTCGGATCCCATATTAGGTAAGGTACTGTTGGGTCGGACCCCAAAGTGCGTTGGACCCCAACGTGCGGTGTTGATACATGTTTGTATTGTTTTATATGCCATGTATGCATATCTCGTCTTTAAATGATCAGCAGTTCCCCACTGATATCCGTGAGCCTAACCAGGCGCTTTACTGTTGGCTGACTTAAAGGCCCATTATGCAGAAGAAATGCTTGTATGTCTATTTCTTAAAATCTTTTTATTTTTGGTGTTTTGTTATAGTTCAAGAAAAGTCACTCATTTTCAATTTTAGTGGATAATACTTTGCCTCTTTTACCCTTGGCAATACGTAAATTGATTAATTAATTAATTAGCTTATTTATTTAAAGATTTTAGCAATTCCATCATCTTATCTAGTGATATGTAACTACAATATTTAAGCAAAGATTTAAGCACTTGATCTCGTTTCATATCTTGTGTGAACTTGTTTTTTTCTTTTATTATAGATTGGTTTTTTTTTCTTATAAAATTGATAATGAAAATTTGTTAATAAAAAATGAAGATAAGTAAGTTTTATTTACTTATTTTGACATAAGTTTTCCATAGCATTGTATCTTTTTTGTAGCAGATCTGCTACAATTTCATGAAAGTCCACCGTCTCAGAGCTGCTACAAAATAAATATTTCTATAACTATAGTAACCAGGTACATGATTTTAGTTTTACAAGGTCAGAGTAAAATATTCAATTATCGAATATTCTTCCTTTCCTAAGTGTTATTGTTTTTAGAGGGATACAGTAACAGATATATTGAAACAAATATTGGTAAGTTATATCACAAACATGTTTACTATTAATAGCAAAACTAAATGCAAAAATGCAAGAAAAAAAAAACCCGAATTATTTACATATATCCATAACATATATCCACATTTCTCACTGTACGCATGGTGATTTGCTAAAAAAACTAACTGTACGCAAAAGTTTACCTGGGGTTTATCCGTATCGTACCGTTTTAACACGTTTAAAAAGTATCGTACCTCTATAAGTTCAACCCGTTGATTTAGATCGGATCTATATCAATATACACGCCGAGTTACTGCAACCACCTTTTTTAAAGTCAAAACATATCAACATATAAGCGTATTTTTTCAGTATGTTGGAAATGACCAGATGTTAATATTTGGCACATATAAAGGTGGTTGCTCTTTAATAAAGAAAATGCGACAGTACCGTATTTTCTGATAATATGAACATTGTTTATTATCAAAATTGGCAAATCACGTAAACTGCAAAACATGTCTTACACAAAATAAGCATAAACCTGAATCACATCAAGACAAATATAAATGACAGTTTAATATTCATTACTCATGTAAGCGACAGCAAACCAAAACATGATAAACAATGAATCAATGCTATGGAACAAGGTTTCGGCGTTGTGTTTGCTGCCCCCTCGCACCAACACCTTTCATCCACAAAAGATACGCAATTGTAATGAGACCATAATATGATGGATAATGAAGAGTAAAAAAACTATGATTTACCTGCTCCTAAAGCAACGAAATTGAAAATGCCTTGAATGAAAGCGCTGATAAGTCTTGAGGTACTGAAAACGCTTATAAGTTCAGCATACATTACACTGAATCCATTAATTAATCCAAGACTGAGAAGTGACTGAAATAAACATGCCAATGTAATGAAAAACGGTTTTCCAATGTGGAGGTCCATCGCCTTATCTCCAAACTGTATCTAACATAAAGGTATGTTTTAAAACTATCGTTGCAGTTTTGATATTTTCATTTTCATAAATTAAGTATCATTTGCAATTAAAATATTAATTAAATTTCACTTTATTATATAATTAGAGTGTATGCAAATTATAAAACGAAAATACGTATGTGTTGGTATAATAATGCTGCAGCTGCTTAAAGTAAATAACAGTGATCTCAACATGTTGAAAATCCATGATTGTGACGTGCAAAATATAACCGACAAAGCTTGCACATTTTAACGCTCGTACTGCCAAATGCACGTATGTCTATAACACTCGGGACATTTTAGCATGTACCTAGGAATATCAGAAATTTGTCTTAATAATTATCTAAACCCTGGTACAAGTACGTAAGCCCTGTTGCGTCATCAAGATGTTAAATTCCCGTAAACTGGCTGCTCAGGGCTTTATTTTGGTGCCATAACTTTAACTGTTTTTATCAGGCAGTAAATAAATCTCATGTTTCCCTGTAACCCTTACACTGCCGATCTGTTTAGGGCTAAATATTAAATGTTAGTGAAGTTACTGAAATTAATTAGGTTTTTACAATACATAAGAGTAGTAAGAACTTTGTCGTCAATTGTTTTTAATTCAATACTAGTAAATGTATGAGTGAAATGCTCGAGTCATTTGTAACCCTGTCTCACAATCCCTTGAACTAGATATTCACAGTATATAAACATATCTACTTCCTGTACTCGCAAGAAAGACACAACATAAAATATATAGACTCCCAAGAAGGATACAGTGATCAGAAGTAACATGTGCTTGTACTCGCAAGACATGGTACATATATTTGATATTTGATGATTGATACTCGATCCAGGTCCTAGCAACTGGCACAGTCACAAATACGTAAAATTATAATTCAAAAATAACAAATTTCTGTGTACGTGTTTCACAACTTGTATTTTTTTTGTGATTTTTTAAAAAATATTTGATAAGCAGAGTATGAATGTTGAAAATATTACTTTACCAGCTAAGATATATTGGTGTGAAGAACGATTTTTTTGAGAGTGCATTTTTTGCCGATACAAATAGTATACAGTCATGTACATTCAAAATAATTTTTACTTTTTATGCCTTTCCATATTTATTTTTGTTGAAATTACATAGATTTATATTGTTGTATCTCTTTGTCATAGTAATGCTTAAATCAAAATGATTTTTAATAAACCAGTATCTTGCAATTATTTATCGAAACTACAGAATATCTTTTGGGTATTGTATATTAGCAGAGACATAGATACATTATCTATATCTCTGGTATTAGCAAGTTAGTACGATTTAACTACCTGGTAAAATTTTCATTATTAAGAATCATCATGATCAGTTACCCAGCAATATGGTCTACTATTAAAACAAATCGTTAACTTTATTATAGTAAACATTTTATTCATTTCACCATCCTTTTTATGTAATAACTTATTCAATTACACAAAGTTTTGGCAATTTTAATATGCCGATCTTACAAGAGAAAGAATTAAGATCTTTATATCCCTCTATTAGTGTACTTAATCGTATCGGCATTGTCCACAGTATCCCCCAATGACGTCATCCAAGGGCGACAACTTGAATACGGTCTTAAATGAAATGGTCTATACTAAAACAAATAATGAAACTTGAAATTTATGAATAAGACGTGTATTCAGTGTACGTACTTTAATTAAAGGTAGTGCTTTTGTATTTTTATTACGCTAAGGCTTGAAATACTTCCTTCAGTAGTTAATGAAAAATTATACATTATATTTATTTTTTAAGAAGAATAAACTCAGAAATTTTAATAAGTTAAATCTTTAAGAACTATTGAACGGTAAAAATAACGAACATAGAAACGCTTATAAATTCTAAAAAAAATAATGAAAAGAATCAATCAATAATCCTGTCAACATGCTTAAATTCATAGATGAAAATTGTAGCAAAACTATGTTTTTATAACATACACATATTAGGCATGTAACCAATTATTAAACATAGCAAATATTAAAAAAGCAAAAACTTTCTTCGATTTCGATTAATTTTATTGCAGCTCTGGCAGAAGAATTATTTAAGTTATATATGATTCGTGATTTTGTGTTCTGTTTTGTTTTCTTTAGGAGACAATAGTCATGTTTGTAAACAAAGCACTATTTTTTAACTAAACTATTTTTCAAAATGACTGGAATGGAAGGGGCGCCACATGTGCCGTTCTCGTCTTTCAATTAACATGACACATCGGTATATTAAACACTCTAATGATACTTGAAGTGGTCAATACACTAATTGAGATCATGTTGTGATCTATTTCTTATACGTCCAGTAGATCAAATAGTTTAAGAACTTTTTATCCTGAATAAGTCTTACATCAGCAACAATATAATTTATGCTACATGTAAAATGTATGACCAACAAACATAAATGTTTATCTGTTTGGCACTGACCGAACAGTCAAAAATATGAACTTGCAATGGTTAGATTACAATTGAACAATAGTATTTACATTATATTTAGTAAATTCAGGAAGGATTTGCTATCATTTCTAACACAGTATATACAATATTAGAAATAGAATTTGCTACAGTTCATGTTTGCTTTCTATAACGTATAAAAATTTAGTTCATGATTATTATGGAGTTATCAATAAAATACAAATGCATATCATCTATCATCAATTTTATACGTTACACTATAACTGTCATAAAAATTTATATAAACTTCAGACTCCTAATAAAGGTGAAGTACACATATTTTAAATATAGGCCATAAAAATATTTTATTTTTTATATCATTTCCGGGATCCTCATTAAGCGATCACCACCGGTCGGTCGATTTACCCCAAGACACCCCCAGACTACGCCAAGACACCCCAAGACTACGTCAAGACACCCCAAGACAACGTCGAGACATCCCCAAGACTTCGCCAAGACTATGTCAAGACACCCCAAGACTACATCGAGACACCCCCAGACTACCCCATGACTACGCCAAGACACTCCAAGACTATGTCAAGACACCCCAAGACTACGTCAAGACACCCAAAAGACAACGTCGAGACACACAAAGACAACGTCGAGACATCCAAAGACAAAGTCGAGACACTCCAAGACTATGTCAAGACACCCCAAGACTACGTCAAGACACCCCAAGACTACGTCAAGACACCCAAAGACAACGTCGAGACACACAAAGACACTTTTACTGACATGTAAATATGTCTCAATTTTACCTTTTTTGTCACATAAAATCTCTCTTCATTTATTTCACTGTATTTTTAATGTAAGATTATAAATATATTCTTTTTTTTGTGCAAAATAGTTTACAACAATGAAATAATGCCAATGTTGCGGGATTTGGGTGAAGTGCAACTCAGCAAGTTAAATTCTGCGATAATGTCATTTTATGAGTGACACAATGTTGATGCCTGATTATTAAATCGATCATATTTTGTTTCATAATATTGATTTTTTTTATTTCATCTGACCCACTTTTTATTAGATTAACAGATTAAAATAGTCTTGTTGTTTCAGTAAAGTTAGTTTTAATTTACATATTTCTTTTTCTATATTAAAGAGCATATCAATAAATATTTTAGTGATGAAAGAAGTCCATACATAATTAACAATATTTGATATATAAGACAGTAATTAACAAGATGACACATAAGTAATCAGTTGTCGTATATAATAACACTTTCCCAATATACACAATATATAAGTTTAACAAAAATGTGCATCTTTCTGTCCCAGAGTAGTCTTGGGGTGTCTTGGGGGTATCTTGGGGTGTCTTGGGGTAAATAGACCGACCCATCACCACCGCTAATAATAATAATAATAATAATAATAATAATAATAAATAATAATAATAAATATAATAATAATAATAATAAAAATAATATTAAAAAATAATAATATAAATGTTACATACTTAACATCCGTAGAAGGTAGAAGGAATATCCGTAATATCTTCATGATGGAGTTGGTGAACCATCACGCAGTCTTTTTAAATTTATTGATTTTTCATCTTCCTTATCTCCACCAATCACAGGGAGGGTACTGTGTCGCCTGACTAATTAGTTATCGGCGCGGCACAGACATACACAGAAAAGATAATGAGATAAGCAATGCGTCTCCGCTTCCATCTTATCAGTGTCGAATCAACGGGGGATGACTTGGACGACGAAAGGCATAGATATTAAAGTAGGTTATGTTGGGTAGCTGAACTGAATTAAACGCCTGGTTCTTACATTATAATGCTTATTTAATTCCAGTTTACTTAACTAAGATGTTAAGAAAGAATCAGTTACTTCAAATATCAATGTCAGTTAGTACAATCACAGATTTATATTACATCCGTGTAATATAAATCCTTGATACAATTTATAAAATGAACGTTTACATGTATATGCTAAAATACTTATGCATTGTGGCAACATACGTCGCCCCTGTTTGAAAAAATACCGCTTTGTTGACAAAATCAGAAAATCACCGGAAGAAAGAAGAAAACTAAATGTATATATAAATATATCGCTAAATATTGTTAAAATTTTTTTTCGAGATCAACATGTTTATTAAATACAATTAAATCTCGTGTAGAACTATTTAATACGTATTTATTTAAATTTTATTAAAAAATCGTATAGACCCCTAATGTTTAAATCCAGATAAAAGTTGTGAAAGTGTGACTGCCCGCGGCGATTACATGTCAATTTGTCGCCAATTTGCCTTCCACATGCTGGGAGATTTACTCGCCGTTCGGAAAGGGATTTGAAATTTGAACACATCAGATTACCAAAGCCTAAAAATGAAGTTTTGTCTGCAGTAACATATTAGTCAATATGCGTAGCAAAATTATTTTATCATGTCTCGGGTAAAATTTTCCTCGTAATAAGACGAACAGTTTTCTTATTCCGCAATCCTGCTCCACTGTTTGTTTCTTACAAATAAGAAGATAAAAAGTTCGTCATTAGTCTTGACAAATAGAATACTTAAAGATGTATGTGTGTGTTCGTAAGCGAAGTTGTCGTGTTTCGGTAAGTGAATTTGAAATCTAACACTAACATCTACGCAGTCAAGAGGCTATTATATTTATATCTATACTTGATTAATATGCCAAGATATATTCAAATTATAATTCAATTATATGATATATGCATGAGTAAATTTACAGGACCCTGAACTTTTTTTTCAATTTTATGGTTTAGTTTTTTTACAAAATTTAAAACGAGTTAGTTCTTGTGTAAAATAGACACTACAAAATGTAATGAGATCAAAACGCTTTGCAAACTGTTCTGCGGGAGAAATTATGGTTAAACAGAACTTAGATATCTAAGCAATTAAGTACTGTTTTGTACATCCTATTTTAGAACTTTACATTTTATCTTAATATGGCAAGAACTAAACTATCTTATACACTTTTGTTATAACTATCGTTAAAGATATTTTAGAATTGCAATAACATTCCTTTACATATAATTTAAAATGACCAATGCGATTCCGATATTTCTATTTATAATTTAATAAATATGACAAATGGAAAATTGTTTTTATTCAGTTCTTCCCTTTACGTATTACAGGAAGTCAAACCTGTTTTAGATGGTCTTCGGCCAAATAGCTAAGTAGCAACATAATTACACTCCAGTAAAGATAGTGGTGGGATGGCTGTTAAAGGCAGCCTCCATTAGTCAAGTGTATCCTATGTAAAATGTCCATTAGCAAAGAAACCAACAACAGTGACTTACAATTTTCATGTTATTTTGTTGGATTAATGCTTCAGAGGGATCACATTTTATACAGATTGTTTTACTAAGTAGGCGTATAGGATTTATAAAAAATATGCAACAGAACAATTAAATTTACCCCAGCTTGTATTAATAGTGATTCAACAGAACATTTCTTTAGCCAGCAAAGAACATTGTGAAGTGGGTCCAATAACAATCCAACTGTTCATTGGTACAAATATGGCATTAATGCAACCTATTTGGTCAAAAGACAATTTCATAGAAAAGTTATGCCTACAGCAAGAGAAAGTCAGTGCAACTTCGGTCTATAATAATATTTGCATTTGCTCATTTCTGAGTAGACAAATGTAGCACGTCATATTTTGTTAATAAGGATTAATTCCATGAAATGACGCCCACTTGTTTTCTGAAATTTATTTCTGTAATAAGTGTACAATTCATTTCATAATGAAAAATGAACTAGAAATATTATTTACATAATTTAACCTCTTCTTGCATTTTGTGTACGCTTAATGTTTTGCAATGTTTCATCATGAATGTTATTTAATGACCAATCCACAATCTTTTGTTTAATATCGTCACCTTTTCACTTGCTTTTATAACATAAATTGCGCACAACTATTTGAAGTTATCTGTTTTGCAATCACAATGTTCATTATAATGATTCATCAATTTTGCTACATACATTCCTGACTTTTGCTTTACCGCAGAATAATTTCAGCACTAAAACATGTTACAGCTTCGGAATTTATACCTTATGTGACTCGAGAATTATCACTACATCTATAGGGTATCTCTGCCTTTTAAAGTCTGCGCTTATAATTGATATTTTGATGAGACAACATAATTTTGCTCAATAGAGATGTTACAACCAACAAATAATGCAAACATATCCATTCACTATTCAATATCATGTCAGATGCAAAACCCTTTATCCATTTAAACTAAACTTTACAAAAATAGGTCCATGGTATTTCATACTTTCCTGGTAGCAGGTACTGCCTTAAAACAGGACGTTTTAAGACAATTTAACACCCTGTAACGTTACACTTATATAATCTGGCATTTCTTCTTGAGATTGTATTACCTCCACACCATGGTATTATTGCATAGAATTCCTGAGCTGCATTATCTATATCAGCTTTATTTATACACTTAAAAATAATCATTGCGGTGCTGGAACTCTTCTCAGGTACTTTTGACCCCTCTGTTTTTATTACTATGTAAATTCTAACCTGAGTTTAAGTTGTACAAGTCTTGAATAAACTGTTTGTTCTTTTCTAAACAATGATTATCCAAAGCTGCTGGATCATAGTTTCTTAGTTTCGTGGAAACAAATGCTAAACATTCTGCACTCATTTTTCAAGGGGTCATTGCAGGATGTTACAGAAAGTGACACACACGAAATGTTGTTTCTTGAGCATATTTTACAAAAAAGTCTTCATTTTTGCGAATCTATATTTTATGTACTTTTTTGTGAGTATTTTATTTTTGAATATAAAGCAAAACCGTCCATTATTATCATATTAAAGAGGACTTGACGCTAGTGGTAAGTGATAAAACTCTATATAACTTGAATACCTCCAAATATATTGCAACTATTGTGAAGAATTCTACATAACAGCTCTAACTATTCAAACTCCCTCTCGAATAGCATAGACATTTCATCTCAAGTCAATGTTTCAAGACTTGCTACAGTGTCATGAGCTTTGTCGAAATTGTCATCATATTTGGCAAAGTCAGTAGATCATATTTACTATTTTTATGTTGAGAATTATATTTTATGTGGTCTGGAAGAATTATTTGGCTGTTATAAATATACTTAAAACAAGAGACGCAAATTTATCTGAGTATTTCATCAAGTGTACATATAACAGCATTATACATGTAGGATAATTAACCGTCCACGCCCCCTAGCGCCGGCTTAAGCTGATTTCAACATCCAAACATGAAAATGGTGACTTTTTGAATTTAAAACATCTGCAGATGTGTTCATACAGCGGTTATCATGGAACATTCAATGTGACACGTTAGTGCCATTCCATGACATTTGGCGTATGGTCCCAAAATTTAAAAAAAATGCGTGTGCTCTAAACAGAAAACAATGGGCAAAACTAAATAAAATTGAATTTTTGTAAGAGAACCTGAGGTTTGAAGACTGCATATTACAAACAAGACATTAAAATATAAATTCAAAAAGCAGGCAAAATATCCTAAGTTAACGGTGATTATACAATATCCAAGTAGGAATACATGTTTGTATCGTCTCTTTTTATTGCATAATCATATGTTTTTAATATATAAGTTATAAACATAGTTGCTATCAAATAATTATGTTATTTCGTTGTTTTTTCTCAAAATAAAAGAAGTTTTGCTGTATCAAATTTTTTATAAAGATTAAGACAGGCTATTATGGCCCATAAAATTTGTTATTTTGCAATATTACTTAGACTGCTACTCCAGTTATTGCACTTGTACAGAAACCATTCATATTACAAGTTAAAAATATTTTGACATGTTATATGGCCTTGTATGTTTGCTTTTATATCCCGAGTCTGCAAGGTGATGTATATATTGCACACAACCTTTTATATACGGCCATATAACCTGTCAAGAATCTGTATCAAGAATTCATTCCTTTATTACAGAACAAAATAATTGACTGTATTAATTGACAACAGTTATAAATATATATGATATTAACTTCATAGTTATCCTATAATAAACATGCAGTATTATAAAGGTCCAAATAACTTGTCAAAAATCTTTGTAACTTATTAAATCCTTGCGTATATAAAGCTAGCATGGAAAAAAACAACACGTTTTAAACCCCTGTCACTCTATGGGTGGGGGCGTTCTCACGGCGTCAAAGGAAAATTAAGAATGCCGAGGTTAGCGCAGATAGATCGCAAACATCGCCGCAGCATGGCATAGCTTATACCGTTTAAACGCTGGTTTGTGATAATCCGTTTGAATGGATTCCTTTTTTCTGCACACCATGCCAATCTTTAGAGTTCATATTGCACGCTTTGCAAACAAATCTTTTTCATTCATAACAATCATTATTCGTCGGTAATTTTTACATAAATCTTATGTTTTTTTATTCGAAACTATTCCTAACAATCGACACGAGCATCAGTCGGGATTTCAGGGAAAGGCGATTTCATTCTTCCGTTGTGACGTTTTCCAGATCAGTTTATATCTCATAGTTGCTTAATTAAGTGTTTATTCACTACCTTAACCTTTCCCTTATAAAAAGCGTTTTTCGACGGCCTTTTTGCCCCACCCCCCTTTTCTGCAGGCCTCAAACAGTGAAAAAATGCCCTATTTAGGCCCCAAACACTGTTTTTCGTTTAGAAATGTTGTTAAAAAAGTGACAACTTTTTCGGCACCGCCCCAATTCAAATGTTACATCAGGGGTTGCCAGATAAGGGGGATGTGCTCCCTTTTGTTAGGGGGGTTTGAAGGGGGCGGCAGTTGCCCTCATCGCAATAAGAAAAATTGCGGGACAAGTGACAGGCTAAAAATGACCTCAGGTCGATCTTAGGGTAACTAGTAACCGACGCTGAAAAGCCTTTTACTCTATCTCAATTCATTGAGAAGTTGCAGCACTTTGAAATCAGTTTTGATGGAAAAAACAATGCAAAATAGTGATTTTTTGGCAATTTTGAGACGTCCCCCCTTTGCCATGCAAACAGGAAATTTACGATTGAGCATGCTGTTACAGAGCGGTCTGGATAACATTTGTGCCTAGTTTCATCAGTATTGAAGCATTTTTCATAGTTTCATAGCAGTTTGAACTTGTTACAGGAGGCTTTTCAATGAAAACGGCCATTTTTTGCAATATGCTCAAGGGGTAAAAGGTTAAAGAGGTAGGGAGTGACGTGAAGACGGGATATGACCGATGTGCCATTGAAGATGCTCACAAAATTAATGTCAAGTAGAGAAAGTCTTCAAGAAGACATTTCAATAGGACGTGCGCACCATGCTTAATGCAACGGTTGAATCAAAAGCAAAAGGCATATCGATGGGTTGCATTTAAAATCTAATGTCCGTCAAAAGAACAGCGAGGACATCGAAGCGACAAACCAAGCCTTATCTAGCCGTATTGACGTGATTATACTGTTACCCGCCGCTCAATCTGTGTATCATCTGAACTACAGAAAATGTATTTCTAAGTAAAACACCAACCAGATCATAATTGAAATTACGTATTGGCATTAAAATTCTTATTATAAAGCTGTTTGAGTTCCGCCTATTGTTTGCAGTTTAGGGCACATGCCTTCTTTTCATTGGAGACAATACGCCGCTTTTATGAAAATCAAAGTGTCACATTGAAGGTTCCATAATAGCCGCCATATCAACACATCTGCGGATGTGTAAAAAATATAAAAAAAATCGTTCTAATGGTTATTTTTTAATTCTGCTTCAGCCGGTGTTAGGGGTGATAAGATAGTTTGCACTTGACTGTACCGTCCATGAACAGACTCAGTGCAAGTGAACCTGCATTGCCTGTTTTTGGAATTTTTTTAGGGATTATTTAATCTACTTTCACACAAACCACTCGCACGTTTAATTTTTCCAATTATGATACCTTTACCACTTGATTTAAGATTGATTCATCATTTGTGAATATATTAACCAAAAGAAGTAAAAGGAAACAATCCTAAAATGAGTCACAATTTACATCAAATCAGCCTGTTTAAAGATGGTTAACTCTACACCACATGACTAAATTGATATATACAAATATGAAACTGTCAAGCAATAACTGATAAAGATAATTTAAACATAAATTTTTATTCAGTCATATGTTTATCAAATTATATGTTATTATTGTGGTTAAATGTAAACACGGTGTTAAAATGACTACCATATTAAAAACCGAATCAAGGAAATTAAATATTTTGATTGCAAAAGACGTAAAGATATCTCAGCTGTTATTTAGTCAATGTTTATCTATCTGGGACCTGTAACAGGAAGCGAAAAATATTTTTTTTAAAGTTTTATCCGTATCAAGTGCGTCTTATTTTTTTGTAGAGTAGACAAGTGTACATCGGTCAATTTTGTATTGATTATTAAGATTAAATATAAGATACTTATCTGCTTTTATTAAATTCACAAGAGTATTTTATTATAAGAGTGAATATCACATTTATTCAGATCAAATCTGGCTTTGGTGATGGAAATACCGACAAAGAGAATGATATAAAGTAAGTTAATAGTATTGATATATATAAGATAATGTTATGATTAAAACAATGTTTTTTTTCACTTTTCTTTCTTTTCTGTATAAAGAGAACACGTGATTTTCAATTTCATTATCATTTTTTATTTATTTCTAATATAATATGATTTTAATAGTTTTATTTTGATTTCATTTTTCATCCTTTGTTATATATATCGTTCGTGTTGTAAAAATGTAAAAATATAACCTAAGTCACTCCGAAATTTGTAAGCACAACTACAAATCGTCAGAATTTGAATAACAAGAGTATCATTCATGTAACATGTATGTTTAATAGTTGTTACAGTGTTGTACCGTAGGCTATGGATGGAGCAGAGCAATGAATATATAGTATGGCTGAGGAATCTTCTTATTAGTATAAAATAACTATGAATCCTTACTGTGGAAGAATATACATGAACCCTTGTATTTATAACTCGACACAAATGTTTATGATTTAAATGCTCTACATAAGTGGAATAATTTTATAGTTTAAAGATACTGTATACTATGCTTATTTTTGAGAAAAAATCTTTATCACAGAAATTCATTGAAATCCATAAATTGTTTACTGACTTTGTGTATTTTGAACACAAGAATGAAAATGAATAAACTATGTATGGGAAGCGATCCCTTTTACAGGTCAAGTAAAATTGATATTTTCTTGAAAATAGAACTTGTGGTATTTTGTTTTAGACTGTGAACGTAGTTAAGATAAAGTAAAAACAATTGAATAGATATCTAAGGGCCAATAAGTTCAATATACTTTTTCTTTAGGATACTCATTTGGCAGGTAAATAAACAGAATATGTAAAAAGTCAATGGGAATACAAATGTCATTGAAGCAATCTTAAGTCAGTCGACCACAATGCTATTTTTTTACCTTGAATTTATTTCTGAAGAATCAGAAACTGGATGCATTTTTTATTATAAGTTGTACAATCAGTACACTCAAAACAAGATTTGTTTTTAAGCTTGTCAGAATTATTCTAAGAAGACGCCAAAATGACGTCATTTTAAACTGATAGGTGTGGAATTTGAAGACTGACTAATCGTTCACAATATAATCCAGTCTGACAGGTAAGTTTGAATTGTTGAAATAATGATAAAATAATTCTGGAATGATAAGGTGAATCATTTTATCCTAATTATTTCTTTAAAAATATCTGTATACCTATGCGACAATAGAATGCGTAATAAAAAAAGCCTTATACGAAAATTGACTGCGGAAAAATCTCCGCTCGAAAACAAAAATGCGTTAGTGATCCCCCTAATTTTGATTGTCCAGTAAGAATCGATAAAACATTGGTCGTTTTGATGCGAATATTAAACATTCAGGCCTACGGACTTCGTGGTCAATATCCACGCATAAAAACTCCAAACCGGTGTTCAATAGAATATAAACACAGCTAAGACTGAATTTATCACAGAAATTTACAACAAATATTATACAAATTTAATGTTATTCCTCAAAAGGTATTTTATTAAAGATATGTTATACAGAACTTTAAATGTTTTTAACCTTGCAATGATTTTGTGTTCATTGTTGAATGATATACGTTTTAACTTACTATTTCCTTACAGAACCATTTGTTTCACTTGAAAACATATGTGTTGTATATAACGAGACAACATTCTCTTGAACCTTTGCATTTCATCTGTTAAACAGTTATTGAGACACAAAAATGAAATAAAATGTATCTACTTTTTTACTTAAAGTATGGCTTAATCTGATGGTCCTATTTATGTCATAGAAAACTGTCACGTTATTTTATCTTATCTGTATTGGTATATCACTGTTATAAGCAGTAGGGGACATTCACAATAAACCGTCTATTGAATTTTTAAAAACTTAATATCATGGTGCAATCATATTTGACAAATCATATAACATATACAAGATAATAACATGTTATGCCTTATCACTGCGATAAAATGAGGTAAATTTATTTAAGTTTAACCAAAACGAATAAAAAGGGAAGTTTTTTAATAGGCACGATTTAGTGATATAATTAATCACGTACAGAGGAAAATATTAAAACACACTGAAAATACGTAAGAAATCGTACGTTTCCTTTCTTATGTAAAAATACTTTTGTTACAATGGAGATAGTAATCAATGGTAAGATTTAAAAATGGATATTAATCTTAAAAGATGGACCACTGTAACATATTACTATGTGTTCCTTAGTGATCCTATCTTTTACGATAAGTGAACTCGATTTCTTACACATATATCTTCGAAGTAGGCAATTATATTTATACATACTTGATGTATATACAATGTGCAAAAATATATGCAAATTATCACACATCAACTTATCGAACATCACAAACTGAGGGTACCTTTTTAAGTTCTTATTTTTAGTGTGTTTTTCGATATTTTTATGTAAACTTAATAATCTTACAGGACAAAAGTTATAAATCAGTAAGTTATTGTATAATATAAACTGTTCACTAGAAAATGTAAATAGATTGAAACGCAGTGTAAACAATTTTGAGGGAAAAGTATGGTAATATCTTAGCAATTCAAGAACTTCCTTTTATAACTATCATTTATATTTTGTTCATGAAATGGCAAGAACCATCCTGTACATCTTTTATAAGAACTATCATTAAAGTTTTATTTTAGAATGGCAAGAACTATCTTTTACATTTTGTTTTAGAATGACAAATGGTATTCACAGATTTCAATTTGTAATTTAAATTGACAAATGAATTTTCTTCTTATATTGAGTTCTTTCCTGTAAGTTTTACAGGAAGTCAAACTGAATTCAGATGGTCACCGCAAAAAACAGCAGAGGAAAAGCTAAAGGTCATCGCAATGCATATTTACTTATAACCTAGCCTGATAAGATTACATCACGTTTATAATTGTAAATACAATGCATCTTGTTTAAGTTATCCAAATTCAGAAAATTAGTTTTTTTATGAAAATGTGTAGAAAATAAAACTTTGGCCATAAAACAGAACTTTACATTATAAAATCTGTATCGTTACTGATTGTAATGTTATCATTTGAATTCCATGTCGTAAATTTCATTCAACTCTAAAACAACATGTCTAGCCGTCGTTTAAACGTGCCCGTATATCACGTACAAGTTTCTTTTAAACTGCCCATACACTACTCGTAAGCTTCGTAATTTACAAAAAAAGGAATATCCACGTAGCTCTACATGTTTCTTAATTATTTATAGTTTTTTTTATAAAGTTAGATGAATACTGAACCTATGAACTTTCGAATTATAAATTCACATGATTGACATTCCTCGTTATTGATTTGTATAGTTGTTTTCTCGTCTTACAAAATCTGTGAATCAATTGTTTTATTGCTTATTATCTCTAATTGTAAACGTCGTCGCATTCATCTGACTTTCGGCCTGAATATCAAGAATATATACAGAACAATCTACCACCGTTGACTTAAGTAATAGATCAAACACCGAAACATGAGGCTATCTGATTTGTATTATCTCTTTTCCCGTTGGCATAATAAGTAAAGAGAGAAAATGTAGCCAATCACCAAGCATGTTTTTTATTGCCGGCAGACAGTGCGTCAATTTGTATTTGATTGAGTCAGTCTGTAAATATCAGAAATAAATTCTTGAGTTAACGACGATTTGTAGAATATTGAACTTCCCAACCATTAAAATGCCATTTACTTTGGATGTTTTGTTTAAAAAGTGAGGTACAAAAATATGAAACTGTTCTCCGTGCAACATAAATTACTCCTGGAGATTTCTTTAACTTGTAAATCGATATTTTTCAAAAGTTGTGGAGCCAAAGGCCAAGAGATGAAGCGAAATGTTCGATGTTGAAAGTAAGGCGATATTTACATGTAAAAGCTATAGAAGTGAAAATAGGCATGATCAAGTGTTGAAACCGAGATATAAATACATTTTAAAGAAACTTATTAAGCGTGATAACTTTCAACGACTATAGCTTAATTAATATAATCGCAAAGGTGTAACCCATGGCTGCCGTATAGATTCAATTATTTATGTTCCAAATTTGGATGAGGTCAGAAAATTAATCATATCCATGTCGTTAAACAGGATGCCACTTATTCGAGGTCAATCATGATTTTTGACACGGTTTGTACATTTTAAAAACGTGTGTCAGTGCAAATTCGACAAAATCGAATATTTTTAGTTCTACCGCGTGCAAATGTTTCTGAGCAGGTACGTGTAACGCGATCGTTGTCGCCAAAATGTTATGTTTTTTTTCCGAAACTTTAGATATTCAAGTTACAGAACAGAGACAAAATTATGCAATGCACGGGGCACATTAAATGGTCACTACTACCGAGTTCATCTGTAATTAATAGCTCAAATAAGGTTGGATATTTCCATGAAAAGTGTCAGTCGTTCTAAGGATAAAACGCGTGTTTCATTTTTTGTTTCAAGATACTTCCTCTCTTATTTAGCACTGTTGTTTATTTTATAATTGTCCTCTCAATGTGTAAATAGAACTGTTTGTTTTATAATCAAATACTGTATATTGTTAGTACAAATCTTGGTTTAAGAAAAATATAAGTTAAACAAATATCAGTAATATTATTCACAGGGTATCTATGACAAAACGAACGTAATAAAAACGGCAGTGCTCAGTCGATGTACGGACTAAAATCATCAATAGTTGATAGACCTAGTTATAGTAGAAATAAATATATATATATTATCATATTTCTCCGGCTTCACATTTTATTAAGTCTATTTCAACTTTAAAAGATTTTATTTATAGAAATTCGTAGACTACAAACTTAACACCAACTTAATATCGCCTTGCGTCCAACAATCGACCTTTCGCTCCATCTCTTGCCCTTTGGCTTCACTACTTTCGAAAGAAATGGATATACAAATTTAAGAAATCCACAAAGAGTAGTTTATTTTGCACAAATAACTAGCTCATGTTACGCGTTGATATTTTTCTAAAACACTTTTCAAGAAATCAAAAGTGTAGAGCGTGTCAATTGTTGGAAGTTTGATATTTAACCCATCGCCGATCACTTCGTCAGATGATAAAGTTTTCCCGGGTTCAATATAATTTTCTTTTTGTAATAGCTTAGATCATTTGAAGCCTAAAACAATCCTACACAGAACTAACGTGATCGATGTTTGGAAAAATACAACTTAAATGAATTACAAGACAAAAACATAAACCAAACTTACAAGTAGACGTTTAAATCGGCCTATCTCTGAAATGCCTTTCGCTCGCTTTACCGTACACCACAATTTTGTAGTGGAGCGACAGTTTGCCGGGCGTGATACAGAAAAGATGGCTTCTTTCTATCTTGGCAAAGCGAGTTTGAGAGTTTGCGACTGTAAAACGCTTTTAGGATAACAATTTATCACTATATTGTTAGCATAGTTAAAGGATTTACCTTCCCAGGTCGAAGACCTGAATTTATTATGTTGAAAAATGTCTGGCGCAACGATTTCTACCTGCATCAAACTGTCCTGCTCGCTATATGTTTATTATGTGTCAAGTGAAGCATAACAAACGTTAGGCCACAGTGTTCTCGTGGAAACTAACTGCAAACGCTACTTCTATTCATATTTAATAACTGTTTACAAAAAGGTTGATGTTTTAGACCCTTTTTTGTTTAGGAGAGTAGAATTCGTTATTCCTTTCATTATCTGTTTACATCAATATTGACAAATAGGGGTGTCGATTATTCTTATATAAAAGCATAAATATTATTTCTCGCCTAAATCTGTAACCAACTAGTCAATCATTCATTTGCTATGTGTTAAGCATAATGGTGTGGTGGTAAAGTGTTACCTCTGTGAGTGTAGAGACCATGGTTTGAATCCTTGAAAAGGCAGGTTTTTAGGGTTTTTTAACGAATTGGATTTTAGATCTCCGTGAATTTCATTGACACAATGTTATTTGAGAACATTTAGTTATACACACATTCGCATTCAACAAGTTAAGTGTAAGACGACACAGTCGTGATTAGGATTATAAATGAGCAAGGGAAGAACTTATACAAATGAGCCAAACTTGTTTAAAATTGAGAGTTTCAAACATAATAACATTAAATTAATATAATTTACAAAATTATACATATTTTTGACTTAAAAAATACTTATCTGTATTATTGTTTTGAAATGATTTAACGTATAATCCTACTTAAAATCGATGTTTTTATTCACTTCAGCTCAAACCAGAATGCTAATATCCCAAAAAGAATTATCATATTAATCGATGACTATAAGAATATCACCACAACATATTTCGTTACAAAGGTTTGTTGATAAGTTCATTGTCATTCAAATAAAGGTAAGAATAGGGATCTATGTTTCCTCACAATTTCGTGTGCTGTATTGAATTTCACATGCAATTGTTATATAGTAGTAACTTTTTATCACAATGAAATATAAATTATCTTTATATGATACAATGTGTTAGTAGAGTATGGTTTATGTATATGATGAACAGTCGTTTGTTGCATACTATCTGATTCTCATTTTTCCTGTTATTTTGAAGTACGACGAACAAGAATAACTATATTTTTTCAACGCGGTTTGTGATTTGTTACGTCAATCATTAATAATGTTTACAGATACTTGTTTAATTTTACAGATAAATCTGATCATATTTAATCGCAAGCAAACTTTACATGTTGATATATTCATATTTTTATTAATATTTTCTCATGATTTTTACAATGCAGGACAACATCATGGCACGCAACCGACTTCAAGATATAGATGTTATTAAGGTAAGCGCACCAGTGAAATGTTTTCCACGGTATCAGTACATGCTAAAGATGAGGAAAGATTTGGCCAAGCGGTATAACTGTTTGATGGAGAAATATGAATGTGACCCACTTAAAGACGATCTCAGTGACGAAAATGTATGCATATTTATGTGCAAATCTAAGAAATCGAAAGAACCCTTTATCGACATAGAATTGATTGTTTCACCAAGACATCAGGACTCTGTTACTAAAAGAGAGTACCAAGCTGAAAATGAAAATGAATTGAAATCAGTCAAAGGCGCTTACTTCATATTTTTAGGAGATGAAGATACTTTGACAATTTCAAAAGATTTCCATGAACGTACTATTGTGATAGGAAAAGATAAAGAGTCGGAATACATTCTTACACAGATATTAGGTAGTAAGGAAAGAATTGGTGATTGTTTATATGATGATTTATTCAAAGCTTTGTCAATCCATTTAGAAAGGTTTGCTTTGACTGGAATGAGGAGTGCATGTGAAAATTTGTATTCTGTTCTTACAGACAACGACGTGGCAGGTAATAAGTATATCTCGATAAATTAAGTAAAAAGAGATGATTTACAGGGTAATATTTACGTACCTCGGAGTCTTTATCAACATATCTGTTATGTATGTTGAATTGTTTTCAATCTAAACTGCAAATTTGGATTTATAAGGTTTTTTTGGTCACATTTGAAGAATAGTACGATGCAAACGAAAATAACTAGGCAGGCAATGTTTAAGAGTCATTGTTTTTCAGAGTTTAAGAAGCGTTACGTACACAATGCAAGAACAGAACGCTAATATCCAATAAGTCCAAATGATTTCTACATTATGTTCATGCAAGTAAAAAGTGCATCAGCGCTATTCTATATGTCTGACTGGATAAGTTTATGATTCATTCTTTGTCATAAAAACATGGCGACTTGAGTTTAAACAGAAGATAAAAGTAGATATCTATGCTATAATAAGCTTTGAATCCTGTTTTCGTTAATTTCCGTTACACGTTTAAACTATTAATTGAAAAAAATAAAGATTTTGTTTTCTTTTCAGGCGAGCTTTCCTTGAATTCTCGAAGTACCGAGTCAACGAAACAACGACCTAAATCAGACGGAGTCGACAGTATTTTTTTTTAATTTTTATACAATTATTTTGCTGCAAAGCAGACGAGTCTTTTTTTTAATTTTTATACAATTATTTTGCTGCAAAGCAGCCGAGTCTTTCATGATTTTGAAAAAGACGCATGATTTACTGTCGAATGACGCGATTTTTTGCGGATCGTCAATAAAAAAACAAGTACATATAAACATTCGCATATCAGTTTTACACTTCAGGACCAAATTCAAATTTCTGGCTTTGTTGCAAAACATTTTAAGTTATATTTTCTTCAAATGGAAATACTATGTTTTCTTATCTCCATATACAAATAATGGACTGTCTGTATTTTACCGAGATTTAATATCGTGAAACCAGGCTGAAATTAAATCAACGTAAATTCCTTGTCTCTACCTATGGGGGAACTGTTTCGCACATGGATTAACACATCGTTGTAAGAGCTGTTGTGCTGCGCTTTCATAAAACATCTGCCTTTCTAATCATTTGTTGTCTTTAAGAAAATAGGAAACATGTTCATTTTGGAGAAATTTACATTTCATTGAAGTTTTGTATTCTTCCTTTCAGATGATTTGGTTTCAAAACCTTAAATATTATAGTCGTCTTTTACATAGTAAAGCGAGGTCACATGTTTTATTTTGGTTAAATTTGGTAACGGGTCTGATGCCTTTCATGTCTTATATACTACGTTTATGCTCAAATTTGATGTTGTAATTAATAAATGTTCAAGACATTATGATAAACCATTACGTGCAACACTGTCTATATATAATTACGACACACGGTGTCGGATTCCTGGCACATAACGACATTAACTGAAACCTATCCGTCCTGACATGTTATAAAAAGAGTACGGGCGTAATGGAATGTTCGTGTCGTAACGCTTTCCCTTAAATTTCAACAATTGCGCAGATCTAAACAGTCATCCGTTTGGGTAGCACTTTACCCGGCTCTTCTAAATGTTTGCAGTGTACAGTTGACCATGTCTTCCCAGCCATTCAATGCGTGCGTAAAACAGCGCTTGTTCCCAATATTAATAACTCCTAAAAGGATAACATAAACCAATATTTTATATATATATATTTTAATAGAGTTATTCATTACTGCATGATTAATGTATTTACGATATTTCAGTTAAAGCTAATTCAGCGGAACGAACACCCCGACCACAGTCTGAAGACATTAAACAATCATTAGAAGTTAAAAATAGTCAAGGTAAATTATTTTTTGTTTGGTTTACGTCGAACTAACATTTTAAAAGTCTACATGGTGACAACCTGCCAAAACTGGTAGAGCAAGGGATCAGCTACATCACTGCATTATTTGCAGCTGAGTAGAACCATTGACATTTTGTGAGCTAGATGGATAGCTTCCTAACACAAAAATAATCAAATTCCCTAGCATGATTCGAAATCGCAGTGGTGAAGTGCTAGTGATTCGTTGTCAACGACCCTTACCACTCGGCTAAGGATACTACAAAGTTATTGAACTAGACCGAATCTTAAGTTATCAATCATACATTCTAAGCTGTATATAAGGGTGCATAAGAAAGTGTGCTAGAATTTGTTTTGCGGGAGAGCATTACCGAAAGACTATCTTAAAGGTATGATGTTCGACGGTTTTAACCTAAATTTAAGACTTAACAAAGCATCAAACAATCAATAAACACATACATATGTTAAGGTCAGAATGTTATTATTATATGGTAGTTATGTCATAAAGATAACGGTTTTCTTCTAACACATACAAATTTAGAAGCAAAGTCGTATTTTAATGCGATCTAAGTCCGACTTTGTGACATTCCAACATTTCTTACCTATGCATAAAGTAAGACTGTTTTGATTTCAACAAAGAACGTCACAAGTTTGATTCCTAATTACAAATTCAATCGTTAGGCATTGCAAAAATTCATGATCTAAATGAAAGTAATTACCATTCGATTATTATCAAGGCGTGTATTTGTTGTTGTTTTCACAACTTTAGTTCTAAAACAATATGTCGAAAAATGGATCCACTAAATCCAGTGAAACTATCAACTTGCTCTTGTTATGTATGCAACATATTACATGTATATAGTTTGTATCTGGCCAGTTGGTATTTCCAATATTATCATTGTTCTATTTTTAGAACATAAACGACATGTATGTACTAGAACGTTCTTAATTGTTGTAGAAAACTCATGCATAATATTTAGATAGAAATTTCTGGAATGATCTTTATTGTTGAAGTTGCTAGATTATGATTACTGTAGTAAATGGAAGACTATTCTAGAAACTTCTTAGTTAATATATATAAGGAGACATTTTTCATTACTCTTATCTTTAAGTCATCAGTTACCTTTTAAGTCATCAGTGATCTTTTAAGTCTTCAGTTACGTTTTAAGTCATCAATATATTTGGAGTATTATTCAACTTGGATATTAAGTGATTTATTGGAGCTTGGATTATTTCAAAATAGATTAAATTATTATTGTGGATTTTATTGTGGGAATTTATTCTAAAGTGTTCTTGGATTTAACTTGGATTTAACTGTGCTATTCAAAAAAGGATCATTCCAGGATCAGACTAGACATTTAAGATTTCATTTTTATTTGGACTTCAGGTATTTGTAAACGTAATTTGTTATTTTATTTTTCTTTAATAATTTTTCAACAATAAATTTGTTATTGTTACAAGTTTGTTGCTGGCTTTTCTTTCTCGTTACGCCTGGCTCGTAACACTCTTATGACATGGTTGAGCGTTTGAAGGAGTATTTGACACTTGATGACACAAAATGTCAAAAAATGTTGTTATTCGAATGTTTTATTTGTCTTAGAAATACAAAGAAAAAAATATTTACTTACATTGTTGAAAAGATTCTATAATTATTGATCTGACGTAAATATAGTATTTTTGGTAAAAATAAATGGTAACATAAATAAAATAATTCTACAATTTTCTCGTCAAATATGTTTTCAGACAAAAGTCGCAAACGCGGCATTCATGCCAATTTTCCAGATGCAGACAAAGAGTTGATAGAACGTCTTCACACTGAATTTGTTGGAATATTTAACAGAAGCATTCTTCCAAACAATGAGAAACCGTGTTTTGCTGAAAACCTGTACAAGATTGATAAAACGGTTACTATTTAAATCTGTTACCCCTGTATTTTTAGTAAAGGAGACCTTTTTCAATAGTTGTGAATATTCATAAAAACATTTTTGCATCGTACGTTTTGTAGAATGCAACAATGAATTGCTAATTGTTTTTTATCTATATAAATGTACTACAAGTCTGAATAGTTTCCAATAAAAATATTAAAAGTGTTTTCATATTTGTATATTGTGCTTTGTGTTACAGATGTTGCAGGAGTTAAAGATGATAAGTCATTTGATAAGAAGTTGCGGATATCGCTGGGGTACCTTTCAGATAAATGTCAACGATGAATACATTTCAGACGATATTAAAAAAGGCATCGATACTTTAATGAAAACACATAACATAACAAAGTACTCTTTAGTTAAAGTTGGAATAAACCAGTGTTCAACTTGCCATGTAGGTCAGGGAGTAAAAGTTGAATATGGAGCTGGAACTCTTGGGGGGTTCGCTAAAACGTCTTCGGAAGAATCAGAACGGGCTTGGGCCATACTTTCTAGACATGTTGCTCAAAGAAGTTCTGACAGGAATCTGTACATTGCTAATGACGAGAAAACGTATATTGGAAAGGTTATGAAAGAAGTTATTGAGGATGAGGCAAATAAACAATACCTTGATATTGCCGCTGCATCATTGCAGCGAGACATATCTTTTGATTCAAGGTATATTACTGAAGAGGGGAGTCCTGTTCCAGGAAAACCTTGCGATTATGATACCGATAAGCTTAGAGGTTTGAATGTACACATTAAAGGAGCTACAACGCGACTAGGTCTTGGTACAATTACTATGCCGGAACAAATTGCAGTGCAAACTGACAATTTGGATGAGAACTATATAATTGTAGAAGACAGACATAAAGGCATTGCTTTCTGTCAAGCAGGCGATAGTGGGGCGATAGTGTGTGCCGATAATCCTGATAAATATGGAGAGGAAGTCCAGTTAATTTCAATGGTTGTTGGAGAAAATATAAACAAACCGGCATCACAGCGACAACGTTCATATACTACGGTTAGACTTGATAAGGGTTTAGAGCAGCTGAAATCATTAACAGAAAAAGATTTTCACATGTGTTAAATGAACAATGATTGTTTATGTGCATTCATGTGTTTCGGGTGTCCAGTATTTTTAACAGTTTCAAGTTTTAACGTATGTTTGTCTGTAAGTAGTTCTCCGTTCAGTCAACACACTTTAACCTAGACACTCCATACCTTAAGTATATGTTAAACCTTGTATTAATTTTTACTTTCAACGTTACCAGTTTCCTTATAATTTTGGAAGTTATGGTATTATTCTTGTAGTTGTGACGTTTCCGGTTAAAGGGGATGTGGTCTGTGTCAACTTCATTGTATGACATATTGATGTACGAGTATGAATGCTTTCATTGATCAAGGATAACAACTTAAGAACAAATAACAAAGTCACGAAACCAGTTGTTGCATAAATATCAGATGAATGCAAATACTGTTGAAAAACCAACTGCGTACACCACATGTTACAATGAAATAGATTGGAAACTAATATTTAATATACCTTTGAAGAGTACAATCGACACCAATCGTCGTAATTTTCAAAACAGTTTTAATGCGTTTAGTCCCAACAAATAAATATATTTTAAATGCAACTTATCATCTGCCAATGTTTATGATTTTTGTTTATTTGAGAATATATTGAACATTTAATATAGAGATGTCAATAAACAAAAGTTTTCTGGAACATAATCCAAACATTTGTATTCTCTAAAGGTTATCTAGTGTATTTCAGTATATTAGGTATGCATAACACTTTAAATGTTATCATAATTCTGTGTAAATACTTCATATTTAAATGAAATATAGCAAAAATATACCAACTTTTGGAACATTTATGCTATATCACTCTTATAGAAATTGGAAAATAAATATCTTTAATACAAAACAATCTATTGTGATGAACGATCGTCAAATTTCAATGAAACTTAAATTTTACAGACCCCAAAACCACTCAATTTAGACATATAAATATGGATATTCATACGGAACAGGATACGATCTTCTGTTCTTGTCCCCTTTAACCCATTTATTTTTACTTTTTTTTTAATATTTTTTTACTAAGTATAAGCTTTGTCAAATATCATTATACATGTAATTGTTTCAATTTGTAACCCCTTATTAATCAGTGTAATAAAATCTAATATGAATGAGTTATGCGTTTCTTGTAAATATAAAATAAATACAAAGCTTTTACAAATAAGATATTCAATAAAGAAGTTGCTTTGCAGTCGCCTGTGACTGAATATGAATCATGTTCATGGTTGTTTTTTGTTGTTGTTGTTGTTGTTGTTGTTGATGATGATGATGTGTGGAGATTCACACGGTCAAAATATAGTCTTTGTTTTTCATTTTACAAATGTCTTAATATATTATATTAGGATATTGAAATAGATAACAGTATTTGCAGTTTGCCCCGATGCTAGAGGTGCACATAGGGTGTTGCATCTTTCATTATCTGTAATGTGTAGAGTTTGACATATTCATCATTTCACCCTATTGTTTGGATTGCTGTCATTTAATTTGACTTGCACATCCTACTGACCACTACTTCTTATCAATTTTGTTATCAACTTTTCAAAATCTGAACAAATCTGGCACAATTTATTCTTCTTGTCAGAGATATTTACTTAGATAAACAGCTGTTATTATATACAAAATAATGAAATAACACCAATTTGCTCTTCACACAAACATCTAATTATGACTAATTTCATAGTGAAATATGATTGTATTCTCGCATATCAGACAGAATTATCTATCGTTTACACCGATGCTAGAAAATCCTGCCTTACACCCCCATGTAAGACAAGTCGCATGCTTTAAATGATGTCATTGCCGCGAGCCTTTTGTTCTAACGATGACGCCACTTAACTGTTTTTAGTTCATACGCTACTATAAGTAAAAAAGTGCGTAATGAGAATATCAGTTTTCGCAATTTCTGTTCTGAAAATAAGCGATATGTAATATGTAAGCAAAATAACCAAACACTGGCTGTCGGCGCAGACTGGAATATCTACCAGAGCCTCGATACCACCGTAAACAGTCACACTCGAGCTAGATATTCCAGTCTGTACCGGCAGCCGGTGTTACATTCATATAATCTATGATCGCATATTCTCAACAACCTCGTATTGTATATCACATAAGTTTTGCAGACATTTCTGAGTACAGATGAAATGTCTAATCGAGTGTATATTTCATGTTGTTACATATTTGGTAAAACGTGATTGTAAATGATGAGGTATTATTTATGTGAGATGTGCAGGTCGGGTGCGCACTTTGGCTTATTTGAGTATACGCCAATTACAGGTCCATTGGTCAAAGTGTCGTTACTACCAGGTATTCAGGGGAAATCTTAGCAAGAAAAAATGAACGAAGAAATGTCATTGAAATTTTATCTTTATCTACACTTATGAAAATTATATATAAGGTATTGAATTGACATACATTTGCATGAAGTCCGAAGATGATTGCTTTTTATTTAATAATTTAAAACTTATGAACCATTAGGAAAACAAAACACAGCCAGATACCCTTATTGTGTAATCAAGATGTTTAACTTTTTTTCTTTTTCACTATACCTAAACATGAGATATAATCAAGGAAAATATTGCATAAAAAATATTTACCATTAGAAAACAAAACATAGCAAGACATCTCTATCTTAATAAAGATGTTTAAAACAATTTTTTGTTTCATTTTTTTATTTCAACATACCTAAATATGAGATATAATCAAGGAAAATATAGCTTTTAACGATCTGTTTGACCATAAAACAATCACAACATATTAAATGTTTAAGTGTAACAATTATATATAAAATCACACCACCCCTTACATTTATAAAAACACGATCATTTAGTTTAGTTGTAGAAATTGTTTTTACAATTTTCTTCAACTTTACTCTTAATATTCATCCGATATTGTACAGTTATATTATCACACTGTTAGAATTAATGCCTTACTTGTCCGGCAGAATGTTGGCAAAAGCTTAGATAAAAGATAAATAACATAGGATTTTATATCGCTTTCAAATATTTACGAATGAACAGAATTTCTAGTCATAGTCGTCTTCTGTTTTTCATAATTCTTCATAGACCCCTGTTTTAAAAATAGTGATTTGCATAAATTTGCACATGCGCTTTCGTGGCACGCTTTTGTATATTAATCAAGTTAAAAATGACGTCAAAAGGCCAACCAACATGTATTGTTTTTATGGAAAAATGATATACTTGCAGTTCAGATTTAAATCTACGTCTTTGCGAAAAAGATATTGCAAGTGTAAAAATCAATTACAAATGTCAATTAATATATTTTAATTACTTATGTAGGATTTCAGATTTTATTTTCAATATATGCAAAAGTCCCACAATAGCGGGAAACATAAGCAAATTGTGACATACATAAATGCATACATACAAACATAGAATCACATAACATAATGTAGTAGAAAACGGCTATTGAGATTTCCAATAACAGAGCCTAACACATTCATATTTATTTAAGCCATAAAATTGAGCTGGGTATATATATATATGTAAGTGAAAAGAATAATTATTACAAAATTCAATCATCAAAGACACACAAAAAGAAAAAAGGTCATAAGTTATCTTTCGCATATAGTAATTTAAGACATGATTTAAAATTGTCTAGTAAAACACATCAAGTTCTAATAAAATGTTGCATTATTTTCATACAAAAAATACTAAGATTCTTTAGTTTATTGGTATTTTCCGATGTGACCAGGCTTACAAATTTAAACATACTTGGCCTATTTATGTAAAAATTATCTATGTATATTTTTCTATCATTTTCAAATTCTGGACATACAAAAAGATAATGAAATTCATCGCCAATATCGTTACATATATTACATTTACGGTCTTGAATAGGTATATTCTGCCATCGTCCTATTTCAATTGGAAGGCGATGATTTCTTGTCAAAAATAGTAATAATTTATTAGCTAAATTGCTTGGTAGTTTATCTATGTAACAGCTTCTAGAAAAATCCTTTTTGATATATTTGTAAACGTTTGTATCAGAAGTGTTATTTAGTTCAGAACGCCAATTTTGCGAGTAAAAAAGCCTTAATTTGTAGCTATCGCTCAAGTCGAAGTTTTTAATTACTGTAGAACAGCACGGATGAACACTTACAAATGCTATTTTCATAGTAACGTAGTAATTTTTACAACCGTTCTTTCAAAAAGATAATGACGTCATCTGTGCGCATTAAAGGTTTCAGTCGGGTTTTCTGGCATGGATATATACATCGAAATCCAAATCCGATTTGAAACTTTATATTTTATAGTCAGTAAAATGTTTACTACTATAAATTAATAAGCTCTTTTATTGCTGGTACCTACAATACTTTTTTTAAAGAATTTGATTATTTTTCTTGGGGCGTTTGCTGAAAAAAAGAAAAAAAAAACAACAAAAAAAGAAAAAAAAAACACAAAAAACACCAGAATATGATAGGCAATTGCATGTTGTTGTTTCGATCAAATTATGACGTACTTTTCATTTAAAATAAAAAAAAAATGTATGGCTAGGTCGTGCAAATATCTGGCGTCAAACTGGCGCGACGTTACTTTAAATGGTAGCGTTTTAATAATAACCGCACATCAAATAAATAGGAAATTTCTAATTGACTAAATTTATTAAACTTTTTCGCATAACATTATTGAATTCAATTTAATGAATTCAATATAGAACCTACACTCATTATTGTCTGTTATGTTGTTCTTTCCATGAACGACCAGATTTAATAAACACAGACTCATCTCATCTGGATGTCACTTTTCGTCTTGTTTATGTTTGACGCGGTTCAAATATGAAGGTTTCTTTATCAGATTTTTCTTAAAGATGAGTTTAGACTTTTTCTTTGGAAAAGAAAATTTATCAAGCCGTCCGTACCTTTATAACATTTTGTCCTGATGAATGCGTTTCTTCTTTCTGATAAGGGAATAAGACAATAATTATCGCACAACACTGGCGTAATTTAATGTGAAGACAATACACAAATACTTTCTTTTCTTTCCATTCTGCAGCTGACTGGATAAATGGAAAGTATAAAAATGCGCCGTATGTTATCATTGATATTTTATGCGCCATGCGTTATCATTTCCAGGAAATGCAACTATTTACAGTGATTGACGAATAATTGCTAGGATGTAGAAGACAATTTAGAATGGCATGCGAAAGAAATATCACTCATAAGATATTTAAATATAAATGCAAAAACAATGTATTACTTTATTTATAAAAATATTCTGAAAATACACGTACAGTTTTTGTTTTAGTTGGTTTTCTTAATGTGGATTTTTTTGTACACTTCTTTTTTTGTATACCGACGCGCATATGAAGGGGAAATAACAACGTGTTGATGAGCTCCTAAATATCATATTATTAGTGCGATACTGAGTCGTTTACAAAACTTTGCAAATCCTTAAAGAGACCATGAAGTTAGAATAACTAGATATTCCTTACACCTCGATGAATACAAACGTATGCGAAAGGGTATGTTAAACTTCCGTGTTTATAATTGACAATTGTAAAACTGGCACGTTACATTGTGTACGTTAGCGATATTGTAACAGTTGAGAGACAAAATGAAAGATATTACTTGCGTTGTCGGCAATCTTTGTGAATAATATACCCCGGTATACATTATTTTCGTACCTCAACTACGCATTCATTTCCAGCCTGACGTGTTTATTCCATTCGCCCACTGCTTAAACAAAGTTGGTAAACATGTCATCTGCTGAATGTGCTATTTATACTTATAAATGTCTGTTAGAAAACACATACACGGACTATGGCTATTTGGAACACGGAAAATCCTGTTACCAACAGAACTGGTCATCATACAAATAGAATAACCCTGCCGTCTTTTGAGCATGATATCAAGGTTCCATAATAAAATGCAATTAAGTTGAAGTCATTATGTTATTGATACATTGAATTTTAAATGAAAGAAAAAATTCAATATATGTTGAAAAATATTCACCTTCATGATTGATCTTAACATCGTTATTGTAACTCCGTTTAACGACGAAATAGATTTTATCCGAAGAGACCGTAATTTTGAAACCTTTAACAATTTACAAAAAATACATATTAAAAGCTTTAAAAGTAAGCAGTTATGTGGGCCTTACAATACGTCTTGTAAAACAAGGTTTTGTACACATGGGTCATATTATTGTTGTAATATTGTACTTGATGAAACATTAGATAAAAAGGCACATCTACTCAGATTACTGCCGATATTTCATCTGATGTTTTCTACGTACCTTAATAAAACAATTCAACCACAAAAGGAAACTTTTAAGTACAATAACCGGAAGTTGTATCATCTTCAGATCATTCTCCGTCAATTTTTAGCTCACCTGACCACGAAGTGGTCATGGTGAGGTATAGTGATGGGGCTATGTCCGGCGTGCGTCGTCGTGCGTCGTGCGTCGTTCGTCGTCAACAATTGGGTTGTTAACAGTCTAGCAGTCACAGTTTTGATTGGATCATCATCAAACTTTGTCAGAATATTTGTCTCAATAAAATACAGATCGAGTTCGAAGATGGGTTATCTCGGGTCAAAAACTAGGTCACAGGAGCTAAAAATAGAAAAAAACTTGTTAACACTCTAGAGGCTGCAGTTTTCATCCAAATATTCTGGAAATTTGTCAGGAAGGTTGTTTTGATGATATCTAGGTCAAGTTCGAAGATGGCTTATCTCCCGTCAAAAACTAGGTCACAGGAGCTAAAAATAGAAAAAGCTTGTTAACACTCTAACAATTGGGTTGATAACAGTCTAGCAGTCAAAGTTTTGATTGGACCAGAATGTTTGTCTTAATGAAATACAGATCGAGTTTGAAGATGGGTCATGTCGAGTAAAAAACTAGGTCACAGGAGCTAAAAATAGAAAAAGCTTATTAACACTCTTTTGCCTGCAGTTTTGATCCAAATTCCATGGAAATCAGTCAGGAAGGTTGTTTTGATGATTTCTAGGTCAAGTTCGAATATGGGTCATCTCAGGTAAAAAACTAGGTCACAGGAGCTAAAAATTGAATAATCTTGTAAACAGTCTACTGGCTGCAGTTTTGATCCAAAATTCCTGGAAATTTGTCAAGAAAGTTGTTTTGATGATTTCTAGGTCAAGTTCGAAGATGGGTCATCTCCGGTTAAAAACTAGGTCACAGGAGCTAAAAATAGAAAAAGCTTGTTAACACTCTAGTGGCTGCAGTTTTCATCCAAACATTCTGGAAATTTGTCAGGAAGGTTGTTTTGGTGATTTCTAGGTCAAGTTCGAAGATGGGTCATCTCAGGTCAAAAACTAGGTCACAGGAGCTAAAAATAGAAAAAACTTGTTAACACTCTAGTGGCTGCAGTATTGAGTCAAATATTCTGTTAATTTGTCAGGAAGGTTGTTTTGATGATTTCTGGGTCAAGTTCGAAGATGGGTCATCTTAGGTCAAAAACTAGGTCACAGGAGCTAAAAATAGAAAAATCTTTTTAACACTCTAGTGGCTGCAGTTTTAATCCAAATTTCTTGGAAATTGGTCAGGAAGGTTGTTTCGATGATTTCTAGGTCAAGTTTTAATATGGGTCGTGTCCGGTCAAAAATTAGGTCACATTGCCCAAATATGGAAAAATCTTTATAACACACTAGAGGTCACATGCTTGACTCAGTTGTCATCAAACTTGGCCATGATGCTTGTTTAAGACATTGCTTGGATGCGGTTATGTCAGGTGAGCGATCCAGGGCCATCATGGCCCTCTTGTTTAATAAATGTTTATACCCCGTCCCCTGAATGAAAATAAAATAAACAAAATATTAATAAGGAACTGACATTTCTATTATCTTTATAACTTTATATTACATACTCGGACACGTTTTCTGTATTAATCTATTTTAAAATGGCAAGCGTACATAGCAACAGAAATTATTTTGAATTGTCGTATAAATTCACGCTAGGATAGGCGTTATTTTGGTATTTTACTGCCCTTTTAGACTCTAGGACAGGCGTAGCTATACTTTTAGCAGTATTCAACATTTAAAGCTGCATATCACAGATAAGCTGTCAAACAAAATTTGAATAAAAAGAAGAAAAACAGCGGGAGATGTGATCACACTGCGGTCCAATCACGGACATGACTAGTAGATAATACGTTAATTTTGAATTTTGAAGTCAAACTGTTAAACTGAAAACAGCATCATTGACTGCTATTGTATATTCTGACCAGTAGTTAGACGAAACAATGCTTGCAAGTAGTGAATGGCTGATGGCAAATGGCAAACTTGTTTCTTTCATTCGTTTGATATTTTGGGGAATGAGTTTACTTATATTACAAAATATTGCCATGACAAGGTTTTTTTTATTCTTTCAGAATATTCTTTAAGATTTTATTTTTCGTTTATTTTGTCATTTTGTGCTAAGATCCTGTTACTACACTTAAGTTAAGTGAAAATTTATATATGTATATAATTATGCTTCTCAAACAATTTTCAAACATACAAGAATATGTAAAATATATACTGCAAATATTTCTACACATTATATGTAATCATTTAAATATGTGCATTCATTATTTATTGAAAAATTTGACCTAGACTTTATCGAAAATAAATTTCTAATTACCTCCCTTTATTAACATGAAATGTAAATTCTATAATATCTTTACAAACTATGCTTTTTGGAACGTACAATATTGATAAATCTTCATTCGAGCATTATATTTTGTGATTTAAATCTATACAAAATTGTGTCACAGGATCTTTAAGTGTACCAAATTGCCAAGACTTCAAACAAATGGAATTTATTTTATCAGATTCAAGTGTGGTATCGATGTGGTTTAAGATACGAAAATGTTAACCTAATGTCGATATTGACGTGTATTGACATAAGTATTTTGTTCTTTATTTAGTTCAATAAAAATTTCAATCAGATACATGTAAGACATATCAGATTTATATTAATTTAAAATATTTATTTGAAGTTTTAAATGATTTTCAAGATTAGGGTTTAAACTGCGACAAAAAAGTAGTTGACGGATGATATCAGAAAAAATAAATCAGTAAGTTATTTATATCAAAAACGATCATTATTTCACTTTGGGTTTTTGTCTTTGTTTTTTATGTTTTTTATGTTTTTTGTTGCTGTTTGTTTTTTCAATATTAAAGATATTGTTCGTTTATCATTCATTGATAACTCTATAAGTGATAACAGTTAAGGTCTTCAAATTAATGAGCAAAAAATATAAAACAAAGTTCATGTCGTCATTACTATATCGTTCTGTACTTTTATTGCTTCTGATATTACTTTGATATTGTTTCATAAGTAGTCCTTTCTTGTCTAATTATACATTAGAACCGGTTTAACTTGTCATATCTTACTTTTATGATTTTTACATATATTTTCTATACGATTCCTAGAAATTTTACAAATATTCTAACATTCTAACACGCTATCACCTTTACCTCAATAATTAGATAATGAACTCTCGCGCATTATTGTTAACATGTCATATGACATCAGATGTGACGGCAATAAACTAAAGACGTTTATAATATTATTTATTCGCCAAATGCTCATTATATGGATATATAAGGATTAAGCAAACACTATGAAAACTTCTCTAATTTAAGTACGTGCGTTTTAAATTTTTGACAATATTGTTAATTAAATATCATCTTAACTTTCGCAAATTTTCATTACATTCAACGTTAATACGTACAACAAGGAATAAGAAATATGAATTTATTTCTCACAAGAACGCACAATGACGTCCACATCATTGTATTGTATTTAAAATACCAAGTAACGCTTCCTGCGTCGTGTATTATTCCTTTTCAAAGTGTCGCCCCTTAACGCGCATATATGTTGGAATGCCCATACATCCATTCATTAAAAAATATTCTCATACCACATACTGTCTATAAGAAATAGGATGCTGTGCGTTATATCTGTAATATATCTATAACATGCAAGTGGTGGCGAATTGGCGAGTAAAGAGGGATGTTCCAGTTGAACATATTGCACACATTTCTGAGTTTTCCTCTATGCCGAGATTTTTTATGTTTTTTTTTTTTTTTAATTTTTGGCTGTTTTTTGTATTGTTTGATGACGATCACGTCGAATGAGCTAAATTTGCAGCAATTTGGTTATCTACATATTAAGCTAACTAACAACACATATATATAGGTAACTGGTTAATTTAGAAGGTTTAACAATGTCTATACAACTATAAAAACTTTAAATATTATAATATGCATTCAATTGTTTGGGGTACTCCTGGGCTCCTGGCAACTGGTACTTGTTGCTAGGTCGTGTGGGGGTTGCGTTCATTGAACGCCGCCTTTCCTTGTTGATCTTGGCTGCCATATTATACTTATTAATTAACAATTGTTAAAGACGGAACGGCATAGCTTAGCAGCACGCCCTTGCGGACCATAAAACATATGCGTATCAACCGATTTCTAACCATGTGCCTTCGTCGACGGTGGTGATGACGAGCGTTTTCACACAGACAACTGTACCTGCATTCTGCGTTAACTAAAGCGGTAGGACCTTAATTATCCGTCAAATCTGTTAAAATATTTCTATTTAGAAATGCGCCACATTCTCTCAGAAAATCGTAAACATCGTTTTGAATCCCTCATTTGTTTCATCTCGTGGTTAGTAGTCAAGATTAAGGTTTCTTTAAGTATTTAAGAATCTTATTGCTGTCGCCGAACACAGGGACTGTCGTACAAAGTTATTCGACGGTCAGTATGTATGGTATTCTTAATTTTACCGATCGGCTCTTTGTTTGTATTGGACATCACTTCTACATTCACACAATCCCTTATGATAGAGGAAAACGAAAGGTCTGCTGACCGATTGTTACTTGCTGAAGGAGATCAAGCGTCTGTCTTTGCACTTTCGGCGGTTTACACAGAACTTGATGTAAAATCACAGATTTCCATAAACATGCTGTCCCTTGTGTGATTCAAATAACTGTCACAGTGACGGTTTACGTGGTATTGACGTAAAAACACAGACAATTATGTTACATACGTCAAATGACGTAATTCGATTTGACAAAGGTAATAAGTAAAGTTAATGAGGAACACAAAAAAGTGATCCGACGAACCCGTCTAAGCAGTACCAGTCTAAAGACGCGAAAATTTAAAGTTTTGACAAACAACCTTCCGAACAACCGTATGAATTGTAACTCTCCAGGAACGATGGTTAGGAAACTACCCGCCTATATGACTGAAATACTGTTGGAAAAAAGGCGTAAAATGAAACAAACAAACAAACAATGTAGTACAATTATACACCGTTGAAACGCACTGGAATTTATTACAATTAATATAGTATTTAAATACATGTAATATAGTATTTAAATACAAGTAATTGTTAAGAATATATTTCATTATTGATGTGTTGCGTAAAAAAATAAATACATTTTAACAGCTTTTTAAAACGCACAAGGGTATGTATAACTGAATCATCCATGCGATATATCAATTGCTTCGTAAATCCATAATAAATCTTTATTTACCTTTTCAAATACTGAGGGCCATTAAAATCTGCTCGGTGCAAACCAATTTTCCAAATCTTTTTAAATATAAACAAACTAATTCCTTTGTGTGATTTTATCAATGCGATCAAGAGGACGATTATTTTACTAAAAAAAAGGTAAATAGACAGTCATAACTTATTTGATAAACGTTTAACAAAATATTGAAAGAAGTGGACGTTTTGTTTATATAAACTCAGAAGCGGACAGAAGTTTCACAGTTTATGAATTAGTTACTCAGTATAATATGATTTGATTGTAATACATTATGTTAACATTTGTAAATGTCATTCATCTTGGTTTATTGAATCAAATTTGGTTAAATAAGATTTTCTAAGATAGTAAAGTAGAAGACTACTACAGTCAGTATATCAGTAAAATAATTTGAAGAAATGAAAATAACTACATATCAAACAGATGTTAACAGTATGAAATATACATGTATACAATAAAACACGCGACATTGCGTAGTGTCTGTTTTAAACAGCTACATAAAGTAACACATATTAAAAAACAATACTACTTGGAATTCTACAAAACACCACGTACTCTACAAAAACGTGTATGCATTTGTTTTTATGCCATACATATGTATTATAATTTTTCAATTAAATGTTTCAAATAACGTTTTAAATAATGACAACGTGCAATTGTGTCACCCTATTGCGACTGATTTATATGATGTAAATGTTGAGAATGTGAATACGTATATAAGGGAGGTAAATGTACAGTGTACATATTATACATTTCTATAAAATATAGACTTTAGAGTTATCCCTCTTAGTATTAGCTATAACAAGTCCCTTGTAATTCTTCCGAGAATGGCTATATACAATGTCAATGTTTTAAATGTTTTATATGTATATTTAATTGTATGGATGAGACTATAATAAAGAATAAAATAAGTCATATCGTGTAATAATGCACTTTATTGCCCTATCAGATTTATAGGGCGAAAGTGTAAAGTGTGTTAGAATAATAGCTTTACACATCGTCACATTGATCTGACATAAGGCAATACAGTTTCGATCTCATTTTGCCAACACTTGCAGAACTTTAAGTTCTTATGGGGCAACTGTTTGGAGATTGCAGACGTTCTCGATGGAGCGTTATCGTTTTTAAAACACGTAGTCGATCACATGCCGTTAACTAGTAAATACAGTTTAGTAAAAGCACATTTAAGTGACGTCTCATGTATGCTTTGTCTGGGCTAAGGAGCAAAAAGACTAAACTCTGTTTCGTGTTATTTCTGTTTTTAAATGTTCGCCCTGAGGCTTCGCCTTCTTCGAGACATTTAAATTCAATAGTTTAGCCTTTTTTATAAAATAAATAAAAAGAAACTTAAATGAATTACCCCAACGGGAATATTGAATATATTCACGACTCGGTTTGGTAACGTAACGAGATTATCGCAAACAACCGATCAAGTCTAGCAGCGGTACCACATAGTCATCTTGCGTTATTGCTTTAATCTTGAACCAGAAGCCCTTAGAACCAGAAGCCCTTAGAAATTAATTTTGACTGAAAATTGTTTGCAAAACTATTAGCCGTCCTCAAGAATTCCCGTTGTTTAGAAAAAATCAGCTGTGGAGAAATCCAATAGAAGCTTGTTACTTTTTATTCAGTCGTTTCTATTGAATTAACCTATATAGTTGTTTGTTGTTGTTTTCTCTTTTTATCATTTTTTACAGCTATTCAAACGCATAGTATGAATGTAGATGTCGCAGGTTTTGTCTTACATGAACGGATATATACGCAATTAAGGTTTTTACACTTTGTATATTATATAATCATCAATATGTTGTTTCTTTCTTTCTTTACTTTTTTTGATAATAAATATCTTAGCAGTTCTGAGTAATCCAGGGGCCTCTGCTTCAATCCTTGGTTTAGGTGAATTAATTTTAGTTTTTTTGTTACTACGATATCAATGCAGTTCTTGTTTTAAGTGAAAAACGTTCTGGAAAAAAATTCTTAGTAAAAGCATGATGTTCTTGGTGTACGATAAATACTAAAACTGTTAAGCTAGAACGTAATCAATTACTGTTTGTTTAAATTTAGTTTACTTTGTAGCGTAACAAACAATAATAAACGAGTTATCTAGTTAAGCAATGCATATGATGGTATCCAATTGTTAAAAAAATTGTTTTCACAAAAACGTAACTTCAAGCTTAATTTGAAGTTTGCAGCTTCGTGATTTGCTAATTTACTTTATTAAACTGATTTAAATTATTTAAAATGTTTAACTTAGAAAATTGATCTTTATTTTGAGTGATCTGTGTAATAAAATAGCACAGTATGTAGTTAGGATGCACAGTAGGTCTGAGTGATAAGCTACAAACATCTGAACGACATACTGTGCTATATGTGCATGTATAACACCAAGATTTAACACGTTAAGAAATAGATATAGTTGAACTACATTTTTGGCGGTGAAATTTGTTTTCGCCTTAGAATTTCTGAAAGCAACGTTCTTTAAGTTCCAGTTGGTTTAAAAAAAAATCGTTTAAAAAGACATTTTGAAAATGTTGATAAATCGTTTTGTGCTTATTTACTTATTTATTTATAAAAATTTATTTATTTATCTTTCTATTTAATTTCAATAAATTACAGAGTATTTATAGTGAAATAGAAATGAAACGGTTTTTGCACGCTCTGTTTGTCACTACAGTGCGACGTCTAGTTAACAACACTTCAGGGGTATGCAAATCGTTAATCACTGAATTAAAGATATTGGTGTCCGGATTTATTTTCTTAGTGAGACTATTGTCATTTTAGAGCAAAATGCAACATAATTTGTTTTTTTATTTCTCAGACGTTAAAAATAAATGAGTACGGGGGGATAAGAACGGCGAATGTATCTGTTTTTAAATATATCACGCTTCCGGCCTTCTTTGTTTATATAAGGGACATCTCCGACAGCGTTACAGTTTGTAATATAGTATTATTATTTGATTATTTTCCCAGTCATAATATTATTTGTTTTGATAGGAATCATTTGTTGCCAAATAACAGTTTCAAACGATGGATGTGATAGAAGCTAGTGTACCAGTAGCATGTTTTCCACGATATCAGTACACGTTGAAGATAAGAAAAGATTTGGCCAAGCGGTATAACTGTCTAAATAAGAACAAAATAATAGATGATTGTAAACCACTGATAGAAGATGTTAATGATGACAATATTCGCATATTTATGTGCAAATCAGAAGAATCCACCGACCAATTCATAGATATTAAATCAATTATTCCGAGAAATCGGAACACCGTTAATGAAAACAGATATAAACTCGAATCCTTGGAAAGAGAATCTAAATTGTACAAAAATGCATACTGCATTTTCTTCAAAGATATATTGACAAAATTAAAAAAGTTTCCCGAGCGTACTATTCTGATAGGAAAGGATAACAAGTCAACGGTCGTTCTGTCAAACATGTTAAGAAGCCAAAATCATACTGTGGTTTGTCTTGTGGAAGAAGTTGGCGCTGCTTTATCGACTCATTTAGAGAGAAATGCTCTTGCAGGAATGAGAGTTGCATGTGACAAACTTTATGTCATCCTTACTGGAAATACTACTAAAGATATAAGCTACATAGTTAAATTAAGTGCAGCTATTGTATAAGTTTTGTCTGATTCTTTTTTTTTTCTCAATGATATTTGATTAGTTCTGCATGATATTGATTCAATGATCCAGAAGCCTATTTGTTTCATGTTTTGAAATCATTTAATTTTTCATAACCTTTCGAAGCAAAAGATATCTTCAGCCGTCGAGATTTCGTTTTCAAAATAAAACAGAAGATATTGTTAAAATGAACGGTCTAAAGATTTAACTGATAATCAAATGAAAAGGCGATTTATAGAAGAAAAAGAATGAAATTAATTTGTCATTGGTAAAACAAATAATGTCGACAATGTAAGTCTTTAATACAGAAACTATGTATTAATTACTCTTCAATAGGAAGTGCAATTGAATAAGTTATAAATGTTATACACAGAGATAAAATAACACATATTTATATACATTTTAAGGAGAGTCATCTGTGAAATCTGAACACGTCGAGTCAACAGAACAACGGTCAAAATCAGCAGGATCGGGTGGTAAAATGTTTCATTCTTGACTGTGTTGTACAAAATTATTCTAAATAATTATAAATTATCATAAACATACGTCTTAAAACAGCACTGTTGTACATTGATAGTAATTTATGTTCAAGTATACTAACATCTTTGTACAAAGGACATTTCTTCATTCACGTTATGTTAACAATATTTCAGTCAAAGATTCACCGAGACAGGCTTACCAACACCTGTCGGTAACGACTGAACAAATACCATGTGTAAAAGGGAAACAAGGTACAAACTAAAATTCTGAATTAGATTTTTATTATTCTAAGTTTGATTTTATATCAAGATACTTGAAAAACTACGGTGTCCTATTTCGTCCACAAAATTTCGCTAGTAACGCGATAATTATCGCGTCATTAGGGCGAATTTTATTACTAAATTTCGCATGTCTTAAATTGCGCTAATCTCTCGAGCGCCTTTTCTTGAGAACAGGGAAACTTATACTAGCGAAATTATCGCCTAAGTTTCGTATGTTGTGTGTTCCTCACGCGATAAATATCGCGTTAAAGGGCGCGCATGAGAGACTAGCAAAATTTAAACATGCGATAATTACCGCCTCTACAGGGCGAAATTGAGACTAAATTGCGCATGTATTCAATTTCGCTAGTTTTTTATGTGATAATTAGCGCCATTCAACGTGATGATTATCACGTGAAGAAATACACAACATACGAAAAATAAGATGATAATTATCGAGTTGAAATTGTTGAATATCGCTTGTATAAGTGTCCCTGGTTTATGGAAAGGGCAATCATTTTCGCTTGAGAGACTAGCGAAAGTTAGGACCTGCGAAATTAAGTATTAAATTTTGCCCTTTATAGGCGATAGTTATCGCGTGTTTACTAACGAAATTTTATGGAAGAAATAGGACACCGTATAAAACTAACATCTTGTTTAAATGCTTGTCGTTAACTTGTTGGTTCCATGTTCTTGTTGTAAGTCAATTTGAACGCCCCGCTGAGGATATATCTTTAATTTCAATTTACGTAACGACTTGTTAGTTTTAAAGGTCATTTATTTAAACATGGCTTCTTGCAAAATTATACATACTTGCTGTCAATGGCAGATAAGCCAAACAGCAATGGATTCTTTACTTACTTTGGAGGCTTTGCTTTATGTCGGAACGAAATCACATTATTTACTTCAAACTATGGTGGCTGATTTGGAACGCTTTTGTGCGTCGTGTTGGCGCTAGCGACAACAGGACAAAGCGCCAAACGGCGCGTTGTCGGACTTTCGTCTTGTCGTTCTGTCGTTAACGATGTACGCAAAACGGTGCGTTGTCTTGCGGCGTGTTGTCGCGATGTCATATTGTCGCTCGGTTCAAATCGAAGGATTGGCTTATAAGCTAAGCGACAGGGCGACATCGCGACAACGCACCGCACGACAACGCGCCGTTTGGCGTGCATTTCTAGAGACAGGACGACAAGACGACAGTGCGACAACGCGCCGTTTGTCGCTAGCGAAAAGGCGATAACGATATGGGTTGCGTTGTCGCTCTCGTGCAATTTACCAAATCAGCCATCATAACAAACCTTAACAATTCAACTTAAATGGTTAACATGTTACTCCCGATCACTGTGTCATGTCTAGCAAGCTTTTAAAAGTCAACTTGTATATTTGTTCGTGTTATGCGTAAAATATATCATAAAAATCATAAATGGTTTAACGATTTTCGTGTTCGGTATTTTTTTTAGGAAAGATCAAAAGTCCAAAAAGCGGAACTCCAGTCGAACTATCAGATACAGACTCAGAGTTGATTGAACGCCTTTATTACGAATTTGTTGGATTATTTAACAGAAGCATTCTTCCAGAAAATGAAAAACCGAGTCATTCTGAATGCTTGTACAAGATTGATAAAACGGTTTGTAGTTCACTTTTCAGTTAGTAACAAAGTATTAAGTAAAACTCCTTTTTCAATATTCTAAAGTAACGTTACCATACCGTTCAATAAAATGCAATTTAACTTGTGAATAGATGTTTATTAAAACACTACGAGTATAAATATTTTGCTTCAGTAAAATAGGTTGGTTAATTCATGTTACAACGATTTGCTTTTGTCTTACAGATATTGCAAGAGTTACAGGAGCTGAGTAACTCGATAACAAGTTGTGGATATCGTTACAGTACTCTTCAAGTAAATGTCAATGTCAAAACGATATCCGATGATCTAAAACAAAGTATCGGACATGTAATGGAAAAACATAATATAACAAAATACTCTGTAGTACCCTCTGTTATAAAGGAGTTTTCAACGTGTACTGTAGGTCAAGGTGTAAGAGTCGAATATGTCAAAAATGAATTTTATACTGGTACACTCGGCGGATTTGCTTATACATCTTCAGGAGAATCAAAGCGTGATTGGGCCATCTTATCTAGACATTTTGCTAAATGCAGTTTTGACAGAAAACTGTACATAGCAAAGCAAGAAAATGTGTATATCGGCGAGATTATGAAAGAAGTTAAGGACGATGAGACAAATAAAGAATACCTGGATGTCGCTGCTGCATCACTGGATGATAACATATCATTCGATAAAACATACGTTAATGAAAAGAATGAATCTGTCCAAGGAAAACTTTTCTCTTATGATGCTAAGAAGCTTATGTGTTTACCAGTTCACATTAAAGGAGCTAAAACCGAACTAGGCCTTGGAACAATTTCTGTTCCGGAGCAAATCGCAGTTCAAAACGACAATTTGGATGAAAACTACATTATTGTAGAAGATAGAGAGGAAGGCAATGCTTTCTGTCAGAAAGGCGACAGTGGAGCCATAGTGTGTGCTGAGAATCCGGACAAATATGGAGAAGAAGTCCATTTGATTGCAATCGTTATGGGAGAGAATATGAGTAAAAAGGGTTCATATACTACGGTCAGACTTGACAAGGGTTTAGAGCAGCTGAAATCCGTAACAAACAAAGATTTCAACATGTATTGAATTAACGTATCATTTCAATAGTAAAAATAATAATGCCTGTGAGATGTCAATATGTCAGATGTTTAAGCAAGATAAGCTACAAATGTTCCTTAAATTTCATCAGCTACGTAATTAACAATGTTCAACAATTCTTTATGTGATTCTAAGAAACAGTTTCAGAATTTCCTTTTGTATATGAATATTTACTGTTATATATTTGTTTTTGAAGTATAATAGTAAAGTTAAGCGTATACATTTTTGTATTTGTATTGAAACGATAGAAAATGAGTGTGAAGTTACGTAATTTCGATTACAATTTACCATGCTGCAAATATATATTCATGATCTCTTTCATCGTTTTTTCAAACTTCATAAACTAGCATTTCCTTCAGAACTAGTTTTTTTTTCAAATTTCTATGGCTTAAATAGGTAAACAATATTTCATCGGAGACGTTTGTTGTTTTTTGTTTTTTTTTTTGCTATAAACGAAGCTTACACGCAAGATTATACGCAAATGCAAAATGACAGCAAACGAATGGTGTATCACTAGAGCTATGCACTAAATACATTAATCAGCGCCGAATAAAATGCATCACCAACGAATGCGCAAGTTAAAGAAAAAGTATTACGACACGGAAATTATATTACGTCTGTAATTGTGCTCGTTTTACTCTGTTACAGTCGTTTTTGGCGTTTTCTTTTCACAAGTAGTTGATAAGAGAGGATGATAGGACAGATTTTTTCTCTTATTTTAAACATATGAAACAATGATTAGAAATGTATGCAACCACGTGATTTAAAGTCCGTGATGAAACTGACGATGATTTACATTAGATACTTGCGGTTATTCATACCAAAAACTGAGAAAGTAATTTTAGTCAAATACTGATGCTTCGTTTAAGTGTTTTGTTTAGTAGCATACACCATAAATGATTTAAATAAACCATAAAAAGACTCTTATTAGCATAATTTTATATCTTCCTAAAAGTGAAACTGAAGTCCAACACAATTGCCGATTGCACTCGACTGCGATCTAGACAAAATGGTATAAAAATTGGCAAACAATTGACATTTTATTGGTGGTTAATTGTCGCAGACGGTTGATAAATAAATCAGGTGTTATGATTCATTTCAACTTCCATTTCTTCTCCGGATGACCTTTGTTGACCTTTAAATTGTGATAAGCATTTACTGATAACACTAACAGCATCTTCGATGGGGGTAGCCATATAATAATGATCCATTTTACCTTCAAATATGCTCACTGCTCGTGTATCTCTACCATGAAAAGCAAAAACAAGAGAGCCAGAATCCCCTTGCGTTGCAAACGGTTTTGAGTTAAGACTATTTTCGATTTGAGTTTGGTTAAACAAAGTAATATCTACACCTTTTCCTCTTTCTTCAAGTTTATTTGTTCTAACTGATGTACAGTGATCAACATATCGTCCTTCAGTTAAACCGCTAGAACAACCAAATTTGTACAAAAAGAACATTGCATTCTCTAGCTGTGTCTTTTCGAGAATTCTCCCAGATGAAAAATGGAAACGGTAACCTGAAGAATTTCTGTTTATTATTAATATTCTTTAATATAATAGCAATCAATTTACGCATAAAAAATACCAAGAATAAAAAATTAAATGGAGATTACAAATAGCAAAAAGTGTTTCTTTATCAGTTCCTTTCCTATAAGGCATAAATATTTGATACAGTTTCATAAATTATAAGTAAAAAGAAATTTGCATACATAACTTTTTGAAAGATAGATAATAATCTAAAACGATATTACTCTTCATTAAAAGACGTATCCATTATTATATTTTAACTTTTAACTTTGGAATGGAAACGGTATTATGTGTCAAAACAACACAATACATATATATTTGGGTGATCTTTACAAACATGAACACAAGGTTCTATACCTGTAAGCGGACGGAAGATATCATCTGGAAAATAGCCATCATCGGGCTCTCGATCTCTATTGGTTTGTACCAATGCCAACTCCATTCCACCTTCGTCTTTGTTACCTTCTTTATAGACGGCCAGTTTAATTTTGCCAAGGTGATGTCTAATGCTGGTATCGCCTACTGTGTTTGATTCAGGTGGTTGGAAAGTATTGTTACCAGCGAAACCGTAGTATATGTAATCGTGACGACTTTTCGTTAACGCCTCCATTTGCCTATTGTCAAGAGCAACATGCACACTTGTTAGGAAGTACGTTTCCGTGTGATTTTGTAACTGGACAAAAGGCCCTATCGTTCCTTGTTTGGTACCATATCCGCTGTCAATTTCGCATCCCATTTTAACCTTTTGATGTAAGTCACCAGGTTTACCACAAAGACAGAACACGCCTTCTCTTACATCGAAAGGGTATCCAACGACAGTTTTGTCGAATGATTTTTCTTGAAATGGAATCAAACCCTTAATTTGAACATATAATGCTACACAAGGAATGTTTTCCATGAGAGATGTCTCCGTTTGGAACCCTGAAGATTTTACCCAACTTGTTGTAAGGCCTTAGCATTTTCTTTTACAAATGCCTTGACATTTTCCATTTCTAGTAATTTGCATGCGTATGTTTGTTGGAATTTGTATATATTTTCATTTTCTAAAATATGTGTATCTGATAATTCATCCTCACATCGCTGGTATGTCTTGAATTCACATTCGATTTCGATTTTCTTACTTGTGTGTATAACAAATACCAAGTTTTTTTGTTTGTCCTGACTCGATCTATGCGCCGGCCACACATGTAAAATCGAGGATGATTGTTGTTTTACATAGTCGCATATATTGCGCAAGATCGCTCGAAGAATATTTGATGAAGCTGTGACTGTATTGTAGATTTCGAGAAGTATTTTTTCGTTAGGCAGCAGTTTATCTTTTAACATACTCATGGCTGTAGCTTCATTGAATTGTTCCCCAAGACATCTCTCCCATGCACACGGATCTAGAAAAATAAAAACAACAATTGGTATGTAAGATTTCGTGTAATAATATGAGCATTCATTTTAATTATATTTCATATTTATTCCAATTATCAAGTCAAATAACTGTTAATTTGATTTTCATGAGATATGTTAATTAACAACAAGAAAATGAATATAAAATATATCTTACACGACATGGCTTATGCACGATATAGAATAGTTTAAAGACAAATTTAAATGCAGCGGAGAATATGTCACGGTATAGAAAGTTTCACTATTGAGTGGAGGAAATGTGAAATCGATCGAATAACTGAGACTGTATAGCGGAATGGTAGGCTCGACATTTGTTTTACTATCAGATACTTGACAACAAACTGGGGGGAGCGTTACTGTAATATCATTCGAAACCATTTATATCATTTTCTACATTAGACGAAATTCAGTATAGCGGGACAATATGTCACGTTATAATACTGTTAACTCATAAAAGATAATTCGAAGAACGGTAGTCCAGGGTCCCGGGTTATTGTTTGTTTGTATGATCGGGTTTTACGTCACACCGACAAAGAAACGGTCATATGGCGACGTTCCAGCTTAACTGGTGGAGAAAGACCTCAGGTGCCCTTCCATGCATCATTTCAGGCACGAGCACGAACGGGCATCTGTGTAGAACCACGGACGTATCGTAACTAGCTGCATAGCTTCCTCACATGAAATAATTCATTCAATGTTTCTGTCGGGATTCGAACCCACAGCGATGAGGGGCAAGCAAGTTGTTTGAAGTCAACGACTTAACCTCTCGTCAACAGCCGCCCCGGGTAAGAGTTCCATGCAAGATGCAAATGTTTTCTGATACATGCAAAGAAGATTGCGGAAGATCAAACATGCCTTGCTCTTGTCTCTGATATTATGACCATGTATATTTATTTGTATTAAGTTATCAACAAGTAATGTGTTTGCCTGACGGAACTTATGCAGAAGTCATGTTTAACAATGTATTATTTTGTTTTGTATTTGTCTTTTATTGATTTCCGTAATTTTGCTTTTTATTTTTTGTAATAGAAAGAACTATACAATTGATTTGTTATCCATAAATAATGCACGACCGTGAATAACTTTTATCATGCTAGACAGTATTAGGATTACATTTAAATTCAATTATGATGAATTTCTTTCTAATATAAATTATCTGATCATATTTTAATGTAGTAATACGTGAAATGTTGTTAAGAACGCTTTAACTATATCCTCTACTTCAAATGTATTTGTTTTTAAGGACATCTGAGATAAACCATATCAGATATATGAATATTTAACTCTTAAACCATGTGCATTAATAAGATTTAATTAATAAAATGTATTTAAGAAGGGAAAAAAAATAAAAGCTATTCAAATATTGATTGTTCACATAAAAAAACTAAAACAAAAAAAAACACACAAGAATATACTTGCCTATTTTCCATGTGTGAGTATTCGTGTTATTGTAATTTGTTAAACATAGATCATGCTGATAGTTATTGCTGCTTTGATCTGCATCCATCTTTTGTTCTTCTTTATTTAAAATGTAATTATTGAATTCTTTAGTTAATGTAGGTGTTGAGTCGTCTTCGTTTTTTTCACAAAGTTTGGTTTCTGCATCTAAACAGTTTCATGTTGTGATTTACATACTTAATAATGAAACTATAAAAGTATTAATAATAACAAGTTTTATATATAAGCAACACAATAAAAAATGCATTAAATGACAGAAAATTTTGCAGATTCTAACCTAAGGGTGGTTAGAAATCTACATTATCATTGAGTGCACACGTTAAACATTTGCGCACATTTTATTACAATTTTACTGATGTAAATGCTATAAATAAATCATTTTTTTATAAAATCACATACAACGTCATAAAATGAGATGTAAGATGATAGAAATTTCGAAACTTAAAAAGCTATTACTAAAGCACGAAATTGGGAGTTGAGAAAAAATACACTAGCATTAAAAGAATGCATATAGCTTTTTGGGGAACTCACGATATACCTTCTGTTTTGCATTCACTGTATCCCTTTGTGTCTTCAGAATTTGATTGGAGCTTAATATTTGTATGTGGTGTGGCTAAATCAGCGTCTGTAAGCCGTTCGTTAGATATCTGAACAGTCCTTTAAAGGAATTTAATTAAACACTTATTACAATCACTTTTTGATCTGCTTTATTAATAGATTAATGCTACATGTATTTTGATTGTTTAAATTTGCGGCACTTTGAAACAACTGTTAGTATAAAATGAAAGGGTAATTACGTCAATATGTCATTTTGCTTCTGTACACAGGATTATGAAATGATAAAATTAAAGCAGTTTCTGGTTATAAAAGGTGTTAAATAGAAGAATATGCTTCACATTAATAAGTTTATGTCAATTTTGGACTTGTTTAGTTTCTACAGATATTGTTTCCATTCGAATGTTTTGAAGGCTATAAACTTATAAACACATTCAAATCTTACCCTAGAACCAACCAGTACTACGCAATGAGTGTAAAGTTCCTTGCTCAAGGAAATACAAAATGTAGTATCCTTTCCCGGATATTACCTCATAGCAAAACGATATTTATCTAACTTGCATTCCATCTTTAAAGTACAGGCAACTCTAATTAAGAAAATAACACCCCTTTTCAAAAGTTTAAGCCCTCCAAATAACATGAATCAATGTTTTTCGTGCGTTAAATACGTGGGAATTGACTAACAAGTGTATAGTTTAAGTATCTATTACCTTAGACAAACGTTAAGGTAACTAACCCAGACAATGTAATGTATAGGTATATTTATTGTCTCATTCACTTTCTTTCTTCTTAATATAATGTTTTGGTGTATAGATCATGTAGATGGGTTAGTTTATTGATTACAAAGGATACTTAACCGCCTAGACTATTTTATTATACTTAATCTGTCTGATTCATATTTAAAGGAGAAATTTGCTAGAATTTTAAATTAACGTCCATCAAGCTTCGTTAAAAACAAATAGTACAGATATAGTAAAACGAATGACTTACATCGTACTGTCCGACGATTCATCTTTACAGTCAACGTCAATTACATTTTCATCAGCATAATGGATGATATTGACTTGTGGACCAACATTACAAATGCTTGCTTGTGAACCAACATGACTATCACCATCAGCCTTTTGTGAAGAAATGAAATGTTTTGTACTCACAAATATTCATTTTATTGGAATTATTCCTTCCTGCTGTATCTTACTCAGCTCTACTCTACGCTTCCTTATTACAACCTACATAAACGTACCTATTCTACCATACATAATAACATACATAGAAAAATGAGTCGATTTTAATCTTTAACTTTATTATCATGTTCATTTTCGTTATTTTTTTTATAAAAAAACTTTATTTACATTTTTTAAAATTAAATTTCATTTGAACTATGACATAATCGAAAACATATAATTATTTCATATTGATGTAGTAATAATCCTGAACAAAATCATACTAATGGATGAGATAATTGCTAATAAAGTGAAGAAATAAAAGTTATACAGCTGTTCTGATGGAGCTGCTTGAAATGTCTCTGAACCCTCTCGAATTGATGCTTCTACCGATACCCTGAAAAATAAATTCAATAAAACAATCTGTGTTCATTTTCATGTTGCCTTCTACTTTCAGAATTGTTTCATTTTTTTGGTTTTTATTTTTAATGAAAGGGAAATTTTATATAAAAAAATTATTATTTTAAAGCTGGAAAACTAATTTATATTTTTTTTCCCTAGTTTTAAAAAAACGTTCTCAAAGATTTAAAGGGGCTCTCAAAGGGAACAAAGAAAATAAAAAAACTAAAGTATTTTGGCAACTTTTTGCGGCTGCCGAAATATCGAATGTAAAGTACAAAGTATTTTTACAACAAAACGTACGACAATTTTCATTGTAAGAGAAATCTTACCATAAATATCCTTTAAACAAAATTTCTTAAGAAAATCTTAAGTGTAATTTTTGTCATATCCGTAGTATGTTTTTCACTTAAGAGTAAAACATGTATATGTATATTTTATCTACACAGACCAGAAACACGGTGTATAGTCAAAGTGAACAATGGTTGTTAAAAACGCGTTGCTGAGACATTGTTCGTTCCACCAACGGACACCGGTTATTTACTAATAATTGCTATGAGTGGATACAAAAAAGTCAGAATATATAAATGAAATATAAAGAGAATCTGCAATGCTGAAGACGTTTAAGATAATTAACATTGAGTACATCTAATAAAAAAAACTGGACATCCGTAGATAGATTGTAGACACGTAGAGGTATTTTCTTTACATACTTCACTATGTTGCCAATCATATCTTTAACAGCAGAGAAAAATTCTATATTTAGAAGCAAACTTTTATAAAACTAATTTCAAAATAACTGCAATGAAGGAAAGTTGTTTTAAACCCTTTTCACCATTAACAAAAGGAAGACGGACAAAACCCCACACGTCAAAACCTCACACTTCAAAATTTTATAGAGTGGACAAAACCCCATATCTTAAATTTAATAGAGTGGACATGACCCTACACTTTTTATTACTTATATGTATAGACCTTTGACTGACAATAAAAGAAGTGACATTGTTGACACTTTGCATAATAAATGTTAATTAAAATTAATGAATGTTTACCCTTTGATTGTTATTTAACAGTTTGTAATACTTGAATGTTTTACCCTTTGCTATTTATCTAACAGTTTGTAATATTTGTATAGTCTATCATCATTTAATCATATTGTATTGTGTATTGAAATACCATTACTTATCATGATCAAAGGAACTATGTAAAATAATTAAAGTAACTATATCAAACTTTAGTTCTTGTGGCTGGGTCATATGGGGGTTGCGTTCATTGAACGCCGCCTTTCCTTGTTGATCTTGTTTATCATATTTTATTAAATATTCTGTTTTATTCTTTTCTAACAAGATCAAAATCAATTGAATTGTATCAAATAGAATTGTATTTGGCTCTCAACTGCTTGCAATCAGTGCAGAACCATATTTTACAACCGGCAACACGTGATTTTATTATTGACTAAATGTTGACGTTTACGAATCGTATCTTAAAATGATTAATCATCATGACAAATGTAAGCTTGTGTGTTTGTTTTTTTTTTTCAAATGCCGCTTCTCATCAGAAAGTGTGGTTATTTTCAGTCACAATTCGCGTAAAATAAAGCCTGTACAGAGCCAGAAATTTGTTAACATGATCCTATGGATATTGACTATGAATCCATATCATTGATTTATTTGAACAAAATTGGGATATGTTAAAAATAATTAATAGTTACAGTACGTCAATTGTTGTTTTTTACACCGACAAATATACTAGTACGGCTGTCGACGGTTGAACGGATGTCTGCCAATTTGATTATACGGTGTGAGATATATAGAGCGCTTTTATCAAACAAAATTTAGGGGTTCGTTATGGAAAATTGGGTAAATTCCATAATCAGTCATTATCAGAATAATAAAACTTTGTTCTAGAATAAGGAAAACCCGAAGTACTCTTATGTATAAAATTATGTATTTAAAGGACAAGAATTCCTGGACACTAACTGGTTTTCAGTTCGTTTGCTTTTTTGTTTTTTTTTTCCTAATTAATAAATCACAAGTTAAAAGCACTATACGACAACGTATTAAAGGTAAAACTAGAAATGTGTCCATAGGACACTGATGCCCCCACACTCCACCGATTTGTCAATCTTATGTCTCTAGGTCAATTTTTTTTTTTTTTTTTTGGCTACATCTGCCCAAGTTGAAACTAAAAATCTTGTATTAAGTAAAGAACAAATACTACAAATACTAAATAAATCCACAAGAGAACCCCAAGGTGCATAAGTACACAAGCTGAGCAACATTCTTGGAAACTTTCAGGCCGACAGGTCATAAACTTTTTGAGTTACGTGCAACACAAGTTAAATATTGTAATAAGTCAAGGGCAATAACTCTAAAAATACTAAAACTATCCACACGAAAAAACCCATGAGCACAACTACACATGCTGAGCAACATTCCTGTAAGGTTTCATGACTCTAGGTCAAATATTTTTTTGAGTTACGTGTGACACAAGTTGGAAATTGGAAATTCTAACTATGTCAAGGGCAAGTACTCTAAAAATACTAAGAATATACACACGAAAATACCCAGGTGCACAACTAAACATGCTTAGCAACATTCTTGTAAGGTTTAATGACTCTAATCAAATACTTTTTGAATTACGTGCGACAAATTTGAAAATTGCAAATTTTTACTAAGTCAAGGGCAATAACTATAAAAATACTAAAAATATCCACACATAAATACTCAAGTGCACAACTGTACATGCTGAGCAACATTCTTGTAAGGTTTCATGAATTTAGGTAAAATACTTTTTGAATTACGTGCGACACAAGTTGACAAATTGCAAATTTTTAGTAAGTCAAGGGCAATAACTCTAAAAACACTTAAAATATCCACACTAAAATAACTAGGTGCACAGCTACACATGCTGAGCAACAGTTTTGTAAGGTTTCATGACTCTAGGTCAAATAATTTTTTGAGTTACATGCGACACAAGTTGAAAATTGCAAATTTTTACTAAGTAAATGGCAATAACTCTAAAATATTAAATATATCCACATGAAAATACACAGGTGCACAATTTCATATGCTGATCAACATTCCTGTAAGGTTTCATGAGTCTAGGTCAATTACTTTTTGAGCTACGTGCGACACAAAAAAGGGAACGGACGGACGTACGGACAGACGGACGGAAGGACGGACGGACGGACAAGGGTAAATCTAAATGCCCCCCCCCCCTGTAGTGGGGGCACAAAAATATGACAAATTTGTATTCTGAACTGCCCATTTGTTAGAAAAGTTAGAAGTTTATAACGAAATATACATTGATATTTGTTATGAAAAATAAATTAGTAGTACAACTTGTAAATGTAGAGATATTAGGATCATAAATTAGCTATAGTTATAGAAGAAGGCTGATTCAGAAGAATAGATAGAGAAAAAACAGATGATGTGTGAAATGTAAAATGAAAGTTATTGAAAATGTGTACCATGTGTTATTAGTATTTCCATTTTATTCTGATTTAAGAGTACTTACTATTTCAATATATATAAACATTCATTCTTGGCCAAACAAAAAAAAAATGACTTTTTAATCGAGAAAAACGTTACGTAAACAATAGCTAAACAGCATATTCGTAAAACATTTGAGGAAAAAAATTGTCTAGATTTCTGTTAAGTTTTTTTCATTTTCTTTTTGCCAATGATATTAATTAAAAAACACTGTTTTTTCTGTTATTAATTGCTTTTAAGTAAATATGATAAATCAATCATCATACTTTTTGCAACTGTTTTTTTTTTTATCTTTGTTTGTTAAATGTATTTGTATTTATTTATATAATTAATGACTATACTCATATATATAATACTTACAATGTTAGATATGAACCGCAAATCATACTTGGCGATGGTCGTATGCCAATAAGCTATTAAACATGTCTTTTAAGTTAAGTTATTTGCCAAAAATGATAAAGAATGTAGATCCAATATACCTTTTTAAATCAATTTAGTTAAATATTGTTTTAAAATGCATTCAACAAGAAACTTTATACATCAATAGTTTATAACCTTAAGCAGATTGCATACATGCAATAGATACAGGAGACATACGTTTCATGTTTATTAAAAAAAAAATTAAATTGTCCAGCAAATATTTGTTTAATCATTAACTTGTTTTATTATTTAAACCGGGATTTTACCCCTCGCTGCATAGTTGTAGACATTTTATTTTATTATACCCCCGCACAACACAGTCTTTATATGTGGTATTGAGGTTAGTCATGATTAATAGATGACCCCTATTGATTTTGAGGTCACTTGGTCAAAGGTCTAGGTTACATGGACCTTGACATCAAAAAATGTGTCCGCCCAATAACTTAAGAAACCTTTGACCCAGACTCTTCATACTTGACATGGAGGTTGATCATGGCCATAGCCATAGGTGACGCCTATTGATTTTGAAGCCACTGGGTCAAAGGTCAAGATCAAAGGGCCTTGACTAAAAAAGCTTGTCCGCTCAAATGCTTAAAAAATGATTAGGTCAACATTCCCTATATTTAGTTTTAAGGTTGTTTATGACTAGTAGATGGCCCTTTTTGATTTTAGGTGAATGTGCCAAATGTCAAGGTCACATGGAGTTTTAATTTAATAAGCTTGTCTGCTCAAAGGCTTAAGAATGCCTGTCCGCACTGTATTTGATTTTGACATTTTCACATTTGAAGCATGTAAAATACATAACTTAGCAATGAGCTTGCTGAGTAATCTTAGATTGGCAAGAGGGTAAAAAAATGTCCTTTGCTCTAAATGGCCTCTGTTGATTCTGAAAAAGTGGTTAGCGGGGTTATTTATGCCATGACATTGGCAGTTCTAGTTATGATAACTTCACCTCCGATATATGTTTTTATTTTATGTACAAAGACAATATTAAAAATATACTTTGGTCATCTTTGGGTAAAATATTTTTTATCTTAGAAATGTATTAAAATCCATGAAATTTTTACTGAAAATGTTTAATTTGAATAAAATAATGAATAAACTATGTATGGAAAGCTGCATTCCCTATTACAGGTCAAGTAAAATTGATCTTTTCTTTAAAAAAACTGCCAGTTTTTTTAATGACACTTTATATATATACATGTTTATTTTATGGATACAAAGATACTGTGTAGCAATTATATATACTTTTAAAAATCATATTTAGCATAGTATATCTTTAAACATATTTTTGAAATCAATTTCAATGAAATATAATTATAGAAAATAATTAAGCTCGCTAATTATTGGGGCTATTCGTTGCCAAAAATCAAGCCTTGTTGATCTGAGTTGTACAGTTTTGTTTACGGAACAAAATACAATTGGTATTTCTTTGTATGTAAACTCCAAATAGAGAAATACAGAATCCTTAATAAAGCCCAACACAACAAAAATGAAACATGCTTTGCAGGCTCGTTTGATTGAGCCTGTTTTATTGGGCGGGTAAATGGAAAGGGGCAAGTTTACCGTCCACGCCCCTAGCACCGGCTTTAGCAGAATTCACATTTTAACACAAAAAATGGTGAAATTTTGAATTTGGTAACAATCCGCAGATGTGTTTCTTACGGCAATTATCATGGAACCTTCAATGTGACACAGTAGTGCCATCCATGAAAAGCCGGCGTATGGTCCCCCAAGTAATAAAAATGCGTGTGCCCTAGACGAGAAACAATGGGCGGAACTAAATAAAATGGAATTTTGAAAGGGGGTCTGAGGTTATATGGAAGCCTGCAATATCACATATATTACGTCAAAAGACAAATTTAAAAAAAGGCAGGCAACATATCCTAAGAGTGGTTTTTACAGTATTTCAAGTAGGAAAACTGGAACCACGGCCAAGTTTGTAAAAAGGTCAAATAGAAGAAAATTAAAGTACCACATAACATGTATACCAACAATAATGTCGTGCTGAACGATCTTCAAAGGATCGAAAATATAACATCATTGATTAAAATGTACGGGGAGATATTTTACAGCAACCACATGGCACAAACAACACGGATGTGACAATGAAATAGAGAAAATAAAGAATCCCTAAAGAAAGCCAACACAACAAAATGAAAATGTTGCAGGCTCCAATGTTGCATTCTTGGATTGAGTTTGCCCGATTTACAATTGTTAATATGTATTTCAACAGAATACATTTTGTTAAACCCGACAAAACATAAACTGTTTTTCTGATAGTATCAATACCAAGTGTTCATCATAGCATGCGAATGCTCATTGTTCGTGTATACGCCGACAAAACAGAAGTTACTTTCTTAGCTTTACATTGTCAAACGCATCATGATTCGGTGTGTGTTTTTTAGGTTTATTTTAGCTCGGCGCCGGAAATTCCATATGTCCGAAATCTCAGCGTCCATGCAGGTTCAGTCTAGAAGTCTCACCGGGGACGTCTTTTTCAAGCTGATCTTCCTAATCATGTTCTTCGTTCGTTGGAGAAAAGACATAAGTGGCATTTAGCATCATGTTCCGTGACGGCAGCAAACAGGCGGTTAACATAAAACGGCTCTTGTTAGCACCACCCTCTCGAGTTAGACACGACAGGTCAACCAATCGTCTCTGGGTACTTGCGACGACTTGCCCTTGACCTCCGAGTGCCTTCTCCTAGACGTGCACGCCTCGGGAGGGATTTGAAGAATTAATACAATACAGACCAAATTTTGGATGTTTGTCTTTCCTAGTAGTAGCATTTATCTATTAATTTAGTAACCTTAATTTTAGCGTATGACTTGACTAGAAAAAAACTTTTAACAATAGTAAAATTAATAAATAAATTAATACCAAATTTGTTTGTACCCTTTCATACATAACATTTCAGTTACTTAAGACGACTTGCCCTTGACCTGCCGAGTGCCTTCTCCGCGACGTGCACGTCTCGAGAGGGATTTGGAGAAGACACGATTCGGATCAGCATAATCCAGGTTTACACGTTTTTCAATAGGAGATAAAATACGCGCCGTCCACTACATCATCGTAAATAAACCTATTTATCCGCTCATGTTCGGTATTAACCGTCAGCGACAAGAAGGAAACAAAAACACGCACCGGCGTAGTTTCCGTTTACCATACCTTTTAGGTGTTTAGTGTTTAGTTATTCACCAAACATAATTCTCTTGCATGATTGCCATTTTATGCCTTTATTCAATTAACATCAGCGAACTTTCAATGATTATAGGCCTATAAGTTTTGAAACGTTGTAGATTTTACATTTCCTAGAAAAAGAAACTAAAAAAAAAACTAAAAAAAAACAACAAAAAACAGACAAACTCACCAGCCTGAGGTTACTTACTGTCTTATGTTAGATATTTTAAAGGAAGTCAAAGTTACTGATAAGACTATATTCAACGACAAATAAATTTTACTGAGGGGATTCCAGTTTGCATAGGAATGAGTAACATTGACAGTTAAACTGCTACCTAGCTTAACACTCTTTCAAATTTCCAAGTCAACATCTGATAGAGATTTTGATTCGACTAAATACAAATACAGACCAAATTCTGGATGTTGTCTTTCCTAGTAGTAGCATTTACTATTATATTAGTAACCTTAATTTAAGCGTATGACTTGACAAGAAAAAACGTTTAACAATAGTAAAATTAATAAATGAATTAATACCAAATTTGTTTGTACCCTTTCATAAATAACATTTCATTATTACCATACTGTATAGATATTTTCCCATTTTTACCTTTTTTTCTTCAATAAAAATAATTAAATGAGTCCAAAGTTATGTATGTTGATAAGCAATTTATGTATACCTTGTTTATGTTATCTTTAAGAAAGCCATCACTTACAAAACTTATAAATATTCTGTGTAGTATTTCATGCACATAAAAATAGTTCCAGCAAGTCTAGGTAACAGCTATTGACAGCATGTATACACAGATTTTAGAGCTGTTATTGATTCAGTACAATGCATACAAGACGACTTTAACCTACGTCAGCTTACATAATTATATTTATAATAAAAGACTTAATAATTTGACATCCAATGACTCAAAATATCTCCCAATGGAGGTAAACAGAGATACTAGGATAAACTGGATATTTATTTCAACATTAAAATGGGACAAATTTACAAGTTTTTGGTTATAAAACGTAATTATCGACAGTAAACTTTGAATAGTTCCGTGGTAATACACTTCGTCAAACATTTGGGTTTTTCTACAACCCAATATAGTCCTTTAAAGAAAGAAGACACAGGCTTACTGTTCGGTTCTCTTTATTCGTTTTGACAAAAGTGACTTCCATTTTTCGCTTTCTAGTACTGTTTGCTAAATGTAAAGACATACGTATTACTACATCAACAGTTTAAACCATTGTAAACAAACCCAGACAATGTGGTTCCCTAATGTTTTTTTAACAAATTAAGTTTTTGCATATTATTATGCTCATTATCAGTATAAACGTTGTAACATTTTGTGACGATTGTTCTATTCTGCCTAGATTCTATAATGATATTTAGTGGTTTTATACCTAAATTCCCGATAAGTTAAATTGTAAACAAATATGTAATATTGTGTTTAAATGTATAGTTTAATCTTTTATAGATAAGTAAAAAAATACATAAAATTAAATGAATAGATTTAACAACCTATTTCGTAGCAATAATTTGATATAACTGGCATATTTATTATTTCTAAAATATCAGAACAATTCGCCCTTAAAATCATTCGATCTCAATGCCATTCGTACCAATATTCGGCCCATCATTAATATCTTTTAGATGCTTGATTTCTTCAACTTCAGTAAACGATCATTAAATATAACTACATTATTGGGTATAAATAGAGCTGCGGACAGTCAGTCTCTGCCCAGCTGCCTAAGTGTCAAAATCACAGAAACAATTAATTAGTATTTTAGATAAATTACTTGGAATCTTGCACTATTTACAAAGTATAGCATTTGCATCATTTTAACATTGCGTTAGGTGTAATTGTTATTACTAAAGTATTGAAAACTCGATATCCAAGTGGGTTTTCTATATATCATATAGCCTAAAAGTGTCACCCCAATTTTATATAAAGTTCAAGTTAAGTACATTAACTATAAAGGTACGTTACTGTTATAAACAGTAGTTAAGTAAACTTGATTCCAAAGTTTAATCACGTTATAATCATTTGTAACCAATCAACTGGCAAAGTAGCCATAACAATAATTATATATATAACAGCTAGCCCGTGCACGTTACAATTGTAACATTATATCTTAACCAAGTTTGCATTACTTTAATATCCTGTGCTTGAATACGTTTTAACAAAATCAGAGGATATTCAAAGTCAACTGTAATGCAGTTGATGTATGTGAAATTTATGACAGTTTTATATAATTTGAAATATTTTTGTACCCGCAAGAGTTACCTCTCTTTATATTCTGCTTTCGTGAAAATTGGCTCCGCCCATTAATTTTCGCCTATTTTCGTGATAATGCCATATATGGAAGTTGCAAAATCGTTTACAAATGTTAATCGCGTTAGAATGTAAAAAGGAAAGTGTGGTGTTGTCAACCTGAGAGTGTTAACTGATGCAGTTACATTCTTGACGCCATGATGCAAAGCATTAAACGTGTTATGTACGTTCTATCGTTTACATTTTTACATGTTGCAAATTTGAAGTTATACATTTCAAATACAGTTTGTAATTTATCTAATTTGCATGTTAACAGCTTCCATTTTATCAAATTGAGATAATCAAAACGCTTAATACCAGTGCAAGCAAAATGTAACTCTCGGATCAACAATTAGATTTTTACCCATTCTGTTAAGTAATTTCAATTCAAACTTTATTGTCAGAGTCACAGTTTGCAATATGTAAAAACATGTGAACATATACAATCATCAAGTTAGAAGCAGAAGTACACGAAACAAAAAAATACAATCTTGCCAAAACGTTTTACAAAAATAACGATCCAAGTATGGAGGGGAAGTGATTGAACTACATTTTTTACTATTTAAAAAAAGTTAAGCAAATTAACAGGTTGTAACAGGAACAAAAATACGAACAGCAGAAAAATAAACAATATAATACGGATTTCTTAAGCTAACACATATAATGAATATTAGTTTATACTTGTATATATATGTAAAAAACAATAAAGAAAGTGGGCACAATTTATAAGGTTTATAAGATGCGCTTGTGATTGTAACGCCCTATTCTTAAATAAGCAGTAGACTGACGTAATTTTACGTGGCAGATCTATAATTAGACTGGTGTAGAGATATTGATTGGCCAGTCATCCAGGTAGGTGTGACGCATTTTTTAACTCTAAATTTGAGTGGACATTGCTATACTCATGGACACACTGTAACCTAACGGGTCTTGCAGTCGAGCAGCACTTGTAAGACGTGCGAGACAAGCGAACTTGAAACAAGATGAAAGGTAACCTACTTTATTATAAGATGTTAACATAAATATTTTTATTTGGATATTAACCTAGTTTAATATGTAGTGAAAACACGAATTAAAACATTTTTCATTATGCAGTTACACCCGTATATGTAAATATGGAAATTTCTTAGCTTAACTTTTTCATGATATGCTGAATAGAATCACATAAATTATAGAGACGTGTTAAATCGTTACAGGTCATTGACTGTTTTTAGTTCAGTATATTTGGGTAATGGAATAGATGGCATGGAATGTACTTGTGTCTATCCTCATTGATTGAAGTATGGACATTTTAGAAGGAAATGCAGTTCATCATCAATTTCCTGGAGCGAACACAGATGGCAAATGCGCTGCTCGTGGACAATATAAGACTGTCTCCAGCGTCCTACCTCAACTGGAAGCCTATGGTTCCCTGTTCTTAAGAGGAAGAGGCTAGTCCTTGAAGTACACGGTAATGACAACAAGTAATTTTCTGTATTTAGATTATCTTTAAATAATTAATGCCCCAAACCTTTAGATGAGTTTCTTAAAGAAGCTGACCATCGTTGGAAGAATTGATCTATTAAAGTGCGCTTTATTTTTTTCTGGTCCTTCGGGATCATTGATGTCAGCACTACTGAATATTGAGAATTGAGTACCGCTCAAGCCAATGCTAGGGGCCGTGAGGGATGTTGCACGTATTCATTATCCCTCATGTACAGAGTCAATCAAACCGAGTCTGCAATTCTATTGTAATTTTGTTGTGATTAATGCTTCCGAGGGATCACTTTGTTTCCAGATTTTTATTATTTGACGTACATCGTTTTTAGTTATTGTTGACTGATTTAACCAATAAAAGGAGTGTCCAGTACTATCTAAGATATTCTTTATATAATTTGACCATTTAGAAAAACGAAATCACTGTTCACTTTTTTGATAACATATATAAACCACTTAAGAGTGCTTTGATGTAATAATTCTATTCCAAAATATGTGACCATTCTTGATTTGACAGTAAGCTCTATTGGATAACTCCCAAATTCGGCATACAACATGTATCTTGGTGTTGATGTTTCTTACATTTAACAATTTTTCGCAGAAAAGAGCAATGAACATTTTCAATAAGGTCCAAATTATTGAAACCCCACACATCACATCCGTAAATTAGAATAGGCAGGATTGTGTGGTCAAACAACTTTAACTGAAGATCCACGGGAAGGTCAAGGTTATTAATTCTTGAAAAAAGAGCAAACTTTGCCCGATTAGCTTAGGGAACTAAATATTAAATACATTGAACAAAACTGCCAGAAGATGAAAAAGTAACACCTAGATATTTGTACATTTTAACAATTTCGATGATATGATCATCTAGAGTAAAATGGTAATTTTGAGGTTAATTTGTTCCGAAAACAATAACTTTAGTCTCTGAATAATTAACGTTTAGTTTCCATTTTTTTTACAGTTAGCAGCAAAATTTTCGAGACATTCCTGGAAGTCGTGTTCATTATCACTAACAATTACAGTGTCGTCAGCGTATTAAAGTGAATCGAAGTATGCATTGTCAAGCTTCAAAGGCTGGACTTTTTAGCAACGAATAGCCTCCATACTAATAAGCGTGTTTTTGCTCCGTGTCCCGCCATTTTAGTAGTTAAAATCTCATTGTCGCCCATTAATTAGCGTGTGTTCGTCCGCGTCCCAACCGTTTTTATACATTCATTAAACCTCGTTTCGCGTCCCCACTAATTAACGTGTTTTTGACTCAGCGTCCTCGCCGTTTTATTTATTAGTCTTTCTCCGAGGCGACGTTTTTATTTATTAGATATTGCCCAACGCTCCCACTAATAAACGTGTTTTCTCTCCACGCCCTAAAATTTTAACTTGTTAATTCTTGGCTTTTCGCTTGGCGGGACCGCGGGGGCAAAAAAAATGTGATTAGCAGGGGCGCGGGGCGAAACCAAACAATGTTAATCAAAGAGTATAGCCTTTATCAAAATAAGTGCAAAACATATCAAAGCAAACGAACAACATTAAAACAGTTATAGTTTCAATATTGTTGAAAATACGAGAATTGTCCAAAATATCGTAGACAAAAGAGATAAACATAATCCCTAAAGTCTGTTTCTCAATCAATTATTACACAAAAGAATAATCCAGCTTTGGAAACGTTAAATACACCTTTAATATATAGGGCACATAGATTTTCAATCAGTAGTTTACCCTTTTGCGCTATAACTACAATTAGTTAACAGATACAAATCAAATTAAATCATATCGTAAAGCGTACATCTCACGACCTTAACGAAATATATCGGAGATTAATATATTGTGTGCATTTCTCAATCAGTATGCAATTGACATGTTAATAAAATCTAACAATATGTTAAGTTGTACCGATTACACTCGCAACAAGGTAAAGTTCCATTGATCAATAAAGAGCGGTAAACGTCGTTTTATAGCATGTGCAATGTCGATTGGTACTTGATAATGCTATCGCGCAAGGCGTCAATCATAAATGACTTTATTGTAGCTAACAGAAATAATGTTGCTGTACTTTTTTGTTGTTTTATTTAATGATACAATTCTACGCTGCTTAATTTACATTCCTCATTCGAAGATTAATGAGACTTTACAAATGTGTGCTATGTAGGTTATTTACGTCATAGCTGTAATTAAATCGTTTCCTTTCTATATTTATTACTTTTACAAAATGTTTCTCTGCATGAGTTTGTTTACCAATGGTTTAAAGAGCAGCAGCTTCGAAATGCGTGATCCAACGAACGCATTCCTTCCTTAGCTTTAACATTTCTTTCAAGATGAATAACAAATATGACGCACTAAGGCCCGATATGTCACCTATCTGCTTCACGGTACACAAACCACTGCTACCACAAGTTACTTTTTATCAACATTTTGACAAACAAATGGTTGTGATATGTTTCCTGGTAATAAATATTCGCTAATAATTTGCTTTAAATGAACAAAGAAAGTAGTAAAAAATATATATCATGGGCAGATCCTTTCGGTCATATTCGAAACAGGTTGTTACTCATAGTACTAGTATTACTAAATTGGAAGTAGGTTGTTTGAAATCCGTTACAATTATTTAATATGGTGGATGGAATTTCATTCGGTTATAGAACAGTTTGATCATTCTTCCCCTTAAAGCCGAAATAGCCTTTGATTTTTCATTAAAAAAAACTTTTTGGACTGAAACAGTTTTTATGGCGTAGATTTTATAGGCTCAATTTTGAAGTCATGTGACGTTTCTTATGTTTACCTGAAGTGTGTAAGTTATTCGAGCAAAGTCAATCAAAACAGCTGTGATGAGTAATCCGGGGTATCTCTAGACAAATATTAAATGACTATATTGGGATCCATGACCCAGGTCAAACTTTTATTAGAGAAGCCTTTGTAAATAAACAACACCTTGTATCAATTTTCTTTGATCTTGAGAAGGCTTACGATACTACTTGGAAATATGGTATCCTAAAGGATCTAATAGATGCTGGACTTAAAGGCAGATTTCCTCTTTTCATTTCTGGATTTCTAAACGATAGCCACTTTAAAGTAAGACTTGGTTCAACTTTTTCTGAGGACCACCAACAAGAACAAGGTGTTCCTTAACGAAGCATACTTTCTGTTACACTTTTTGGACTTAAAATAAACTATATTGCTAAAGCTCTTACACCAGGCATAGATTGTTCTCTATATGTAGACGATTTTCTTATCTGCTATCGATCGAAAAGTATGAGAACAATTGAAAGGCAACTTCAACAAAATTTAGATAAAGTTCAAAAGTGGGCAATAGAAAATGGTTTAAAAATTTTCAAAGTCAAAAACTCAATGTGTTCATTTTTGTCGATTGCGGAAACACCATAATGACTCTGAACTTATCTGGTTCTAAAATAAGTAGTTGATGAAGCTAAGTTTTTAGGAATTATATTTGATTAAAAAACTTTCTTTTATACCACATTTTAAACATTTGAAAACTAAATGCCTAAAAGCTTTAAATTTACTAAAGGTTTTATCAAGTACAAATTGGGGATCAAATTCTTCCACATTACTGAAATTATAGAGAAGTCTCATCCGATCAAAATTAGATTATGGTTCTGTAGTATATGGGTCTGCAAGAAAATCATATCTTCAAATGCTAGATACCATACATCACCAGGGTTTACGTTTAGCTTTAGGTGCTTTTCGCACCTCACTTATAGAAAGTCTATATGCGGAAGCTGGGGAACCATCGCTTCATCTTCGTCGAAAAAAGCTATCACTTCAATATGCAACTAGAATTTCATCTAATAGCAAAAATCCAGCTAAAAATATTATTTTCAAACAAAGTTGTACTGAAAAATTTAATAACAAACCAAAGAAAATTAAACCATTAGGCCTTCGTTTAAAAGATGATTTAGATAAACTTAAAATTAATGCAGACAATATCCTTCAAAATAACGATGAGGATATTCCACCTTGGACTTATTATTCCCCGTAAATTAATATTACCCTTTCAAATATAAAAAAATCATCAAATTTACCTGAACATTTCAAAGAGGAGTTTGTAGCAATTAAGGAAGAACATGAAGGCTTTATACATATTTATACGGACGGTTTAAAAGAAGGTTGCAAAGTAGGTGCGGCTGTGTTTGAAAATAATTTTACATCAAGTATGAGTTACCAGATAATGCATCAATTTTTACTGCTGAAGCAAAAGCTATAGATTTAGCATTGTCATACATAGTACAGCATACTCATGATAAATTTGTGATATTTTCTGACTCGCTTTCTGTTTTAATATCCATCAAAAATAAAAAATCTGACAATATCATGATAAGGAAACTTCTTTTACGATTTCATTATATACTTAAAACAAAATCTGTTAAATTATATTGGATTCCAAGTCATGTAGGTATACGAGGAAATGAAAGAGTAGATGCTTTAGCTAAACAATCATTAAATTTTCAAAAAACGGACTTATTGTTACCTGCTTGTGATTTTAGACCGGCTATAAATAAAATCGTATCAACTGAATGGAAAGAAATTGGGACAAAGCCGTTTTTAATAAACTTCACGATATCAACCCATCTCTTCATGTGTCACCGTCTCTATCTTTGTCAAACCGCCATGATCAAACAGTTATTTTTTGTTGCCGAATTGGACACACTAAAATTACCCACTCTTATCTCCTCACCAATAACAATCCCCCTTTTTGTGTAGCTTGTAACGAAAATTTTACTGTCAAGCATTTTCTTCTTGAATGTCATGATTTTTCACAGACCCGTAATAGATTTTATTGTGTAAATTCACTCAAAGAACTCTTTAATACAATTCCATTAAAAAAACATCATTGATTATTTGAAAGAGATAAACTTGTATTCTAGGATCTAATTGGCTCATTTACGTTGTCATTTACTAACTTTAACATAACATTTAAGCCTATTATAGCATTCGGCACGATATGGTCAGTTATGTGTTGACGTGCCGTAAAAATCCAAAAAAAAACAAAGGTCGCGTTTGCTTAAAGGTTGGACTCAATCCAAAGCAAATGTGTTTCTTGACAATATTAACAGTAATAAAGTTGATGATATGTTGAGAGAAATCAAAAACTGCGAAGAAATTGTTAAAGATTTTATTAACACTATTTTTCGAAACATTGAAAATACACTTCTTGTATCTGCAAAGAAAACATTTGGTATACAAAAAATGAAAACAAATATTTCAGATGGTTGTAGACAGCCTTGGTTTGATAATGATGCAGAAATGCTAGAACGTTATATCATAGATGGAAGCGAAAATACCAATGGACAAAAAATGAACTTAACATGTCTGATTTATATAATTCTAGTAAAAAATTTAAGTACATTATGAGAAAAACTATTGTCAATTTTAAAAGGGAGCAGAAAGAAAAAAAGAAACATGAAAATCTCATCGTCTAAAGAATATTGGAATTATGTTAATAGTATAAGTAAAAGAAAACAAATGACTGATGATGATGTTTAACCATTTTATGGTTTTATAGACAGCTTTATAAAGATACTGTAGATGCAAATAACAACCCAGAAACAGATTTTCCAAATATTAATTTTGATAATGGGCTTAATGATATAATAACAATCTCTGAGATACAAAGAGCAATAGATGAACTAAAGAATGGTAAGGCGGCTGGTCTGGATTAAGTTACTAACGAATATATTAAGGGAAGCAGTACTTTACTTATACCACTATATCACAAATTGTTTAACTGTATTCTAAACACAGTTTTTTTGCCAGATTCTTGGTTGACAGGATGTATTTTACCAATCTATAAAAATAAAGGTTATATTGAAATGCCTGAAAACTATAGACCTATTACATTGCTTTGTTGTATAGGGAAATTATTTACAAGTATACTAAATGAAAGACTGACAAAATATTAAGAAAGTTATAATTAACTTAATTCAAACCAAGCTGGATTTAGGAAGTATCATTCAACTGTTGATAATATTTTTATCCTCCACATGTTAACAGATTACCTTAAATATAAGAAAACAAAACTTTTGTGTGCTTTTATTGACTTTTAAAAAGCCTTTGACTCTGTATGGAGAGCAGGCGTTTGGTGTAAACTTGTCAAATATAATATTTCTGGAAAGATCTTAAATGTAATAAAGAATATGTACAGTGAAATCAAGTCATGTGTATCTGTAAATGGCAAAATTTCAAATTGTTTTGGTTGTTATAGAGGCTTAAGACAAGGAGAAAATGTGTCACCGGTAATTTTTGTTTCTGTATCTAAATCACTTAGGAAATTACATGTTATGTAATAACGATGTTTCAGTTATACTAGAAGATAGTAACATTGAAATATTTTTGAAACTAGCTGTTTTGTTATATGCTGACGATACCATTCCTTTTGCTAAAACAGAACAAGACCTTATATCTGTGTTGAACACCTTTTCTAATTATTGTCAAACCTGGAAATTAAATATAAACTTTGATAAAACAAAAGTAATGGTATTTGGTGATAAAAGAAATAGAAACAGGAATATTACGGTCGATAATCACGTTTAAGAGATCGTAGACACGTTTAAATATCTTGTGCAGTTTTTTCTAAGAACAGACAATTTGCGGTTGCAAAGAAAATTATTGTTGAACAAGCAAGACGGGCAATGTTTTGTTTAATTAAGAAAATAAGAAATCTAGATTTACCTATTGATTGTCAGTTAAAGTTATTCGCTCACACAATTGTACAAGTTTTAACTTATGGGTGTGAAATTTGGGGTTATGGTTACTTGTCGCTTATAGAAATAGTTGATCACCTGTAAAATTGGTTGCAGTCTTATAGAATTTACAGATACTGATTTACAAGAAATAATGGCCATCTCGGCAAAGTCTTCGCTACTGGTTTAAAGTAGAGACTATATAACAGTGTCATGTACCTTACTGTAGACAGGTTTAAAGTATCGATTTTCCTCTTGTATTTTGTAGATTTACGCTTGGTAACTAACAACAAATTAAAATAGAGAAAACAGAATCTCTAAAGAAGGTGCAACACAACAAAATTGAAAATGTTGCAGGCTCAGTTTGATTGAGCCTGTTCATGGACGGTATTGGTAAGTGCAAGTTACCGTCCACGCCCCCTAGCACCGGCTTAAGCAGAATTCAACATTAAACACGAAAATGGTGACATTTTGAATTTAGAAATATCCGCAGATGTGTTCATACGGCGGTTATCATGGAACCTTCAATGTGACACAGTAGTGCCATTCCATGAAAAGCGGCGTATGGTCCCCAAGTAAAAGAATGCTTTTGCCCCAAACGAGAAAACAATGGGCGGAACTAAATAAAATGGAATTTTGAAAGGGGATCTGAAGCCATGAATCCTGCATATCACAGATAAGACGTCAAAAGACAAATTTAAAAAGCAGGCAACATATCCTAAGGGTGATTATACAGTATTCAAGTAGGAATACTGGAACCACCCAAGTTGAAAATTGCCAAATTGAAGAAACTAAAGTACCACATAACATGTATACACAACAATAATGTCGTGCTGAATAATCTTCAAGGATCGAAAATATAACATCATTGATTAAATGTACGGGGAGACTTTTTACAGCCGCCACACGGCACACATAACACGGATGTGACAATAAAATAGAGAAAACAGAATACCACAGTGCATTGCGAACAACATGGCGTGACGTCTATGTAAAACTAGTGAAATTTTCTAACATACATGGATTTAAATCAAGTCACATAAGGCTATGGAAACTCAAGGCTTTGTGCAATCATGCTTCAGCACAATATTAAAGGATGTACGCATGGAAGTAAACAAACAGTTGAAAATATAAATGTCCGAAAAATTTGGATACATGTATATAATTATCCAGACTGAAATAAAGGATCAACAAGGATGTACAGACAAAACTAGTATATAAGCTACTTGTATGAGTGTATGTTTTGTCATTCTTAAACGAAATCTGCCTCATCTTGTGTTTTATAGCTGGTTATGTCATCAAACATGTTTTTTCAAGAATTAATGAAATATACCTAATGTCATAGAGCCAAGGTGGGTAAGTGTAAATAGCATTAACTTGTAGAACTCTACAATACCCCCTTGTTTCTTTGGCTAAACCCCTGTTGCCATACCAATAAATCGACTTTTGAAAAAAACATGTTCACACTTTTGACGCGTAATTAACACCATAAAAACAGTCAATTTAAAACACACAAACATTATTTAAGGTTCAATGTCTTTTGTATTATCACAAGCGTTTTTTTACATTTAACACTACAGTTTGATATTAAATTTCTTATAGAAATTTAAACAGATTTTCACGATATTTAAGGAATCTTTTCCAAAATGGATCAGAAACCTTTATCCTACAAAATGGTCATTTATCAGATTTGGTTGTACACAGGTACATTAAATTTGGGTTGGATATAACCAAAGTGGTAACACTTGGTCCTGGACTCCTGGTTATGCATCGGTAATATCTGAGGAACTTTCAAATATTTTTTGGAAACAAGTGTTGGCAATATTGACTAACTTATGCAAAATAGTGAACATTGAAAGTATCGAAGATATATCATATACACCATTATGGTTCAACACTACATTCCGTAACACTAATTTTTTTTTTTAACAATTGGATACATCATAATATAATATCTATTATTTATTGATATGACAATGATAGTAATATTTACAGTATTCAAACATTGAAAGATATATACATGTATAAAATAAGACGTACATTTTTTTATATGCAACAAGTTATTAAGTACATCTCTTTTTATGGAGAGTAAAGATAAACATTTTTTTTTCTGCTAAAAAAAGGCGAGGCCGTCTTGCCAGAGACAATTTTTTGCAGAAACATCCCGAGATGTCGCCCAGTCAGTGTTATATCCCCCAAAAAACGAGTTTCATATACTATAATTATTTTATCGCAATGACATAATGTTGTTATTTTTGTGTAACAGAAATCAGGAGAATAAACAAATAAATAATTCATAAGCTACCTTGCAGCTTTTTATAATAAGGCGGTTGTTTTCGCTGCCGCAAAAAAACAAAACAAAAACAAACAAACCAACAACAACAACAACAACAAATAAAGAAAAAAAAGAAAAATAGAAAACCAAATAATAAGCTGTTCTTTAAAGCAGATCAAGCATTGTTATTTGTGTGCACAATTTATATTAGCTGAATGAACATACAGAAGATCCAACAAAAAATCAAGGAATCCACTATTCAAGCAATATTAAGAAATAATTAATGACATTTTTGTTTCCTTGCATAATTCATATAATTATGCAAATGAAAAACCAGGATCAGCTCTTTCATGTACAATGTACAAATTCTACATGGTTAACCGGTCCCATGTAAGCTGTATAGCTTCCTCAAATATCCCTCATATGACTGTGAGGGGTCAGCAAGCTAAACCACTTGGCTGCAGTCAGAGTCCCTGTTTTGCATTAAAATTACACATGTACAGTGTATGAAAAAGAAATAGCAAAACCTCTTATATATGACCACTTGATAAACTATCTTTAATGCTTGCAAACACATGTATTTTTTAAGTCCTGTATATACTTGTGGTTGAAAGTTGACAATAAATAGTTTTGGATAGGTTTATCAAAAGCAAAACAAGTTAAAACAGCTGGCAAATTCATCCTATTTTTAATGAAAGCTCTAAAAAAGTATTTAAAATTTTAAATGTGAAATGTTGTGAAGTGAACAATTTTTTTTTTACAAAATTTGCTTGCAATCCACATAAATTACCAAAAAGGAGATCAAAATAAGCAAAAATAGCCCTAGGACCTTGCACTGTGTTAGTAAGACAGTAAGAGATATGGTGGTAAACACTGACATTAATTACTGCAAAATCCAGTCCTTAATCATAACATGAAAATTATCATTTGTATATGTACTTGAATTTAAAACATTTTTTCTTTTCTACATTTTTATCAAGTTTAATTTTCTTGAATATTTTGGCTCATCTGGAGGCATGCCGCTTTAAGAGCCAAAAGTATACTTTTATTAAAAAATAAACCGACATAACAAGGGCTGCATGCTGGTGAATTCAAAATTTATTTTTAGCTTGAGTATATGTAGAGCAGTGCTACTCACTCATGCATTGGCATCTGTACTATTCAACTTTAGTGCAGCAATTCACGAATTCGAAAACCTAGCTAAACGCCGTTTTCCGGTACTTTCTGTACATAGCTCTGGGGAATTCACCTAATAGAGTGTAATAGCGAACTCGATGTTTTCGGCCTTTTTTAATTAAAGTGAAATAAAACAGTAAGGAAATAATTAAATATCATTGTATGATTAATTTTATACAAAAAAATAAAGAAAATACAGAAGTTTACGCAGAAAATAACTTTATTTTTTATGGAAGATTCCACTACGACTGTTTTAATTTTAATGATTTTCATTATAAACAAGTTTTTTTTTTTAAAAAATGCAATAGATATTAAAGGAATATTGATATTTTTTCAAACACATCAATTTTTTTCACCTTAAACGGTAAAATAATGAAAGAAAAATAGAAATATCATGTAACTGTATTATGTACTTCATAATGTGTAATTCCCCAGAGCTATATCCGTAACGTACCGGAAAACGGTGTTTAGCTAGGTTTTCAAAAAAGTCAATATAATTTTACTGTGATATTTCATTTTTTTTAACTTTTAACTTCAAATATTTTATATGTTCCTTATCATCACTCAGTCACATAATATGGGACTTCAGTTTTCTCAAACTTAGATTTAGGTAAAAATTATTGCTAAAATTTCCACTTTGGGTAGGAAATCAGCTGGTGTACATAAGGAAAACTGCATTATTTCAAAGAAAAATTCAATTGGACATCAATATTTCTAAAATTAGCTCCCCTAAAGCCTAGTATAAGTTATTCTATACATATTTTTACTCTAAACATAACTTCTTTTTTCAGGGATACACTTCAAACAGCAAATTTAATTATAATCAAAGTCCCTTAGCCTTGGTGCTACAGAAATAAGTGTTGATTAATGAAAAAAAAATATTTAAGCGAAACCTGATTCAAACTTTGTTGCTTTAATTTAATAAATATTAGACTGCTGCATTATCTTACTACCTGAACCATACTAGGGATAGTGGTTCACAAAATGTGTGTTTGATAATAACTTACTAATAAATATAAAGGGGGGGGGGATTTCGGCCCTCTACCAACTTGGCTCGGGTCAAATGGGCACAGGCCAACTCGGCCCACTTTTGAAAAAAAACATAACTTTTTCTGATAACTGCAAGCTGTTTCAAACTTTTTTCCTTGACATGTCAAAGTCAAACATTCAGTATCAGGCATAATTTCAGTTTCAAAGTCAAACCGGCAATCAAAAATAAACATGCATGAAACAATTTGCTGATCACTTATAAATTCAATATAACAATCTGGCACATAGTAAATATTTACAAGTTCTCCAAGAAAATCGCCTGGCCTGTTTGTTATGTTTATCGAAATAATATGACGTGAATATTGATGATGTCATTTTGGAAATTATTTATAAATTGTGACGTCACTTCATTAAGTTGGTGCTTAAAACTTAACTATTCGCTGTCTAATCTGTTGTAAATTGAAAACGAATAAAAATAACAAATAGACTTGTCAGGATATAAGATAAAATTGTTGAATTAAAGGCTAATAAGCTATTGAAACAAGTCCGTTAAAATAGGGGAGCTTATTTTTGATATCAGGTTACTAACCTGATATCAAAAATAATTATCAGTCAAGTGTTATCGAGCAGTTATCATCGCAGTTGCATGATAAAAATTAATATAAAATTATAATACAAATGTGTTCCCTTCAAAATGATGCTTTTTGTTTGTAAAGTGATCTTCAAATTCAATAAAAAAAAGAAATATAAACTTGTTTACGTATTATATAAAATATTTTTAAATGTTTGTTATTTATCTTATATAGTTTTTTTTTTACATAAAACAACATGTAATGCATTTATTAACAGGCAATGTATTTTGCAATGTCACAAGGATGGATTGTAATGAATTCATATATCCCAAATCATTGAAAACTCTATTACCAAAAATGTAATAATAATTTAAGAAAACGTCTTTCAACGTTTGTGAATAAGTCCATATATCAATAATATGGTTCCAACAACAGAGAGTGATAAAACAAACCAATACATTAACACTGATAATCAGATAAATAAATTTTTAAGTGGGCCGAGTTGACTATGGAGTTGATCCGTGCCGAGTTGGAATAGGGCCGAACTGACTCGGGGCCGAGCCGACACTTATTCAAATCAAATACATATAATTAGACAATATATCAGTAAACTTAAGTGTGCCATACCCCTAGATCTACAAATGTCGACTGGCTGGTCGGCTAAAACAAAATTAAGAAACGAAAGGTTGAGCTACATATACCGCCCATTATTTAAAATAGACTGACATGGCCTACAGTACCTGTAATCATAAATAAAAACTAACATACTTTCATCGATGCTTGAAATTACCACAATCAAAACAAGCTTACCTTGATCAAAGCTCTTTGAGGACTTTCCATCAACTCGACATCGGGAACGAACGATGCCGAAAGACTGCCACTGATTTGGACAATATTTCATCCACACGGTACGTTGTCACAGATAAATAAAAGTAGATATCGTAGAAAATAACTCTATGCTCATGAATAAAAGGAAGAACTACACTTGGACTAATTAATGAGCTTCTAAACGAGGTTAACACACAATTGTACCAGAAAGTCTTACATTTCTCACGGCCCCGTCCGACAACTAGCTGCGCATGCGCAGACCGTAAAGTCTTACGTTTCTCACGGGTCTGACAAAATTCACACCACACCGGTAATACGGTGTGGATATAAGACCGATTTCTTTCTACTGTTGGCTGACATCGCAACCCTATTGTTTCTTGTAGGCAAGAAATATCAGGCCTATATCGTTAAGATTCCGGCTCGATATTATGCTGCCGATGTCGGACCAACATCATTCCTATTTGCAGCCGAGACATCGGGCCGTCAATAAAGACTCCTAAAAAACAATGTCGGTTTGATGTCGTGCCGATATAAAATGTTGGCTGGGCAAGTGTCTGTGCGTGCATCCCTCTAGGGAATTTATTTCAAATTTACAACAACCCCTAGCTGTCAAACCAAGACGCGCTCGAAAGTATTTCTCAACGCCTGTACAGTAAATATCCCAAATGCGTGAATGTAAAATGCAAACGTTGAATGGTATATTAAATTAGTGACCGCCCGGTGCCCTTGTGAATAGTAAGGCTTTGTCAACATATACTTTGAAAACATGCATCCTTTTTTTAATATCAGTAATACCAAATGGATATGAAGATTATATTAAGAGAAATTTAGACCCTAAAAATTACGAAGCTAACAGAATGAAAACTTTTGTTTTCAGTGTGTCTTTTCTCATGTAAGTACATCGTGTATATTTGTGTAGCCACATGTGAAATTTGCCATAAGACGGTCGGTGATCTTATCTTGAAGAGGTCATCGTGTTAATACTCTGTCAAATTTTAGTCATTACCTATAATTCAGCGCCATACGAAGTAGGAAACGATAGGTTATATAATGGAATTGAAAGTTTCCATTGCAACAATCGGACTTCTTCTGATATTTCTAGCAAGTTTACCCGATATAAAAGCTGAAAACGTAGAAGATGTTGATGAAAGAGACCCTTGCTATAAGGAGCTTATAAAACGGATGGAAAATATCGAAGCTCGGGATAATGTCAATACGGAACTTAACCATCGTATACTTGCTTTAGAAAACTTGGTTAAAGGTCAACAAAGTCAGATTTCAAGTTTGCAAGAAACAATTGAGAAACAGGCAGATGTAAATAAACAGTTGCATGATCGTGTACTTATAACTTTTTTAGTTATTGGTGTATTGTCTTCATACTTGGCCACAACAACGCTTGAAACAAGACCTTTCAGTAGACCACACTAACCTTGACCTTTATTCATAAATGACCTTGGTCTTCAAGGTCAAATGTCCAAATCTTGCTATTATTGGCTGTAACTTTGTTATTTTTGAATGGATTGTCTTCAAACTTGAACATAATAATTATCAAGGAAAACCCTTTAAAATAACTAAACAGGCATTGACCTTCATTCATAAATGACCTTGATTTTGAAGGTCAAATTATTGAAATTTTCATATTTTTGGCTATTATTGGCTGTAATTTTGTTATTTTTAAATGGATTGTCTTCAAACTTGAACATAATAATCTTCAAGGATAGCCTTTTATAATAACCAGACAAACATTGACCTTCACTCATAAATGACCTTGACTTTGAATGACAAATTATTGAAATTTTCATTTTTTGGCCATTATTGGCTGTAACTTTATTAATTTTGAATGGATTGACTTCATATTCTAACAGAACATTCTTAAGGACAGGACCTTCATGTTTATCAAACTCAAATTGACCTTGGCTCTTTTTTACCTTGACTTTGAAATCGTGTTGTAGTTTGCCTTTGAGTTACATTTACTATGCTTAAATATTAACAACAGTACTAACAGTAACTTGTGGACATACAACACGATTTCAAACATGAAAATTTAAAGAAATGAATCCACGTTGTCGTGTTTTTCAAGAACTTGATAATATAGGAAAACATTTGAACTGTCAATAATATTATCTTAAGCTACATTTTACATTAACAAACATTGTTTTATGATACACTGATGTCCACAGATCTTGTCAGTTGCAAGGTTAATAGTCTCCACTTTATTACATCGAATCTGCAGCATTAACGCCGACTGAGTAAATTTCAGCCTTTATATGTCATACAGCGATGAACACTATTACCTCGAGAAAATAATGTCATATGCTAGCAAATGAATATCCACTTACTGAAGTTACAGCTGTAATATGCAAATGGCGTTATGTCTTGAAAAGGGAGTGAATTATGCGCTGCTAAACTTAAGATATATATGGTATTGTATGCATGTAACTGCAGACACAACAAATCAAGCACACATGCATGAATATAGAAAAATGAATTTCTTCATGTTAATTGCTCTATTTATAGTGCAATTTGGTCGTACTGAATCATCACATTTTGTATTGTAACTGCGTGTTGCTAAAAAGCTTTTTCTATGCACATATCGCATTAATAACTTTTCTATCTTGAGATCATATTAGAAATGATAGTTTAACGTCTCAATTACGACTACAAGGGCGCAAAGAGTAGAGGAATTGATAAAAGATTGACCTTGATTTTCTGTCAGAATGTTAGCCACTTTCATGGTATTTCCGCCATCGACGGCAGCTTTTGAAATAAGTATCTGCCTATGTACAACGGCAGCATTTTTTCTTCGACCGCACCAGATTGAACGTCTGTTAAACTTTCAAGAAAAGACTCACGGGGTAGATATTAAGCTTGCGCGACCCCAATGGATGAACGTCTATATCAATAACACGAAATCCTGCCATTTAGTTAAAACCTGAGATATTTGCAACAAAAACAGACATTTTCACGGATTTTTTTTTCGAAGCTGACACTTTTAACCTGCTCACAATATTCAACAGGAAAACGAGTCCAAAATTACATAATAGTATCTCCAGTCAATGGACAATAGTTTCATAGCAATGAAATGGGTCGTATTTGTGAAATATAATAATACCAACCAAATTTATAACCTACCTGTACCGAGCGGTAAATTTCAGCTATCTGTCATCACTGCAGTGATCTGCCATCACTGGCGCCGGTAATACGGTGTGGATATAAGAGATTTCTTTCTTCTGTTGGCTGACATCGCAACCCTATTGTTTTGATGTTGGCCCTATGTAGGCAAGAAATATCAGGCCTATATCGTTAAGATTCCTGCTCGATATTGTGCTGCCGATGTCGGACCAACATCATTCCTATTTGCAGCCGTGACATCGGGCCGTCAATAAAGACTCATAAAAAACCATGTCGGTTTGATGTCGTGTCGATATAAAATGTTGCTGGGCAAGTGTCTGTGCGTGCATCCCTCTAGGGAATTTATTTCAAATTTACAACAACCCCTAGCTGTCAAACCAAGACGCGCTCGAAAGTATTTCTCAACGCCTGTACAGTAAATATCCCAAATGCGTGAATGTAAAATGCAAACGTTGAATGGTATATTAAATTAGTGACCGCCCGGTGCCCTTGAGAATAGTAAGGCTTTGTCAACATATACTTTGAAAACATGCATCCTCTTTTTAATATCAGTAATACCAAATGGATATGAAGATTATGGTAAGAGAAATTCAGACCCTAAAAATTACGAAGCTAACGGAATGAAAACTTTTGTTTTCAGTGTGTCTTTTCTCATGTAAGTATATCGTGTATATTTGTGTAGCCACATGTGAAATTTGCCATAAGACGGTCGGTGATCTTATCTTTAAGAGGTCATCGTGTTAATACTCTGTCAAATTTTAGTCATTACCTATAATTCAGCGCCATACGAAGTAGGAAACGATAGGTTATATAATGGAATTGAAAGTTTCCATTGCAACAATCGGACTTCTTCTGATATTTCTAGCAAGTTTACCCGATATAAAAGCTGAAAACGTAGAAGATGTTGATGAAAGAGACCCTGGCTATAAGGAGCTTATAAAACGGATGGAAAATATCGAAGCTCGGGATAATGTCAATACGGAACTTAACCATCGTATACTTGCTTTAGAAAACTTGGTTAAAGGTCAACAAAGTCAGATTTCAAGTTTGCAAGAAACAATTGAGAAACAGGCAGATGTAAATAAACAGTTGCATGATCGTGTACAATATCTAGAATCACGTGACAAGGCAAACGGGGCGATAGAAACTGAAATGAAGTCTCAAAAGAAACGAATTCAAGTTGTTGAAGAGTTCATCAAGAACCTGGGTGATAAACACACAACAGTACGAGAGAATGGAGGCAAAGAAAGAACTGTGAACAAGATCGTTCAAAGAAGTAAGTATAATCAAATTTCGTTCGAATTCTGTCAATTATCTTTATAACGATGTGTATTATTAAATGAATCTAGTTTTACTTAAGAAATACTATTATAACTCTATGCATATATTAGAAATGCATAAACTCAGTACATAAACTCGGTACATGTACCATATCTTGCGAGTCTATACAATTTAATATATACCCTGTCTTGCCATTACAAGCACATGCTATACTTCCGATCATTGTACATTTCTTGCAAATCTGTGTATTTTAACTAAACCTGTCGTGCAGTTTCTTGGAGTATACTTGGTTATTTACAGTGATAAAGATACTCATTGTAACGTCATAGAGATTGATAAATGTCCTTTACCCATCTAAATTGTCGTATTTTAATTTTCTTTTTTTTTTTCTTCTTCATGCTTTATAGTATCTTATACAAATTATGACCATATCTAATTCTTAAACATGTTTTTTAACATTGATATTTTGATCAGAATGTTTTACAAATAATAATTAAAATAATAAACGATAAAGCATATTACAATAAAGATGTTTAATATATTTTTACTTCAATTTTAGTGTTTAATAAGATATAATGTTGTTTTTCTTTTTGTTCAAATTTCATCCAGCTTTACTTACAACAATATAGTTAAAATTTTATTTCTATACAAAAAGGCTCGGATTGATTGAGCCTGTTAAGGGGTGGTACTGGAAAGCACAAGCTTACACAGAATTCAGTGCGGACACCTGAGTAGAACCACCAACGTTCCGTACTCTAGCTGGATGTTGCAGTAATGCTTATCTGATGACTTTCAATTGTATATTTTCAGATATAAGGTCAATTCAAAGGCGCGAAAACGAACAGACTGTCGCATTCTTTGCATATTTAACCAATCACATCGAAAATCCAGGGGTTCACCAGATCATTGCTTTTGATCACGTGACTACTAATATTGGAAACGGTTACAACGCATTTGCAGGCGATTTCAGGTATGATTTTGGTCACATCATATCAACATATCTGAGACAGTTTGCTAATTATGATTCAAGTACTTATATAAAAGAACACTATTTTTGAATTGAGGAAAATAATGCAGATTTCAATAAGTACTAGCATTTGTGTAAAGTCGACAATCAGTTTAAAATACATAAAATTTAAACTTTTCAAATCATTCAGATATTTTTGTATTAAAGAAAACAATGCAAATACCAGGGTTTGAGGTTATATGTAGGGCCCTCTTGTATATTTATTTTACAGAGCTCCTGTCGCCGGAACGTACGTGTTCGCAACGACGTTGATGGCTGGTTCATACAGTACTGGTTATCATTTCCAGATAATGCAAAATGCCCAGTATGTGTCGAATATCTACATTCCAAACGGAGGGACAGCAAGTCAAGAAGTAGTTCTTCAGCTGAATCAAGGGGACAATGTCTCTATTCACAATATTGACGCTGGACAGCCGGTGTATGGACATGGTTACAGTACCTTCTCTGGATTTCTGCTGCAACAAAACTATTCAAGTCCTGGCATTGTTGGCAAATAAAAGAAACGGTCATGAATGTTTCTTTATTTTCTTATACATTTACTTATTTGTGTCGAAAGAATTATTAGAAGTATTGTATGTGTTCCGATATGAAATGCAGTCCGAGTTGTTCAAAACTCTTTTCCATTTACATTCAATTCTACAAATCTAATACTCTCAAATTACGGAAATTTGAGCAACGCTAGCGCTTCATTTAAACAGTATGTTAAATATCGTCCCATATCTATCTTCTTGCGATCTTTTCGATGATAAGGTGTAGCGACGAGATGTCAAAACTAATATTTAAATTATTATTACACGTAATGAGTTTCTACTTATTTTGTCTGCTTATGGTTTCTATAATAATGACAATAAAGTTGTGATTTTAAATAGCAAGTAAGAGCCTGTTAACATAAAGAAATATGTATGCACGCAATAGCTTAAGACAAAGAAGACAAAAGCTTTAAACTGGGGCAAAAAAAAACAACAACAACAAAAATCAACAACAAAACCACAATAAAAACACATAATTTGAAATGCTTACATTGAGCAAGTTAATCTTTTGAAATGGAAATATCTGAAAATGACAACAAGGAAATTACTCAGAATTGAATTGAATACAGATTGTTTGTGCAATTCTTAGTGTGATTTGAGTATAAAGCATTGCAACGTTTTTTTTTCTTCTCTTTACTCATTTTGCACAATCAAATTAATTACTCTGGAAAAACAGGGGTGAGAACGTTTGCATACAAGTTCTTTGTCTAGACCTTCATCAAATGGTTTACAAAATGCGTCTTTATTATCTTAGAATAGATCATGATATAATAAAATGATGAACCAAAAACTTCAACACGCTTTCATATAATAAACAAAACGTTATAATACATATAGATAACACACAAAAGTGGACAACAGAAAGAAGAGCTTCCTCCTTGAAAATTATTTTACAAGCATTGAATTCCACATAGTAGCCAATTTATACATAAAAGATAATTTGATACATTTTGGCTTTAAAATGATACTATGCAAAAAAATACAGAATAACAAAAGTAAAAGAAAACTTTATCCAGGTTAATTTCAATTTGATGCATAAAAATGATAACAAAAAAAATATATTTATTAAAATACAAAATACCCAAGTAAAATGAATTAATATAACCCACTTCTAATTCCGGTGAATTGAGGGTGGTAAATGAAAACATTGCAGTGTTTAACTCTAGATTTTATGTCAGTTCCAAAGAAAATGACATTGTTCGTCTAGAAGTTGGATGACTGAATTGTTAGCCCAACACATGTTCTTATATCTGCTGTAAATACCAATTCACATTCACGACATCAATGTTTTAAATAATTACACTAGCAAACCTTCGTAAATCTTTACCGAATATTTTTACAAGAAGATATAGCCAGGCACACTTAATTGCAAGCGATGTCACATGGTGTGCAGCCTGAACGGGCCGCTTACACATCTTCTATGGCCGAGAGGTTAATGTGCCGGACTATCAAACCCCGTTAGGGTAAAGCAAATGTTTCCCCGATCAGGAAACGTTACATTCATTGCTTAGTACTGGTTGATTGCAGGAACTTATTGAATTGTGTGTCGATATGCCTATACATATAAATTAAACTAAAATAGGGAATGCTATAACTGGTCAAAGGGAAATAATTCATATCGCAAAGTGAAAACAATTTTACAACAAACAGCTCCCTTGATATGAATCAAAGGGCTGCAAGCTCTCTGGTATTTTCTGATCTTTGCAATCTAAATCGTACTGTATATCTGTATGTATTTTCCTGTATAAGTTTATTTTTATGTACTATAATTCATCTTGCAAGACTAGAGTTGCATCAAAAAATCATTTATGTTCATTTTTTCTGACAGCCACACTTTATCCTTGCATATCATGGCTACTTCCTCAACAAAGACACTAAAAAAGAATTTATAAAAAAGTTGCCTAGACTGGGATTTGAACTCCAGACCTCTCACACACTAAACGGGCGCGTTACCCCTGCACCACGGAGATGTTTTACAAACAATGCCTGAATAAAATCAGGTGATTCTAAATTTAGAACTTCCATTGCATTTCGGGTTTGTTTTCCTTTATTAATTTCGAGGTATATTGTTCAGGATAAACCTGTTGTTAAAAATTGAAGTAAATAATTTAGCGAAAATCTTCTCGCCCAAACAGTCCGACATGTAGAATCTATATATTCCACTACTCGGCAGTCAGATTTATTTGTGTCGTATTCGGTAATCGACATCGCTAAAAATAGCATTTTCATTGATTAAAATCATATTCATCCGCGTAATTTGTGATTGTGCATTTATTGACAATTCTATAAGCCAACGCTACTTTTAAACTTTGAATGCCTTGTTATTTGTTGGATACTTGTAGCAAAATAAAAATATTTCTTTCTTTTACATCGCTAGTTATAAGCTGTTCTGAGAACTATGTACTTGTTGTTAGGTTTGTCGTGAAATTCTGTGCCAGTGATTGAATGTCAGCATTGTATTTCCTGAACTGCGTTCAGAAAATACAATAATCAAAGCACTGAATGTACTGATGGGGAGGCTATGACAGAATGTTTCAGGCTTATAGTTTCTTTTCTTTTTGCTTAAAATGTGCTGTTAAATAAGAAGATATGCACATTGCGCCATTTAACGCTCAGCCATTCATATATATGGTTAATATGGTTGACTATTCATTTTGTTAATATTCCAGAACATTTCATTGGGGTCTACATTCCAATTGTTAATCATGCAAATTTTGAAAAACCTAAAAACCATTTATAAATGACACACCAGCAGGTATGACGACTGTTCATTATAAGATCATAATACCATTTTACAACTGACGGTTCCTTATCAAAATATTCAAGGACTGTTCATCATAAATACTTTATGTCATTTTAATATCATTGAATGATAATAACAACTGCAAGATAAGCAACATTTTAATTGAACATAAAATTATACATATTTACATGTACCATAATTGAGATCAATAAGACACTGTCTTGTGATGAGTATTAATATTCATGCTCTACGGACAGAAAGTTGTCTTCTCCCGAAGCAAATCTCGAATAAAATCACGTTTCAGGAAATTATTCTCATTTCATTACTCGTCGCTGACTTTGACGGCTTCGGATAATATTAAAGCTAAATATTTCTTGAAAAATACATATCTGCAAAGCTTATTCAAAATTGAATCAACGTAAGTGAAAATTGATCAGGAAGTTATATCTTCTTTTTTTACCAACTTATGGTAGTTAATCGATAGATTTCAAACCTCACTAGCTTGAAATATATACTGCGGTAAATCTGTTGTTAACAGGATGTGCGGTTATAACGTAGGTTTTCCTTGTCGACCATTTCCCACAAATAGATGAGAACATCGAAGCGTCAGTGCTATGAATGGTGTTATAAAAAGCGTGTTTTGGAGGTTTTTGTTGAAACTTCTCCAAATCCCTCCAGAGGTATGCACGTCGCGGAGAAGGCACACGGCAGGTCAAGGTCAGGTCATCTCAAGTACCAGAGGTGATTGGTTGACCTGTCGTAACTTACTCTGGAGGTTTGGCGCTAATGAATGCCGTTTTTGTTGTCGTCAGTCAGGAAGTTGATGCCTTGACAGTACTGTCGTCTCCTTTACCACTTACGAACGAAGAATGGGCTACCAGGAAGATTCTGCTTGAAAAAGACGTCCCCGATGCTATAATCTCGGACATATGGTTATTCCGGTGCCGAGAATAAATGAACTTTAAACACACACTCTTGTTGAAAACAAAGCAAAAAAACAACAACATATTTTCTGTAGTAATTTTTCAAGTGTTGTAAAATGAAAACGAAATTCGTCTTATGCCGCCAATTATTTTTAGAACACAAACATATAACTTCTTTTTATTCGATTTATTCAAATAAACATAAATCACTTCAGCGCGCGCAAATATCGTTTTCAATTTAAAATTTCGTAAGATATGTTGATGAATTTCCGATGCTCGACTGTAAGTCATTCGTATATATATGCGTTTTTTTTGTTTTGTTTTTTTAAAGCTTCTTATTCTTTAATATTTTTATGTATCTCATAATCTGTATTGAAAATTTTATTACACATGGACTATCAAATTATGATTCGTTGCCCTAGAATTGAATAAACTTTCTAATTACACAATACGGGGTCATTCATTTGATTGAAAACTGATCTTTGCGTCTTTCTCTGAAATAATTATTTCCTTGTTAAAACATATTTGACCACATATTTCTGTCATTTAACTGTTCACTTTACTTCCGATTTTTGTTGTACCGAAACACATGTTTCTATTTGTGTTTCCTATTCGAATCTATAATCAGTTTAATGGGATCACCACCGGGTAAACGACTACTAGGTACTTTGGTCATGTTTTTTACCCCAAATATTTGAATGTTTCTATTGGGATTTAAATGAGCGTAGATAACTAAACTACTGGTTGTATAAATCCCTGACCTGTCTAATTCTAATAATTAGATTAGTGGATATATTAAGACTTTCACTACAAAATATTCCTGAAAAAAAAGAGCACATGTTTAAATTTATTCCTTTACAAATAAAAGATCAGAGTAGGGATCTGTCAATTGCCAGACATATTTTTAAAAGATACTTTTATGTTAAAAGTTTGATTAATGAATTATGTAAGATGAAATATAAGTATTGCTTTTTTTTATTTTGCTAATATTAAATGTAATCTTGTGGTGAAATTTTGTGGGAGGGTCCTTACGGATTTTGTAGTTAAATAGTTTTTTTTTCGGCGATACATGGTTTAAGAATATAATGTTTTCAAACTATATGTTCATCACCATTAGTGAATTTTTAGTTCTAAATGTATGCAAAATACATGTATTTACTAACAGCTATATGATATAGCGGTTAATGAGCGTTTTTCGCGTACAGCCTCCTAAGGTGTACTAATAAGTTAGTTTTCCTTAGTTATCACGCAAGCATGATCCATGTCTCTGATGTAAGCGACAGTTTACCATTGTTTGTCTTTTTATTTGTCTTTAAAAAAATATTAAGGACTATTAATGGTTTATAACAACAAAAGAACATGCATGATATTGAAACTACGGTGTTGCAACGTTCTAGTTAATGACCCGTCATAAACAGTTGGTCGCTGCGTAGTAATTGGAAAATTGTTATCAAAAATAATAAAGAATATTTGCCACCTAATTAAAGCATCTATAAATTTTCATTTATGCTTTTTGTTTAAAAAATATTGATAAAGTTATTATATAGAAGGGTTTTCATACCAGAACTATTTATTACCAACGTACGTATGCCTAAACCTGATTACCGCGGCAGTATGACGTCACGGAGTAGTGATTTTGAAAAAATAACAAACAAAAATCGAGAATTATTATCTTTACAAATTGCAGATATGAAATTAAAGAATGAAAATATTTTCATATTGTAAATGTCTGTGATGAGTGATGAGTCAGCTTAGAAAAAATCAAGGTACTATTTTTTGACCTGATTACCGCGGCAGTTAGATTTGACGGACGGTTATTAACATTGGGTCGGCATAGCCTCCCCAAAAACTATATCTATATACATATACCTCGAGGCAAATATCCATTTTCGGTGAATTATTGAAAACTGGTGTTATACTAGCAAATCTTTTTCTATTTATTGTAATATGGATATCAAAAGATCCATTTCGACTTGACATTTCTTGTAGTACATATACCAGTAAAAGTCCTTATTTCTCAGAGGTCGCCTCCATATAGGATAACTACATGTAAATTATGAACACCTCTGTTGCCAATATAGTCACGTACTCTACCGATGAACATATCTGGTCGGTTTGGTTAATTTATTAAATCGTTCCTAATGTGAGAACTTATACAAACATAGTAGATCAGTTTGTCCGAAATGCAACTGACCTTATATCCTTTACGGGACAACAACACTATATCATGTACAGAAACATTGGTTTTGGCCCCAGCGTGATCAAGTTGCATTAAACTTATAAGTCTGTACATAAATTAGGTCTCCCCAAATCATTTCTAATTAGTACAATAGAAATTTAGAAATTCTGCTGAATGTTAGATTATTGTGTACATATAATCATCCCAGTTGCCGAGTTCACCCGACTTGGGCTTCTATGGCATTACTTTAGTTTTTAATGAATATAGCTTCTCATAAAGAGCATCGAAACACGAGGCTATCCGATTTGTACGAGTGGGCATAGACCCCTCCAGAGTAAAATAAGATTGCCTCGTGTTTTGATGTTCTTTCTCTTTTGCACCATATGCAAAAGTAAAAATACGTTCCCAGTTGTCACTATATAAAACCCAAGAAAAGGGTAACCAATGAACGAGCGTCTTAATATGATATTTCTATCGCTATAATCCTTTCTGCGTCACAAAAAGTAAACACCAAGAAAAAATCAAAGTGCTGCAGCACTGAATGCGACGGACATGCAACCGGAGAGACATTAAGGCTTTTTTTTAGAAAAACAAAACAAAACAAAAACAAAACACAAAATATATAACAAAGAAAATTTGTTCCATACAAGTTCGAGATTTGTAGAGCAATATATTTTGTGTCCCATACAATTCAGATTTTCTACTTTCAAGCACTTAAATACAGAATGAAATTTATGCCTAAAAACTCTAGTCAAACTTGTAAATCAGTGTCCTTATCGATTTATTCCAAGAAATGATATGTAAATAGAAAACAAATACTGTCAACGAAATATTTCTAAAATAAAACCACGCAAATAAACTACAAGCATAATACATTATACATTTGAGAATGCTATTTAGAATTGCTTCGTGTTATATCAAAGTGGGCATATAGACAATAAAATATAAGTCATTTGTATTTTTATTTCTCTTGGATATGTCTCATTAAAAAAGTTTTAGTTAAAATCATCAGCAATTAAAAGTGTATTTTATTTACAAGGTAAAGATGTAGAGGCCAGAGCACATCGTTTTTATTTTAATTTAAATGTCACTTAAGCGCTACAGTGTTTAGTTGTCCTTTTCAATTTCACACTAAATTCCATTTTCAACTTGTTTGCTTCTTACAATTGTATAGAATTTCTTAAAGTATTGCATGTAAACAAAGTATGTATCCGCTGGTTTATTACATGTATAATGTGTACTCCTAATCGCCTGTCCAAAAATCAGGCCAGGTGAAGCAGAATCTATTTTTAGAATAACGTGACCTAGAAAAGTATGTAAACAAACCACAAGAATCGGAAGTATAACTGATATTATAACTTCTTTACCATGAAAGACTACATGGTGGTAAAGTGTTGAAAAACTCTCTTCTTACATGCATTTTCAAAAATAGATATTTATACTTACCATTGTACTGTATCTAATTTATTAATAACTGCTGAATATTCAGCTAAACCAGCTGTATGAGTCACGAAAATAGTTCTTCTTTTATTAATGCGCGAGTTTATCCTAGAGTCACGAAAATCTTTGATTGTTAATAATAATGTTTTGTATAAAGTAGAAATATTTATTTCCTACTAATAATGTCTTGGAACTCAGAGCTTACAACCTTTATTGTAGTATAATTGCTGTCCTACTTTTTCGACAGCGGTAAAAATCGTTTCGGCAGTAATTTGCATATTGGCAATAATACTACGGGACTACAACGTTTTATCAATAATATACGTTCATATTTTAATTTGGATAACTTAATTTGAAATTGAAAAGGCTAAATATGGAAGATTTTAAGATATCCCGACAAAGTATGGGAGTTTTGAAGGATCAAATTCATGTACTATTTCTTGGGCTGTTAATCGGTTTAGGACACTTTGCGCGATTGTAGCCGACGAAATCCCATGTGTAGATGACTTAGCTCTGAACGCGCCTGAGGGCGCGTCCGTCGCAATAAGCCAAACAATAGGCATGCTCTGGAGTGCGGTTAACTAATACAATCATGCACTCCAGTTAACGCACTGTGCATATATGTGCGAACGATTTAACTTTGACACGTTTTCAACAGTAAGGTCCGAAAACTATGATACAATTCAAACATTTTAAAGGTCTTTCCTCTTCCTCCTAAAAATGGCTTTAGATGTAAAAATAATAAATTACTCCGTTCAATTTCACCACTTAAAGACCACGTAAAGATACTGTAACTCAATTTTTTTTATGGTTGTATATCATAAATCTGATGCTCAAATGAAGATTTATCAATATTGTAAGTTTCAAAAAGCATTATTTGTGAAGATATTACCGGCAAATAAAGGGATGTAATTAGAAATTTATTTTCTATAAAGTCTAAGCCAAATCTTTCAATACGAAATGAATGCATTTATTTTAATGATTACATATAATGCGCATAAACATTTGCAATAATAAACATATTGAACATATTCTTGGATGTTTGAAATTTTAGAAGAATAGTGATATACATACATGTATATAAAATTTCACTTTAGTGTGGTACATCCTTAATTACATCGTACAGAACCTGTAACAGCATGGTAAACAAGACTGTTTAAAAATTAATAAAATTGCATGCATTTTTTATTTTTAAGTAATGTTGTCAACAGCGACTTTATGGGGAAATTTATAAGTTTGGAAGTATTGCTACATGTATGTCTTTATATCTAATAATTTTAGATACAAAGCCTTTTAAAACAAATAAGTGTCCTTTAATAAAGGAAAGACCCTTGTACAGTTGTGTTCATATTTTGTCTTTAGTGGCATCTATGTATGTACATTGTACACTCTTTACAAAAAGTGTCCCAATTTGTGAAATGAGAAAAACGGCTGCATCTTATCTATCTAATCTAACTCACGATTTTGATTTTGTTATCTGTCAATTATTTGTGCTGTTGTGCCTTTAGAAATAATGATAAATATAGAATAAATAATGGAGTTAAAAATGCGCGTTTCATGGGCCTAGTCCTAGAGCTGCTTATAATTTTAACATATGTGAACGCTGAAAACAAGGACAGTAGTATTGATGAAAGAGATACTTTCTATGAGAATCTTGTCAAACGGATGGAATTTCTCGAATTTCGGGATAGAACGCGAGAACATGAAAATATGGAGCTTAAACAACGCGTCCAAGCTTTAGAGACCTTGGTCACAGATCAACAAAGTCAGATTTCTAGTTTGATAGAAACAATTGAGGAACAGGATGATGTAAAATAAAAAAACTGCTGCTCGTGTCCCAATATGTAAGTCAAGGAAAAAAACAATCGGGGAAAAAAAATTTTTTTAAAAAAAAACGAAAAAAAAGGGTTTTAACAGAAAAAGGGGCCAACCAAGTTATTAAAACATTCATCACGATTTTAAAGCTTTGGGGGAAAGGGGGAAAATTGAAGATGAAGAAAGATCTGGGGAACAGGACTTTCCCCAAAGGAGTTAGAAATTAAGACTTTTTCTTTAGTTTACTCAAAACTTTGGGGTTTTCTTTTTCTTCTTTTCTTCTTTTGGGAAATTTTTCCAAAATTAAATCAGGGTATAAAATTTTTTAAACATTTATTATTTGGGACTATCGATTTAAAACGAAAATTTATTTTTTTTTCCCATTAACACGCTAAAAGAAATTTGGGCCCAAATATTAAAATTTGTAAAAAATACATTTCTTTCTTTTTAGAAAAAAGTTGCAATATAATTATGTACCGACTGAAAAGCGAACAGTGCAAACAATGATAAGACGGCACATATTCTTGGTTCAGCCCTTTGATTTTTTGTTGTGTGTGTAGTACTTTTAGTTCTTTCTTTTCTAGTTTGGTGAGTTATGTATTCCTTAGTTGAATACTGTACATTTATAACCACCCTTGTTGCTGGTTTTTGTATTTTCTGATCGCAAGATCAGTAAATACAAAGCTAACATCCACGGTCTAACACAAAATTTCCTAACAGACCTAACAACGCAAAGTAGTTCTCACTCAGAACTGCTTAAAAACCAGCAATGTAAAGGAAAGAATAATTTTTATGCCCCCACAATGTGGGAGCATATAGCGTTGCACTTGTCCGTCCGTCCGTCCGTCAGTCCGTCCGTACGTCCCGAAATCTTGTGAACGCAACTCCTCTTAAACCGGATGGCAGATTTTGCTTAAACTTACAGGGATGAACAACCTTAATGTGTAGATGGTAGTAAAGGAAGGAATTTTCGCTGTGACTAAATTTAACAGAATTATGGCCCTTTGTTGATTTTTTCACTAGATACTATGTAGAAATTTTGTGAACGCAACTCCTCTTAAACCGGATGGCAGATTTTGCTTAAACTTACAGGGATGAACACCCTTAATGTGTAGATGGTAGTAAAGGAAGGAATTTTTGCTGCGACCAAATTTAACAGAATTATGGCCCTTTGTTGATTTTTTCACTATATACTATGTAGAAATTTTGTGAACGCAACTCCTCTTAAACCGGATGGCAGATTTTGCTTAAACTTACAGGGATGAACAACCTTAAGGTGTAGATGGTAGTAAAGGAAGGAATTTTCGCTGCGACCAAATTTTACAGAATTATGGCCCTTTGTTGATTTTTTCACTATATACTATGTAGAAATTTTGTGAATGCAACTCCTCTTAAACCGGATGACAGATTTTGCTTAAACTTCCAGGGATGAACAACCTTAATGTGTAGATGGCAGTAAAGGAAGGAATTTTTGCTGCAACCAAATTTAACAGAATTATGGCCCTTTGTTGATTTTTTCATTATATACTATGTAGAAATTTTGTGAACGCAACTCCCAGAGCAACAGATAAGGTGCGTATTTGCGTATTTACGCAATTAATTTTATAAAATACGCAATTGATTTTTTAAGAATGCGTATCAAAACCCATTAAAAAAAATAAAATACGCAATTGTCTAAAAAACCCGTGCGTATTGTCATTTTCATCACCGCAAAATTAAACTGTCGTACGCTCGTAGTTTTGGACAAATTATATCGATATGCATGCTATCCGAATATTCCCGAATCAATGCTAACTAATCAACGGTCTCCGGTCTTCGACGGTCCCCGGTCTCCAAAGACCGACTAAGCCATATCAATAAAGCATGAGTCCGTCGATTTGTCTACTCAGGTCGACGGTCTTTACAGGCTGTGCAGAGACCGTTGATTTTGCGGAGACCGTCAATAAGTAGGTCCCAGCTGTATCAATAGACGCTTTGAAAGCAATATGGTGTCGTACAAAAGGGAAAATGATTTGAAACAAAACAGTCGTAAATACATTTAATAAAAAAATCAGTCGGAAAACGAACTTGTTAAAAATATTATGAAATATAACATGAGCATTTTATATAAAAAATAAAACAATTGTGAAAAGTTCTGGTAAATTGTTAATCCTATTTTCTTTTTAAAACAGTTTAAATTTTATTGATACTGAAACTATAAAATTCATATCTTCATAATTGAATACCCAATTAATCTTGAAATCATAGGGTATCGAGTTTTGGAATACCCAATTAAATGGAGCCAATATCCAATTCCAAAGGAAATGATGGAGTAATACCCAATTCACTTTAAAAGCTTATCTGTTGCTCTGAACTCCTCTTAAACAGGATGGCAGATTTTGCTTAAACTTACAGGGATGAACAACCTTAATGTGTAGATGGTAGTAAAGGAAGGAATTTTTGCTGCGACCAAATTTAACAGAATTATGGCCCTTTGTTGATTTTTAGTTTTCAACTTGTGGCACATGTAGTCCAAAAAATATTTGACCTAGAGTCATAAGATTGACAGAACAGTGGCGTGTGGGGGCATCCGTGTCCTATGGACACATTTCTAGTTAATGTAGGCATTTAACGAATTACAGTGCATTAAAAGTTAAGAGTAGTCAATAGAAAAATGAGGTTACAATCACAAATTTCGCGGATGAATATCTTTTTTACCCAATGAAATATGTTCGGCTATTTCCGTAAATCTTAATCAATGAAAATGCTATTTTTAGCTATGTCGATTACCGGATTACCGAATATTCCAGAGCGTAGTACACAAATAAATCTGACTGTCGAGTAGTAGAATATATACATGGCGAGAAGATTTTCGCTAAATTATTTTCATCAGTGTTAAACAACAGGTTTATCGTGAACAAAATACCTCGAAATTAGTAAGGATAACAAACACGAAATGGAAATTCTCAATTTAGAATTACAATGTACTTGTTTTTTATTCAAGCTACATATGTATTACTTCACCGTGGTGCAGAGGTAGCGCGCTCGTTTAGGGTGTGAGAGGCCTAAGGTTCAAATCCTAGTCGAGGGCAACTTTTTTTAAGTGTCTTTTTTAAGGAAGTAGCCACAATATGCAAGGATAAAGTGTGGCTAAAATGATTTTTGATGCAACGCTAGTCATGCAAAATTCCATATGTATCAATCTCAAACTGTTATAGGCGCAGTCGCTGCGTAAGATTAATTATAGTATATAAAAATAAACTTATACAGGAAAATACATACAGATAGTCAGTATGATTTAGATTGCAAAGATCAGAAAATACCACAGAGGTTGCAGCCCTTTGATTATAAATTTGACTTTTTGATATGCCGGTTTCATAGCCTAGACAGGAGCTGATCCCCTTTCAAAGTTTCTTTTTATTTAGTTCCGCGCATTGTTTTCTCGTTTAAAACACAGATGATTCCTTTTCCTCGGGATCATTCGCTACTTATCATGGAATGGCACTAACGTGTTATATTGAAAGTTTCCTGATAACAATCGTATGAGTACAACTGCAGATGGTATTTTACCATTTCATGTTTAATGATGAATTCTGCTTAAGCCTGTGCTAGGTTCGTGGATAGTAGCTTGTACAATACTGTATTGTCCATGAACACCGAGCCCGCAACATTTTCAAGTTTGCTGAAAAGAGAAATTAAACAATATTGTTTTTAGAAAGGATGCTAAAGAAATGAAGTCCGCGTAACTAAGGTTACATATAGAATATGCAATGTGGCATCAAAAACAAAGTCGTAACGTTCGGTTATTATTTTTTTCTCCAGAAAAACAGTCAATTGAAAAGCGTGAGAACGAACAGAATGTTGCATTCTTTGCATATTTAAACAACCACGTGGAGAATCCTGGGGTTCATCAGGTTATTACTTTTGATCACGTGACAACGAATATTGGAAACGGATACAACGTATTTGCAGGCGATTTTAGGTATCAAAAAATGACCTAGCTTACGTCTATCTATTTGAAAAAAGTTTTCTACATATGATTTGTTTGTGCATTTCGTTTTCAATAAGTCGCCGGAAGGTCGGTGACCGACTACTATTCCCCCTTTTTTCAATACGCAGTGAGAGACACTGATCTTTAGACTCAATGTTTGCGATGAATTGTCACAAATTCCTCCTCCTCGTGGATCGAACCAGCGACACATTGATCTAATCGGGTTTACTATTATGATTAGATATGCTTCAAGCATTACAAGTAGATGTACCTGTTTTTAAAAACTCAATATATGTGAAATAATAATTTTTAAAAACTATTTGTTTTGTAGCATTTTATCAAATAGCCAGTATGTGTTAAAAACACATATACAATTCATGTATGTAAAATACATAACATATGTCAAGAAAGATAAACTTATTATTGTATGGAGTTAAAGAAATGCCGTTACAATTTGAATAATGATATATTTAAATTTACAGGGCACCTGTCGCTGGAACATACGTCTTCGCTACAACGCTAATGGCTGATACAAGTAGAGTACCTTACCATTTCCAGATAATGCACAATGCGAAGACAGTTTCGAGTATTTATGTTGAAAATGGCGGAACTGGAAGCCAAGAAGTAGTGCTTCAACTGAATCAAGGGGACGATGTTTCGATCCACAATATTGACGCTGGACAGAAGGTATACGGACATGGTTACAGTACCTTCTCTGGGTTTCTCTTGCAACAAAACTACTCAAGTGCTAGCATCGTTGGCAAATAACCTCCATCCACCAGGACGACTGGTAATGGACAAGGATGTCTCTATCTCTTTATTTCTTAAAAGGACTCCACTGAGGCTTTTGACATGACGGGACTGGAAACATTCTTACCTAGACTCGTGTACCATTAATGTAGGTCTGGGCCAATACAATGTATCTATCCATGTGCAAATTTTAAGATCTTTCCGAATAATTGATTATTCGTGCAAAAGGCCAAAAACAATGAAAAGCTTTGCAACGATTTTCACTCAAATTGACTTACAAATCGTATCACAAGTCGATATTCAATTTAATTCAATTTAATTCTTTATCATTCTTTGCAGATTTTTCTTTTCAATTTCAAATGATTTATATAAGAATTTCATTTTTTGTTGCAAGTTTTTGTGTTGTTTTTTTTACCTCAGTGGAAGTCCTTGAGTAAATATCATTATTTGTGATGTATGTATTAAATGAAATACAGTTTGTTTTTGTTTTTTTTCCAAAAAAAATCCTAAAACTTCGCATTCTTATGACCATCGATGCAAAGTAAACATTTTGAAAGCTTGTAATGTAGTATCTTTTGATGTTAAGATCTCTCGGAGTAATGTTCATATTAGCTGCATCCGGTTTGTTACAGTGGATTACGATGTAAACAATTTTTACATCGGTAACGATGTAAACAAGAGGGCCATGATGGCCCTGAGGTCGCTCACCTGTATATAGGCCCCCCGGAGCAAGGCCAGTTTAAACCCAGGGCTTTTATTTGAACAAACTTGGAAGACACTTATTAGAAGATGTTTCATGATGTTAAGTTTTTACTACACACATATAATGAAAAACAATGATCTCCTCCCCAAGGCTTTTATTTGAACATACTTGGTAGACACCCATTAGAACATGTTTCATGATAAATATCTTAGCTCAAGCTCTTTGAGTTCTTTAAAAGAAGTTTTTTAAGTTTTTACTGTACACATATAGTTAAAAACAATGACACCCTTGGGGCGGGGCCAGTTTTGACCCCAGGGCTTTACTTTGAACAACGTTGTAGACACTTAATAGAAGATGTTTCATGCTTAATATCTAAACTCTAGCTATTTGGTTTTTTTCAAAAAAGATTTTTTAAGTTTTTGCTATACACATATAAAGAAAATCAATGACCCCCTGGGGCGGGGCCAATTTTTACCCCAAGGCTTTTATTTGAACAAACTTGGTAGACACCCATTAGAACATGTTTCATGATAAATATCTTAGCTCAAGCTCTTTGAGTTCTTTAAAAGAAGTTTTTTAAGTTTTTACTATATGCATATAGGGAAAATCAATGACCCCCTGGGGCGGGGCCAATTTTGACCTCAGGGCTTTTATTTGAACAAACTTGGTAGACACCCATTAGAACATGTTTCATGCTAACTATCTTAGCTCTAGCTCTTTGAGTTCTTTAAAAGAAGGTTTTTTAAGTTTTTACTATATGCATATAGGGAAAATCAATGAGCCCCTGGGGCGGGGCCAATTTTGACCCAAGGGCTTTTATTTGAATAAAATTGGTAGACACTCACTAGAAGATGTTTCATGCCAAATATCTAAGCTCTAGCTCTTTTGGTTTTTTAAAAGAAGATATTTAAAGTTTTTTCTTTCGGTTGCCATGGCAACCAGAGTTCTGCATGGAATTAAATTCTTTGAACAATTTTTAAAGGTGACCACCAAAGGAACATTCCTGTGAAGTTTGGATGAAATTGGCTTAGTGATTTATTAGAAGATGTCATTTAAAGTAAAAGTTTACGGACGGACGCCGGACGAAAAGCGATCACAAAAGCTCACCCTGTCACTTTGTGACAGGTGAGCTAACAATTGTTGCAGTAGATTACTGTAAACAATTGTAACTTAAAGTTGTAAACAAATGTTACAACGGATTACAAAGTAAACAATAGTACAAGCATTTTGCTATCATTGCCGGGTAGTGTGTTTTTGTTGGATGACACAAAAATGGAACTGGATAGCTGGTTCTTTTACCTGTATAATTAGATAATAATATAAGGGCATTTTGGAGACACCTTGTTATTCTGGCCTATCCACAATAATATTGTTGTGTGAATGCAGAGATATACCTATACTGTATTATGCTGATTAGTATAATGAATTAACAATCAATTACAAAATGACAAGAACAAAATTAGCATCAAATTGTCAATTTTATTGATACTATTTTTACATAAATAAAACTGAATACAGTTCTTCTGCAGAAATTGCAAGGATTTCAAAACATTCATAATTATGCACATAAACTGAAAGAAAATAACACATTGGTCCAACTTTTAAACAGGTGTTGATAACTATACATAATTGGAATGGATTTGTTGTCAGTTGTTCTATTTCAAGTTCAACCAAGAAAGTGACACATTTTGTAATAAAGACAGAATCCAAAACGGAAAGTGTTAACTAACAGTTCAATATTAATACATAATGGTATAATGGAAATGTTTACTGAAAATAATGTAAACCACGTTTCATTACAAGTATGAAACTAAGAATAAGTCCTCTTGAACCTGCATACAATGGCTTTCCTGACGTTATTTTCACATTTTTTTCAACTAAGAATGATGTTTTGCCATCAATATTTGTCCAACAGCTTCCATCAGTGCTATTTTACAATGCTTACAATACCTCTTCATACCTTAGCATCTTACACCTTAGAATTTGGTTCCACATTAATTATTACATTTTTTAAAACGTGTACAAACTATGAAAGTAATTATACACTGACATTTAACTTGCTGAAGCAGGTCAAAAAGTTAAAACAGCACAATTGCTTTTTTGAACCCTTTAACCTTCAATAATACAAAACTTGAACAACAAAGTTCATCATTCACATTTTCAAACAAGTATCTTTCAACTTTTATCAAATCTCTTATGCTAAATCTAACTCTACATTCTGCAAAAGCTTTGGGTTTCCAATCCCAAAATTATGTTGGATAAGTTGATAACAGATGTGCACAAAAACATCTGAATATCAGAATCTTGAATAACAACAAGAGCTGTCGGTAGGACAGCAACGCTCGACTATTCTTAGTGCTTGATAGTAAAAACAAAATGCTTGATACAGTTACCTCCTCCAGTTTACAGGTTGGGGTGATGATGGTGAACAAGTGTGCAAAGTTTCAAAGCCATATGTCCATGGACTTTGAAAATATTTGAGGTATTACAGAAACCTTAACGTAAATTCTAAGTCGAAAAAGGGGCATAATTCTGTCAAAATGCTTGATACAGTTCCCTCCTCCTGTCTACAGGTTGGGTCATGATGGTGAACAAGTGTGCAAAGTTTCAAAGCCATATGTCAATGGACTTTGAAAATATTTGAACTATTACAAAAACTTTAACATAAGTGGTTACGCCGACCCCAACACCGACGCCGACGATCGGGTGACTACAATAGCTCTACTTATTCTTATCGAATAGTCGAGCTAAAAAGCAATTAACCAAATTCGAGGGTTGACTGCAAAACAGCCGTAACTTATATCTATGATATCAAGGACTTACAACAGTTTTGCAGTCGATCCTTAGTTGTACAAATATCAATTTTAAAAATCTAAGTATATGATTCAGCAAATCTTTGATCATTGACATACATAATGTATCATATAACTAACAATTTATTATAACAATATAATTCATGTCTGACATATATTCCATAAATGTTACATATTAACTGCTTGACTGGCTTAAGATGACAACTGTCTATATTGCCCTCCTGATTCATGTGATGAACTTCAACTACTTAAAATGTGGAGGCTTCCATTGCTTCTTTAGAATATTACAATATACAAGACACAAATAAAAATTAAACATAAATCATTAAAGGCTCTAGTAGTGATGGGTTTCATCAGACATCAGGTGTGTATTATTTTATGCAACATTTGAGTAGAATCACTGAAAGAATCCAAAGCCCCAGAAAGAATTCGAACACACAGCAGAGAAGATCAAGTTGTTGGACAAGCAGGCTGGCCAGACTTTAATACAGATTATCTAGCGTTCAGACGGTTGAATCCTGAGCTTAATATGAACAATTTCATAAACTTTGTTTTTTGTATAACATAGTTTGGACACATTTCTATAAACTGAAAACAAAAGGTCAATTGTGTTTGTATTTAAGAAAATGGTACTGACAAAATAAGCTAGATATTGCATGTTTTATTTGACTTTAAAATCAAGATTTAGCCATAGAAAATTAATACTTTCCTATATGTTATAACAGCACAAATAAATGTCCCGAATTTTGATTTGCCAGTTCCTCGGGTCATATTTATCTCATTTAGATTGTATATCCTATCAACAACTTGTATAACTTTAAATATTTTCCAAAACAAAGATCACAGTTAAATTCTATAGTTAACTTGTAATAAATCTTTCTTTTAATTTGTTCAACTTGCCCAAACCCTAAGAAAGCATGTCAAGTTTCTTTACCTTTTTCCCACAATGAACAATTATTATGACTTTAATTTATCATATCTATGCAAAAAATAGTTAAAACTCATACAAAATAAAAAGAGATATAATTATATATAACAATAAAGCACCAGTAGTATCTAAATAAGAAACCTTAAAGGTTGCTAAACATTGCTAAATTGAAAATGTTGTAGGCTCAATTTGATTGGGCCTGTTTGTGAGTGAAAAGTCTGTGTAAAAAAAACAACAAAGAACAAGAACAAACAAACAAGAATATGTATGGTATGATTATTAAAACGAACAAAACAAGATGGGTGTAATTAATTTCACAGGGCTATTATAACTTTATTCATTAACCAGCCCTTTCTTACTAAATTATAGCATTTGTTCTTAGTAACAAAGCCATGTCACTATTCCACTTGTAGTCTTACACCTATAAAATCAACCTCTCTTTTTTTTTACAGAAAAACAAAATGTGTTTGTGAAACACAAATACCCTGATCACTAATGAAAAGCTATGGTGAAATACAAATGTATCATGTATTTCGGTAATTAGACAAAAAAAAGTCAAAGGTCATTTATGGGTTATAGTCATATTATTAATAAATAAAAATCGAAAATCTTCTGCAGTTGCAGGCCCATGCTTATAGAATGACAACATTACTGCCAAGCAAGGTAAAACATGTTTGTGAAGAGATAGAGAAATATTCAGGTAAAAATAATATGTCTCATCCTTTATCAAGTGATCTGTGGGCATAAAAAAACAACAAATTTAGATCAATTAAGATCCATTTTTCGCTAATAACACAACAGTTATGAAATGCATATAAACAATTATTTCTTAGTACACAAACTGTAAATACTCAAATCTTTATGCATTCAGCCTGGTTAAACTCGGATCCTAAATCTACTTATCAAAAGGTAGTCAAGCTACAGCATGATTTTAATAATATATAACCCTTCACACATTAAATATCTTAAATGTACATAAATCCATCTTTCAAACTGGACAAAATCAATTTTATTCTAGGATAAAAAGTTCTGACTGAAAAGTGAACAGTGCAGATCATGATCAGACAACATGGATATGCTGGGTAATCATAGTCGCCACTTGTGGCATAAGTAGATACAGCTGCAGTCGCAGAGTATGGGTAAATTACTTTTCAATACTCTATAGCTTTTAATGTGGAGAGTCAAGTTCACACAATTTTTTTTAACAACATATAGTAAGTCATATTGTCCTGAATATCAACACAAAAATAAACCTTTAACAAAAGCATAATATATTTCTTAATATAAAACAAAACATGTACACAGATACTGTAGACAATGTTATATTTATTACATTAAATGAACAATGTAAGTTGTTTTTCGTTTTTTTATGTACTTTTTTAACCACAAATTTTAAAGCTGAATTTCATTTACATTTGGCAACAAATGGCAAATCTGAGCTTAATTTTACATATTTTCATGATATAAATACAAAATGTAATTAAATGGATTTCATTTTTTTTTTGGTAGATTCATCTATTTCATATAACTGAGTGCATGCAAACGCATTAAAAACAACTTTTTAGGATTTCTGGCTGAATTTACAATTATGCAAAATTTAAAAAAAGAATGTAGTCTAAATACAGGACTGTAATCACAGTACAATTCTTAAAACAATATTAAGCACATGAGCACACAAAAAAAAGCTTTGAAAACTTGGATTTCTGTAAATCTTTAGCATGATTAGTGAAAAAATAAAAATAAATTTTCACCGAAAAATGGGATTTATATGTAAGTGATTGTTACCTATAGGATTTCAAAATAGAAATGAAATAAATATATCTTTTTTAAATTACACAAAAAGAGGTTTCATCTTAACATCACATAAAAACAAGTGAACAAGTTTGGAACAACATAAATTTGATGATTCAAAAAAATAAACGTGAAACAATTTGAACAAAATAATGAAATGTATTGCATACACGGCCCATTTTTTTAAGAAAAAATTAAATCATTCGGTTGATATGGGAGATTCCGAAATACTCTCCTGTGAAAGCGTCTCCAGAGAGCTTACTTGTGACTGTGTAACCAATGAATGATCTTCAGACTGGTCGGCCTCAAAACTTTCTTGTGAAGCCGGACTTCCCGACAGTGATTCGAGCGAATTTTCATTATTTACCTCAATTGACATACCCTCCAGACTGGTTTGCTTCCCCTTTTGCTGTTTCGTACCTTCTAATAACTTTGGTGATTCAGATTTTGATTTTTGGCTTCTAGTCGAGGCTCCCACAGGCTCGATGGCTGAATGTATCGGAAACTGACCGAGAATACTTTCTATACGAGCACGTTTTGCCTGATGCTGGCTGTCATTAATAGACGTATCATTTAATTTGGGCGACCCTTCTTTACACTGTTTACCAGGATTTAACATCATTATCATATTATTGTTCGGAGACTGCTGGACAACGTACTGGGTCAGATCAGGTTTCAGTCCCTCGAGAAATAAGTTTTTAGATTTTGGTTGCATTTCACTTGTTGACATGTCCTCCAGCTTGATTTTCTTAGTCATCAGTTGATCATATGTATTACTTTTCTGCTTGAGTACTTCCTTTCTCTGCTCATACTCACTGACTTTCTTCTTCAATTCTGTAACACAGAGATTCAGATTACATAATTAAATACTATTTTGGGGACACAATATCATTGTTTTGTTAGGGTTTTAAGTCATTCTAACACTATAAAGGTCATACTGGCAACTTTCCAGCTTTATTTCTGGTAGGATAACAATAGGTGATCATGCGTACATTACTGAAGCCACCAGCAGGCACCTGAGTAGAACCACTGACCTTCAACAACTGATATTAGCTAGCTAGAATCCAGTCAGTGGCAGGATACATACAAACTGTGGGGGCTGGTTAAATCACACTGGCAAAAGTAAAAGTTGCATTGAGACATTCCAGCTTTACTTGTAGACTTCAGTCTGAATTATTTCAAGCAAGACTGGGCAACAACATTCCATAAGCTAGCTGGATAGCTAGCTACCCGACATGAAAGACTTCAAAGTCCTCCATGGGATTCAAACCTACAGCAGTTTATGGTCAAGTAGCTTGAATTCAATGACCTTGACCACTTGACAATTGATACCCTTTGAAGGTCACATGATGTCTTCCAAGGTTTGTAGGATTTCAAGCACAAATGGATGCATAAGTTGAACATAAGGATATCTTCTCATATACCAGAATTTAATGTTTATGTGAATTATCAGCTTAATTACATACGTTCCATTTCTTTCTCAAGTTTATCTCTCTGTCTATCAAATTCAAACTTGTGGGCACATAATCTCATGTCTAGTTTGGATCTCATCCCCAACTCATTCACAATTCTAGAAGCTTTCTTTGCATCTACAATTAAACATAAATATAAGACAGTGAATGAATATACCTTCAATAATGAATTTACTTAACAATTTTAGGATTTTAAGTAACATGGACACTGAAATATAACATTCGAGCTTAACTGTTGGAGGAACACCTCTGATGTCCCTCTGTGTATTATTTTGGGAAGTAACAAGTACCCAAGTAGCACCATCTATGTTCTGTAAGAAAGCTGGATAGCTCCCTGACATGATAGAATTCAAAGTCCCTAACAGGATTCAAACCTGCAGTAATCAGGGCAAGTGGAAAAGTTCTAAATGTCTGGTACATGTGATATCAACAAACACACACACACACACACGCACACACATGTTTATTATTGTGCAATAATAATGCAAATAAATTTTCTCACTGATCAATAGCGGATATGTTATATGCAATCATGTATAACCCTGTATAAATATATTGTTAGCAAAATTTTCCCTTTATAATCATCTGATCACTAAATATATATTACAAACTGCCAACACCTTCCAAAATCTACTTAACAAAAGAAATTAATTTGTTTTCAAATTCATTATCTTTTTTTTATATCAATATTTTTAAACTGTAAGCAACATGCCTTTGCTCGGTATAGAGCTAGGCCAAACTCATTTTACACACCCTTGCAGTCTTACCAAGCTGTATAATGTTGGCAGCTCAAATTTTCATTTTTGATATTCAAATCCCTTAAACTTTGAATGATCTGTTCCTAATTCAAAGTAGGGCAAATTGATTACAGAAATTCAAACAGCTTAATGCTCTTAGCTCAAACCCAGGACAAACCTCACAATGTATCAAATATAAAACATTACCTCCTACAGGAACATAGTTTTTGATCATGCTAGCTTTAAGGACGTCCAACTTGGATTTGACTTCACGAAAAAACTCGTCAATCAGACCTAACTGAACAATGGCTCGCCAGAACATAGCATCTTCTGTAAAAATAAAGTAAACGTTAATATTACAAGCCTTGCCTCCCAATATTCCTTCTTTTTTTATTTGATTGGGTTTTACATCACACCAACACAGTATAGGTCATTTGGCGCCGTTCCAGCTTTACTGGTGGAGGAAGACCTCAGGTGCCCTTCCTTGCATTATTTCAGGCATGGACAGGCACCTGAGTAGAACCACCGACGTTCCGTAAGCTAGCTGGATAGCTTCCTCACATGAAAGAATCCAAAGTCCCTGTCGGGATTCGAACCCATAGTGGTGAGGGACAAGTGGTTTGAAGTCAACAACCTTAACCACTCGGCCACGGACGCCTTTCTCCCAATATTCAATTTCTAGACTGTTAATACTATTATTATAATCCCTGGAGCCTAGATCCCTAATCCCTATCAGCAGTATTTTCCTGTCGATCAAAATTTGAAAAATCGTAAATTTTGACTACTTAATCAAATGTCTAGAAAATATTAAAATTCACCCAAAAAATATACAGAGGTAGGTGCCAATGTCTAAAACTATGCTGTTGTTACTAAATGGACATACTTCATAACATTGATAACAGAAGTGATCAGAAAAATATCATAAACTGGGCCATTATAAACACGGAAAATCATAGCTGTATGTACAGAACATGATATACTTAATTGAAATCAGTTAAACAGGTAACTGTATTATTCTGAATTATAGAAAATTAATTATAAGTGATTAATTATAAGTATTGAATCATTGATATTTCAGTGTATCTTTACAATGTTTGTCATCAGATATTGATATATCGTTGATATGCTTTAAACAGAATCAATGACAGCTTGAAAAGTCAAACATACTGTGAAATTTGTATACTGCATTTTCTGGAAAGATAAAAAACAACTATTTTACAAATGTTACACCAACCATCATCTTCCTCCTGACCATTGGTAGACACCTGCACAATTTGCATTGGCATGGCCTGGTCCCCTGATGAACTAGTACCATCACTGTTCTGACGCAGGTTCAATACATTTAACAACCGTAGTTGTTCCACATCCGGTTTAACGTCCACAGCATCGCCAAAACTGTCCACCTCCTTCATCAAGTTTAGTGAATCCTGCAAAAAAATTAATAACAATAATCTGTTACCACAGCAACATTTTTTTTTTATATCTCTTGTTTTTCTAAATCAAAGTTTGTATTTTCAACAAAACATTTTATATTAAGCATTACATTTAAAGATCATTAGTTGAGCTTTAAAAATATCCTACACAATTTGTACAGTGATCTTGAATTTTGAATTCTAATCTGTCCATTTTGAATTTGACAGATTATTTATAATGAAAATGAAAGATTGGAGCAGAAAATAGTAGAAATCTCGTCAAATTTAAGAAAAATACTGGAAAGTCTTGCGCTACACTTATGCGAGGTATAACAAGAGGGCCATGATGGCCCTGAGGTCGCTCACCTGTATATAGGCCCCCCCCCCCCCAGGCCAATTTTTACCCAAGGGCTTTTATTTGTTTATTTGAACAGACTTGGTAGACACCCATAAGAAGATGTTTAATGGTAAACATCTAAGTTCTAGCTCATTGGGTTTTTTAAAAGAAGATTTTTAAAGTTTTTACTATACACATATAGTTAAAAACAATGACACCCCTGGGGCAGGGCCAGTTTTGACCCCCGGGCTTTTATTTGAACAAACTTTGTAGATATTTACTTAAAGATGTTTCATGCTTAATATCTAAACTCTAGCTATTTGGGTTTTTTCAAAGAAGATTTTTAAGTTTTTGCTATACACATATAAGGAAAATCAATGACCCCCCCGGGCGGGGCCAGTTTTGACCCCAGGGCTTTTAGTTGAACATACTTGGTAGACACCCATTAGAACATGTTTCATGCTAAATATCTTAGCTCTAGCTCTTTGAGTTCTTTAAAAGAAGATTTTTTAAGTTTTTGGGGCGGGGCCAATTTTGACCCCAGGGCTTTTATTTGAACAAACTTGGTAGACACTCATTAGAACATGTTTCATGCTAAATATCTTAGCTCTAGCTCTTTGGGTTCTTTAAAAGAAGATTTTTTAAGTTTTTAATATATGCATATAGGGAAAATCTATGACCCCCTGGGGCGGGGTCAATTTTGACCCCAGGGTTTTTATTTGAACAAACTTGGTAGACATTCACTAGAAGACGTTTCATGCCTATTATCTAAGCTCTAGCTCTTATGGTTCTTTAAAAGAAGATTTTTATGCATATAGGGAAAATCAATGACCCCCCGGGGCGGGGCCAATTTTGACCCCAGGGCTTTAATTTGAACAAACTTGGTAGACACTCACTAGAAGATGTTTCATGCTTAATATCTTAGCTCTAGCTCTTTGGGTTCTTTAAAAGAAGATTTTTTAAGTTTTTACTATATGCATATAGGGAAAATCAATGACCCCCCTGGGACGGGGCCAATTTTGACCCCAGGGCTTTCATTTGAACAAACTTGGTAGACACTCACTAGAAGATGTTTCATGCCAAATATCTAAGCTCTAGCTCTTACGGTTCTTTAAAAGAAATTTTTTTAAGTTTTTACTATATGCATATAGGGAAAATCAATGACCCCCGGGGTGGGGCCAATTTTGACCCCAGGGCTTTTATTTGAACAAACTTGGTAGACACTCACTAGAAGATGTTTCATGCCAAATATCTTAGCTCTAGCTCTTTGGGTTCTTTAAAAGAAGATTTTTTAAGTTTTTACTATATGCATATAGGGAAAATCAATGACCCCCTGGGGCGGGGCCAATTTTGACCCCAGGGCTTTTATTTGAACAAACTTGGTAGACACTCACTAGAAGATGTTTCATGCCAAATATCTAAGCTCTAGCTCTTAGGGTTGTTTAAAAGAAGATATTTAAAGATTTTTCTTTCGGTTGCCATGGCAACCAGAGTTCTGCATGGAATTAAATTCTTTGAACATTTTTTAAAGGTGACCACCAAAGGAACATTCCTGTGAAGTTTGGATGAAATTGGCTCCGTGGTTTATGAGGAGATGTCATTTAAAGCAAAAGTTTATGGACGGACGCCGGACGGACGGACGGACGCCGGACGAAAAGCGATCACAAAAGCTCACCCTGTCACTTTGTGACAGGTGAGCTAAAAACAGATAGAATAATATTTATTGTATATTTATCGTCCAAAGAGCAGTTTTATGGTTCACTTGACAAGTTAACGAGGTGTCTCAGGCTCTATTTCTCAATCCTTGATTGACCAACGATACTTATGATCTTTTGAATGAGACCTTAGACCTGAGTTATATAAAAATATATCAGTGATCATATGAAAGCACCTGAGTCGCCTCTGAAACCAGCAACTGCTGTGTGATGCCCAACCTGAAGAATAACAACTTACTTTGCTAGGTGCATCACAATATGGGCAAATTATATACATAAGAAAATAAGTAAATACACAGAAATGAAAGAATTGTATCTTTCTAAGGCTTACATTAGAAGAGTATTGCTCATTGTCGAAGAAAACACTGGATTTCAGTCCATTGGACGTTGTTCTTTTGCTGAGGGCCGGTGATAATAATGAAGAGTTTAATGAATCAGTAACACTGATGTTTGCTGCTGTTTTGTTGCCCATCTTGGACTTACATCGCCCTGTACACAGCTCGGCATGGTTGTAGAATTCTAACTCACCAGTGTCCAAGTAGCGTCTGAAAATACAGGCAATGTTTAATAAAAATTTATTTCCAAATTCACTTTACCAATGATTTTTTTTGGAATAAAATAGTAGCAAGATATAAGCATTTTCCATATCAACAAAAACTCAAGAAAATCTTTTGAAAATTTTCCCTGAGATCAGTCAATCATTAAACTTGTGGCCATTTATAAAACATACTATTTAAATGTTTACAGGTTTTTGTTAAATCTTCACAGATTTCTGATGGTAACTTGAAGCAAATATTTCTCCATTCAAAATCATGGGCTCTTGTAACAAAAAGTTAATGGTTAAAAAAATCATCCACTTAGAAATCTGTACAGTTTAGCAAAAGGACCTTATCATGATTTTAATTCTGAAGACAATCTAAGTGACACAAAATCAGAGAATTACAATGAATTTTAACATACTCTAGTGAGGAACATTTATTCCATTGGATAGGAAATATGAATTAAAATCTGCCAAATAAATTGTACCTGATTTTCTTTCCATTTATTCTAATTGCATTTTTCCAGTCTTTCAGACTGCCTTTGTCAGCCATTACATAGAATGTCTTTGGGGTAATGAACTGTCCTTGGAACTCGATGCATTCTCGATTGATTCCGGGACAGATAAATCTGTGTCTGTGTAAAACAGCATGTAAAACTCCACTTGTGATGTTAATAGTTTCTGCATCCGGGTCTATATCCATTGTTTATGCTGTTTTTTATATCTAATTCTTGTACATTTGTGTCCTGTGTATAAATAATCTGGAAAAAAAAGAAAAGATTATTAAATATTTGGAAGATAGAAGAGAGTCACTTAATATATATATTATACACATTAAAATGCTAACTCCAATGTTACAGGTTGAAGAACATTAATGACCATAAACATTAATCTTTAACCTACTAAACTGATGGATTTGCCATGTTAGAATTTGTGACAGTCCTCTTGCAGATAAAGGGATTTCAACATTATAATACAAAACATGACCTTAACCAACTGTTGATTGGTATAGAGCCTGGCCAGACTGCACATTATAAGTGAGTATTAAGGTTAATGGCTTTTGATTCCAGTAGGTACAGGTTGAAACTTAATGATTTGTTAAATAATCAAATAACATGTAATGCATACCTAGATGACTGTCCAAATACACTAAACAGCAATTAGTGAAATATCTTCCTCTTGTAAACATCCTGAAAATCAGGAAATGATAAAATAATCAAACAAGTTTAGGCTTCTTTTTTTAACAAAATTTTCAAAACTTACTCTTTAATGGATCATATGATTATTCATTACTTTCACATCATGTCAGCATTGATAATAAAGTGATCCCCTGAGTATGAAATTTCAAATTTAATTTGTTGCTATTCATACTGTTTGCATTACCTACAGTCACAAAACAATATCCAATTGACTAATAAAGAATTTTATTTCACACTGTGACACCTTACAACATATAACCAATGGACCTTTCCGGTGTTTACAGTTTTATGTAAATTGGCTTGTTATCCAATCGCTACACTGAGATAATACATAGTCACTGGTTGACCTGGTTTGCACAAAAGAGCACAATCATGCTAATGTTTGTGATACTGTTTGTGAGCAGTTGACCTAGCAATGAATGGAAAAGGTGTGGCTAAATGTTCCGCTACGAAAAACCGGAAAGGTCCATGAATTTCATCTTTTAGTGTTTACAATGTTCAATAGAATTCTTTATTGGTAATCAGTAAGACACTTCATCCCTCAACCCTTATTTTTTCTAGAGTAAATATTTCCATAACAGAATTACACATTTTATTTGTTAATTACTTTATTTTTAGTAATTTTGATAAAATTGGTAACTCCTGGCAATTTAATTTTAGTATATTTTGAACATTTGAACAGTATAACATGAAAGATTAAAGTTCATAACAACAAATAAATATTTTACAGTTAACACCCAATTTAGGCTTTAAATATACTGTATTATATTCAGTCTGAAAATCTTTTTTTTTTTGGGGGGGGGGGGTGACCTTAAAACCCTTAGCTCAACACACAAAAAGCAAACATTATATATGTATAATTATATATAAACCTACTCACAACCGAATCTCTAAATTCTAAGTCAATTAAATGCTAAAGATAAATAAAACAATTTTTTTAATTCCCACTTTAGGCTTATAATACTTAAAATACGTCATTCATTTCTTCCCAAATAAGCTGGACCAAGGACCCTATAACCTTATCAAAAATAGTTTTGACAGTGTATTTGTATTTTTCAATAATTTTCACAATAAACAATTTGGTAATGTGGAAAAAATCTCCAGCAGTGATTTTTCTCGCTTAATTGGGAAGAGGCCTTAGCCTCTTGATTTTGGGGAAAATTATCTAGAAGAAAAAAAGCAGGTTTAAGTTCAGATTTGTGGGAAAACTGCATGATTTTAAAGAAAATTTCAATTGGGCAAAGGCCCTTTATCGCAGTCTGTTATATAAGTAGGAGTCTATAATTGGTACGTTTAACACAAACAGAAAAAAAAGATAAAAAATGTCAGATGATTCACACTACATTAATCAGGCCTTCTATTATTTTGTTTGATTGTTTGGCATTTGATAACAAATCCAATTTTTAAAAAACAAATTATAGATCTATATAAAAGAGGAGTACACAATTTAGTATTTACTTAAGTATGGATTCTTCAAATTATATAAGAAATATTGTCTACATATAATTAAAGTCAAAATCAGTAGATCTATAAAAACAAAGTATTGTATTTAACAAGACACTACTTAAGAAAGCTTTTTAAAAAATCGGTTCATTTCACATCTCCTCAGGCTGCACCAGCTTCTTTTCTTACATGCCTATCTATATATTGATCATAACAAACCTAATAAGGTCACTTTTAAACCATTTCAGACAACTTTAACAACTATATAGACAATGTCATTTACTCCCTTATACCTTGATATATCAAATCTTTCTGTAACAAAAGCTCGAAGTTAAAGAGAAGGCTAATTTATGCCGAATTTGGCTCGAAAATTAGGACACGACTGCAAGCTTTGTAAACAATGTAAACCGAAAGTAGAATTGACGTTATATGGCGGGACAGAACGTTTTAACATAATGATATCATCATCTTAAAATAAATACCGCAATAACGTGAGTTTATTACCATTTTTTTCCGCTTAATACCTCGTGCGTTAACCAACAACGTCTAGACCTCGTCTCCAATGGCGTCACGGAACGTTATTTCTGTGACGTCACAGTAAGAAAATCTCGCTTGATGCGAGAGTGGGCGTGGTTAAATGGCGGCTTCCTGAATGTAAACATACGTAACGTAAAATGTTTTTCTAAGCTCTAAGCGTATTTACCAAATATGATATAAAACTTGCAGATCATTAATGAAAACTGACATTATCATTGTGGTTACAAATGTAATTCTTACTATCAAACTGATAATTTAACAATGGTCGACAACGTTGTGTTTTACCGTTGTAGTAAATTAGATGGGTGGGGTAAAACCAATATTATTCGTACACTAAATTAGTCGACCTCATTGTACATGTCACTTTTTATAAGTAAGCTTAATGCTGTGAATCGTTCATACCACAAGTTTAGCTTACCAAAGTTCCTTTTAGGGCAAACTTGAGGGGAATGATAGTCCGTTAGGGGACTAATAAAGTTTCCTAAACATCACAAGGTATCACAAGGTATGTATTTTTAAAAAGGAAATGGTTGTTAGCCGTACGGGCCTGTACGGCTTGCCAAAAGTTCTAGCCGTACGTGAGTCACGTACAACTAGTCAGGATGCACTGTATTGTCTAACCGTACGGCACTTTTCAAAATTATATGCATATGTTATTTTGTGTCTTTAAACAAGGATTTTAATCAAGTCTCTGCATAAATTTGTCCTCATGTTCACTTTAATAAAGATGCTCCGTCATTTTGTAAAAAAATGAATACGAACTTGTAAGCGTTGTATAATCTATCTTGATAAAAGTGTCAAAGTTGCATGTTATAAGTTATACCGTCGTTGATTTTCATGCTTATCATTTGTTGTTTCATTTGTATGAAAGATGAATTATTAAATCATTATTGTTAATTAAGCACATGGATCAAATAAATATTGGTCGGAGTGGAATAAATAAATAAATAAAAAGAACATTGAAAAAGAAAACTGTGATAAGCAAAAATAATTGTATAATTTTCAAATACAGAAGATAAAAATCGAACATAAAAGCACAATCAATTAATTAGCCTTAAGTACGGCTAGCCACTTCCTTTTAAAAATTGAAGCAAGAGATTGATTTTCGTAGTTGATAAATAAATTGTTTACAATGTCAATCTGAACATCTTCGGCTAATATAAAATAAGGCAAGCCTATGTACGAGAAAGTCGTCAAAAAATTCCTTTCATTGTTCCGTTTTAATTTTGTCATTTGGTATTTCATGCATCGTTTCTGTTTTCACTCGTCAATTATTATTGAGCTACATTGTAAATGGCGGTGCCTGACTAGAATTGACACTGAAAATTTCATTGATAGGTATAGAATTCTATATATTTTTTATTTGTTTTTTATTTGATTTTCTTTTTAATACATATACATCTGTAGTCTATAGCCGGACAAGCCAAAGCCCGGGACGGTGATACTTGGACTTAAGGACTGTTAAGGACTGTTAAGCAGTATCAATTGGTATGACTTGATAGAAACGGGCAATAACTGACTGGACAATTTAAACTTGAAATAGATGCAATAAGCTAATAGACTCGTCCGATTCGAAGGGAGAGCACTGTGTATTTACAGAAAATAAAGGAATAAATTAAACTCGCAAAATGACATTTATATAATAGTTTAATAGAACATTTTAAGATACAATGTGTGATGAGTAATAACATATTTGCCATTTTTTTCTAAACTTTGCTTCTTTTGTTCAATGATCACAATTATACTGTTTTATGTCGTCTGCTGCTAGTAACTGTGTTTACCTCTAAACTAAAAGTAAAACTTCTTGATATCAAAATGGCGCTGTTCATAGAAAAAAAATGGTGCTCTCCATATACATTCTCAATGCTTTGGATTTCTTGGTGAAGTTTAAATATTGTCACCTCTCTGTGAGCTTCATCAAACATATAGTACTTCTCATGAGAAGGAAGAATAATTGACCGTAGGTACATGTAGCACTACTACAGTTACCATGCAATTGTCTACTAAATTCTATATACTTGTACCCAGCATTATTTATGTTTTAGTCAATTAGACATACATGTACATGTACATTTTGTGTTGTTGACATAAAACAGTTAAGCGTTTTATAATAATTTGTGTCACATGTCAAAAGCTTGTGGATGATCTTCTTATGCACTGTTTGCATGGTTAATTTCAGTACTGAGTTGTATTAGTAGAATTTAAGCAACGATTTTACAGACACAAGTTTACCATTCAAACACTTTACTGAGCCATATTCTACCCTGCAGTCTCTTCGACCCTCTTTTTATGAAATCAGATTCACTTCACTTCCTCTACCAATTTTCTATGAAATTTGATCACCGCTGTGGGTTCGAATCCCGACAGGGACTTTGGATTCTTTCATGTGAGGAAGCTATCCAGCTAGCTTACGGAACGTCGGTGGTTCTACTCAGGTGCCCGTTCGTGCCTGAAATAATGCACGGAAGGGCACCTGAGGTCTTCCTCCACCAGTAAAGCTGGAACGTCTCGATATGACCTATACTGTGTCAAAGTGACGTAAAAACCCAAAACAAACAAACAAACAAATTTTTTAGACAAATGGAGATGAAAAATGTTAAAATTTAATGCAATCAATGTTAATTGTTGATTTACAATGCTTTTTATAAGTTTACACTAGCAGAAAAAAAACAACAGATGAGTGGTGAAATATCTTACCAATTTTGGGGTCTGATATTCGTGTGAAGTGTCTGGAGGCATAATAATGTTTTCAAAATTGAAGGGTTGAAGTGTCATGTAGTGTCATGTCATCGATAGAAACAATATTGATGTATCATTAATATTTTTCTGTCAATCAATAATCGATACACATTTCAAAAAATTGAGAATTTTGACTTATTCGGGGCTAGAACTGGCATTTTTTCTTTTAGGCACTTATTTTTCGTGGCGAAAATTTCTTGCGGCTGCCCGTATTTTATTTTCAAATAAGGCAATGGTATGGCATGAGATACTTAGAAAAACATAAACTTTAACCAACTTTATTTTGGTAGCTACATTTGTATCACATTAACTACTGACTTTAAATTATATATGTTAAATGTGTTATTAACACATTTAACATATATAATTTAAAGTCAGTAGTCCTGAAAAAAGCTTTCAGCTCAGTATTAAACTATAACATTTGCCAGGCTATGTTTGGCAGCAAGGTTCCCATAAAATCTAAGTCAGTGGCATGACAGTGACAGCAGAACCATTTCCATTGTGCTGCTTCAGCTTACTTGGTTACAGACCTGGGGATGATTACATTGATCAGTAATTGATTTAATTACAATTACTTTCAGATTTTATTGTAATTGATTACAATTGATTACTCAGACTTGCCTCTGTAATCAATTAAATTACAATTACTTTAAGAAAGTAATTGATTGATAATTGATTACATTCAATGTATAACTATAAACAAAACTTTCTTAATGCCATTTAATATATACATTATATACACAAAGGATTTCCAGCTTATCAACAGTCATCAATTTAACACACTTTTAGTTACTGTCTCATCACTTTATCATATTTTAGCATTGCACTTTAGCATCATAAGTTCATGAAACGGACGTCAGTCAGTCAGACTGCATCCAAGTTGGTTAATGGCAAAGATTTGACTTGAAGATTATCTGTTTCTGAAATTATAAAAAGAAACATGTTTGAAAGTAAGAAGAATGAAGAAAAGAGTATTGAAGAATTCTAAACTAAGATGACTCAGGAAAAAAAATCACATATGTGTACTATTCATTTAAGTGTACAGTAATCAGTAAAAAAAACATAAAGGCATTTTATTTTGTACAATGTATTATGCTTCTTGGCTGAATCTTTCTTAAATATTTGACAGTCATATGCCATTTGTAAATGAATGCTTCTGTGAAAGCTTTAGACAAAACTTAAATTTGGTAATATTGATATTTCATTTGAAAGGGAAGTTACAAATATAAACCAGTCAATGACCAACAAAAAGTAGACTGTGTTGTTTGTTTTGAGATAAAAAGTGATGAAACGGAAGTTGTAGATGGAAAACTAAATGTGTACTTTCCCATTCTTAAAAATAGTTATTAGCAAATGCTAAATTTAGATTGGAGATTCCAAAATAATATTGATTAAATGTCTAGAAATTGGGAAAATTCACCCAAAACATTTTGCAAAAGTCTAAGCCTATCCATGCATGTTTTATTTAAAAGCAAGAAATTTTGTACATTGAACTTAGTCTTATAGAAACATTTCAAACTTTCCAAATTTATTTTTACAGGTATTAAAGGAGTTTAATTAGATCATAGAAATAATGTCCGAGTCAACTTTAACACCTCAAGCACCTTTAGATCTAGGTAGGCTAGAGACTGAAGCTAAACTGGCGGCGACCAAGTATGTGGCCAATCTGTTACAGGTATGTATTTTCTTTCATATGAGACTGGTGTTTCCATTAGTTTTACCCATGTTAGAACTTTCATCTAGCATTGAGGATACCAGATGGGATGCATGCTGTAAAATTACATCATTTCAGTGCATGATGATGATATCATAGATGCCGTTATAAATAAAGTTATAAATAAAGTTGTAAATTTGTATGCTACTTTAAGAAAATAGTGACAGTTGAAGTGACATGAAATTATCAAATAGATTTTTTGAGGTAAACCATTTTAAGATGGTGTAGACTATGCAAGTTTGCTGTTTGCATTGTAAAATTGATTCCTTGGGTACTCACCAATGCGCAGCCGTACATCAGGATGGATATTTTAATTAAAAACCGCAACATGTGGCCGACATTATCATTGAGAACTTACTGTGATAAGATTTTTTGAGAAATAAAGTGATTTAAGATTAACTAATGCACGTAATTTCCTAAAAATTTACTTACAATTTGTCAAAATATCCAAAAGTAGGAATCTGTCGGTATTTAATCAACTTGATTAGATAATTGGGAAGAAAAACTATAAAATTCAGAAGTTTTAAGCATAAGATTCACAAACATCACATTACTTGTAAAGCTCTGATAACTACATGTACTTGCTTTATTTTAACAGAGACCAGACCAGCTAGAGCGAGTTGACCAATATAGGAGGAGAGTTGCTAGGAAAAAGGTTTTTATGTCTCATTTAACTTTATACAGTCAGTTTAATTAATTTGTTTGTAATTTGGTTTTTATATTCACCTTTGTTTAATTAGTTTTCAGTGACACAGACACTGTTAAGGTGACATGGTGACTTTCCAGCTTGGTTGGTGAAGTAACCACTCAAATGACTCCATGCATTATTTTAGACATGTGTAGGCATGTGTAGACCTCCAAGCATTATTTCAGTGTAAAGGGGCACCTGAGGAGAAACACCGACATTCCATAAGATAATCATTATTATTAAGAATATACATGTATGCACACTGTTGTAAATTATAACAACAGGAGTATGTAATATGCCATTTGTAAACTCACTTTACATGTTAAGTATGAAGATTTCCCATAATTACAGTTGTTTATGTTTTTTTTAAAAAAAAACTTTTCTTTGAAAAAAAAAACTATGTACTGTAATAGATATACCATTGCTGCGTTGACGATTTCTGGGTTTGCGTAAATTATACCATAATCACGTGACCTTTCTTATGCCTCATGAGACGAAGTGGAGGGAGGTTGCATAAGAAAGGTCACGTGATTATGGTATAATTTACGCAAACCCAGAAATCGTCAACGCACCAATGGTGTATCTGTTTTAACCTATAGCTCCGCCCAGAAACACTTACTCCTTCGATCTTCAAAACTGAAAATTATACCATAGTCTGGGTATGGTATAATTTACGGTTATTGGAAATTATACTTGGAAGAATTTTACATAAGAAGCGCTGAAGAGCTATAGGTTAATTCATTGTATCTTGTAATTGCTTTTTTTTACAGCTATTTACTAAAATGATATCTGTTGATTGTAGGCTTCAGTAGAGGCCATGTTGAAGACAGCAGTTCAATCACAATTAGATGGTGTTAGAACAGGTCTCAATCAATTACAGAGTGCCCTTCATGATGTGCATGAAATCAAAGAAAGGTAACTCTTGATTATATTTCATTAGTATTAAGGGGAGTTAATTTTTCCTGTAACTATTTTAAAAAACTGTAGATCAGTTAAAATACACCAAAACAACACATATTTTTTTAAAAAAAAATCTTTACTAGTTTCGACTGTTGTCTTCATCTTCATCAAAAAACTGTAGAGGAATATGTGAGTGGACTCTTGTTAGTTAAGGTAGGCTAATATTATAGTTGCAATTATAAAGTTAGATAAATGATGGCAGGATCTTTTTAGAATATTGAAAGGGAGAGAAATGTTGCTTTGAATTTTAGTTGCATGATACATGTACATTTGTATAATTAGTAGTATCATAGTTTAAGCATGATCTTGGTCTGCACTGGTCAGATGACTAGAACCTGTAGCTGCTAGGAGGCAAAGATATCGGTTGATACTGTTATCCTTGTATTAAAATTATTTGTTGATATATTTCAATTTTAATTTTTAGTTTAGACCAAGTAGATGAGATATACAAGTCTCTGAAACCATTACAAGAGAAGATAACTACTGTCAGAGAGGAAAACAAAAATTTCTGTCAGGTATAGAGTTATTTCCCTTTGATACAATGTACACGATTATAATATAGAGAATAATAGGTTAGTGCCGTGGATGGAGAAAGTTTATCTGGCGAGGCGGAGGAATTTATTCGGTGAGCCGAAGGCGAACCCAATAAATTCCGGAGCAGAGCCAGATAAACTTTCTCCATCCACGGCACCAATCTATTATTCTATTTATCCTGTCACCGTTTTTTTTAAAGAATTTATTAGGCAAACTAGCTTTAATCACACTATCGGAAATGTTTCTATATAAACAAAGAAGGCCCGAAGCGTGCATTATTCTACAACAATGCACTCGCCGTTCTTATTATCTCCCTGTGTATTTTCACATTGAGGGCGCCATTTTGTTTGAAAAAATGTGATAAAAAAAAACAATTTTTTGTCGAATTTTGTTGTGAAAACTATCTAGAATGAAAGAAAATGGTCTAACTAAGAAAATGAATTCGAACACCAATATCTTTTATTTAGTCGTTAACGCTGTACAGACGTTTAAAGTATTGTTTACGTGACGTCACAATGTAGCGCCAAACAGCACGTGCAAAACAATCAAATCAATTACGCTATTTTTAATGTCGGGCAAACGAGTTAAGTTTTACGTTTTATTTCACTTTTAATAAAAATTTTAATAATTTTTATTTCGCTTGAAAAATTATAGAGTGAAATAAAATAAACAAACAAAGTTTTATCAACGTTTACCCAAAATTCGTTATTCTACACACAGAAGATTTAACGACAGTTTTTATATTTTTTCTTGAAAAGTAGTCCGGCAAACATGCATACCACGTGATCAAGTGCCGTAGATCAGTAAAAATATACGGCACCTTGTTGTCGGGCCGAAATTGATACAAGTGACAGGATAAAATGGTATATTAATGTATCCGTTAAAAACGTTTTAAAAATTTGGCATACCTGAAAAAAGAAATACAACCCTCACTCAATAATATCATGTAGGACTGTCAATGGCAAAACATGCTATAACAATTTCAAACATTATAAACACAGTACATTAATTAACTTATAGTAATTTTCAAAAATATATTTTTCAAATTACCATTAAATTGAGAATTAATTCAGAATCTGCACATTCTGATTATCTCTATGTTATCTATAGTAACCAATAATTTCTTCAGTCAGATGAATCATGAAATCATCATCTTTTCTGTAAGAATTTTTTTCAAAATTACATTATTCATGTAATTATATTATATTTTTTATGATCATATTTTGGTAAGCTGCTAAAACCTTTTATCTCCTGATCTTGTACATTGAACTTTGACTAGGTTTGGATTTGCTAAAGTTTCTATTTATTGTTAATTTAAATAATTTATCAGTGTATTTAAATTGAATAACCAACAGGGTAGTGTCTGTTCAGACATTTTAGAAGAGCTTTGAATTGGTGGCTGCCATATAGGCAAGGACACAATGTTAGTTTGATGACAATTGTTATTTGATATCACAAACAACAAAGTATTTTTTTGCACTTAAATTATTGTTTTATCTTATGACATCATTTCCATTACATCACTTTAAAAATCGGCAAAGCATGTCGTTAGTTGTGGACCATATTGGTCAGATGAGGTTCATTTGATGATACATGTACTTTTACATCCTGTTTTCCAAAAGTTTGTTTTTGTGTTACAGTTAGCTACAGCTATGGAGAATTTAAAACACATATTTACTGTACCAGAAAGTGTGAGTAAAACAGAAGATCTTATCAGTGAAGGAAAACTACTTCTTGCTCATAAACAGTAAGTCTCTGGTTACATTTGATGGTTTTTAAAGTACTGGTACATTAATACTGAGTGGGTACGGTCACTTACTTCAATCCACTTGCTCCTTACCGCTGTGGGTTTAAATCCTGATAGGGACTTTGGATTCTTTAATGTGAAGAAGCTATCCAGCTAGCATATGGAAAGTCTGTGGTATTTACTCAGGTGCCTGTTCGTGCTCTTTCATAAACATTATGCACTTTCCAAGTTAAATTAGCATCAGTATTATGAACTTTGGATACATTGTCTGACAATGTTTTAGGTTTAATATTGTATAAACTTATCATTGCTAGGCTTTATCTTGTATTAGCTTATCTATATGATTAATATTTGTATTAACTTACCATTGCTAGGGTTTCTTTTTTATTAACTAAACAGTGTTAAGGTAAAAATTGTAATAAATTATCATTACTAGACTTTTTTTTTTTTTTTTAAATTTAACTTAACATTTATGTGGTTGATATTTGTATTAACTCACAATTTCTAGGATAAATATTGTATGAACTTCACATTGCCGAGGTTTATCTGTATTAACTTACCTTGTCTTGGGTTATTTTGTATAAACTTCTATTCCTATTTTAAATTTTGTATTAATATATCATTTGTAGGGTTTATCTTGTTTTGTACTAACATAATCGTGTTTAGGTTTAATTTTGTATGAACTAATCATTGCTAAAATGCTTATGTTACTGTTCAGTTGTATGAATGTAAAATTGGGTCAATATTTAACATTTTTAGGGTTAATATTGTAATAAGTTATCATTGCTATTTTTATCTTGTATTTACTTCTGTTTTTATCTTGTATTAACTTATCATTGCAAGAGTTTATCTTGTATTTGCTTCTATTTTATCTTGTATTAAATGATATTTGCTGCAGTTTATCTTGTATTAACTTATCATTGCTGGAATTTATCTTGTATTAGTTATCATTGCTTGAGTTTATCTTGTATTATTTATCATTGCTTGAGTTTATCTTGTATTAACTTATCATTGCTTGAATTTATCTTGTATTAACCTATCATTGCTCGAGTTTATCTTGTATTAACATATCATTGCTCGAGTTTATCTTGTATTAACATGAATATAATTATCAGTCTTACAGAGCTGGAGACAGCTAGAGATGATTTATTGTTTGAGCTTCATAAACAACCTCAGAGGAGTCCTACAGATGATAATGTAAGTTGATACTGCATTAAAATGTAGAATTATAAAATTATTGTTGTAGAAACTTTTTTTGATTATGTGTGATATTATAATTATGTAAGTATAATGTCACAATAATCTTGAAATATTCATATTGTACGGACATGTTTGGTTCAGATAATGTGTTAAAATGATTTCAAACAAAATTGAGTAGATTCTGAAATACATGTACTTTTATTTTGGCTCAGGATCTCCATGAAAGAGATGGTGTTATTACCTGCTTTAGGAGGTGGGGTCAATATTTCCCATTTACAAAAAAAGAAAACAATATCTTGACTCAGGTCTAATAAGTAAGACTACTTAGGTTTTTATATAAAAGTTAAAAAAAAAACATATAGTTTAATATCAGCTAAGAAGATAACAAATAACAGGACTATAAGTTGCATAAATTTGTTTGACATTTGAGGTAAAATAAATGTGTCTAAACAAACCATTACTTCAATGCTATTTGAGCCGCGTCACGACAAAACCATCATAATGGGTTTGCGACCAGCATCCGCGCAGTCTGATCAGGATCCATGCTGTTCGCTATCAGTTTCTCTACTTGTAATAGGGTTTGTAAGCGAACAGCATGGATCCTGATCAGACTGCTCGGATGCGCAGGCTGGTCTGGATCCAAGCTGGTCGCAAACCCATTATGTTGGTTTTGACGTGACGCGACTCATTTTATATTTTTTGATTATATCATACAGACACTGAAGAAATATTTTGCACAAGTGGAGAAATTGTCCGTCACTCTAGGGAAACAGTTGTGGATCATCTTACAGCGTGTGTTAATGTCGGTACGACGGGAACCAGCCCTGATAGTATCTGCCCTCCGTATTATAGAGAGAGAAGAAAGGTTTGTTAAATCCTACCTAAGCCAGTGAAAGGGATTTTGGTCGATAACTTTCTATTACCAGCACAGTCTATGAACAGGCTCAGTCCCACCGACCCTGCAACATTTTCAATTATGCTGTTGTGGGTGTTCTTAAGGGATTTCTTTAATCTCTGAATTTTTGTTAATTTTATAATGTACTTATATTTTGTATATTGCTACATATGCCTTATGTAATACTTGGACAAATCTTCAGTTGACATGTAGAATATCTCTATTGTGTACAATAATAAATAGAGTACGACGTTGGTGATGAATGTCATTATGTTATGATGTAACATATGATTTGAAATTTAAATTTGATTAGGAATAAAACAAAAGGATTCCTTATCACATCTATGCAGTGTGAATATTGATCATATTCCTGATAAAAACTGCCTTATATACTATATGTATAACATAAACATAATTGACTAACAAAAATCATTATTCATTTGCATAAAAGTGTAATCTAATATGTCATTGCTGGTAGTGATTTCATATTATTTCGTATAATATTGCTCCAACTACTTTCATTATTTTATGACTGATTGTATTGACAAACTACAAATATATATACGATAAAAGCATATTTATAACACTACTATATGTATTTGGAGTGTAAAGGTTTTGATACAGACGGCCAGAATACCAAGCAATCACGGTTAGTTTCATCCAAGCAAACAACAAGTTTCCGATCAAGACACTTCTGATACAATGTCTGATGATTTTGTTTCATTCATATTAACGCAATGATTTATATTTATCTCCAGGTTAGATCAACTATCACTAACACGTAAGGAGCAGACAGGATTTATGCCCCCTGATCGACCAAAACGATGGCGAGATAAATGTTTCAGTGTGATTGAGGAATGGATCTCTAATAGGTTAGTTGATTTATATTTTGTTTTCTGTATTTTCTTTATTTTTGACATAGACAGAAGAGACAATTTTAACTTGTGAACAGAATTGTTGTAAATCATTGAGATAGGAAATACATGTACACTGTATATGAATAGCAAAACCTTTATCTGTAAATGAAAACTCTGCCTATTTAGCTCAACAAGGAAAGCATCTGACTAGTTATCCAGGTGTAATCAAGGTGTAATTTAGGTGTAATCAAGGTGTAATCCAGGTGTAATCCAGGTGTTATCCAGGTGTAATCCAGGTGCGGCAAGTTCGATCCTTTGGCTAAATGTTATTTCTTCTTGACAATTGATCTCAGACATTGAGTCTTATATAGACATTTGTCTTCAGTAATCATGTGAGATTAGTAGTGAGAATTTGCTGAGAATTTGGGACAAAAAAAATTCAATGGGTATTTTCCATTGGAAAAATGACCCATTAATCAGTTGCAAAATTTGCCACAATTTTTTTTTTGAAAGCAGATCATGAACATTTTTATTTTTTTTATATTTGAATGTAGGATAGAGGGGAATCAGATGGAGGATAGAAGTGGTAATAAGATGTGGTTAGTACGACATCTAGAAGTCACCAGACAAATTATGCTAGAAGATCTGAAAGTTGCCAAGGTAACTGTCTATATATAACAAAATTTATCTTTTGAATGCTCCTCTAAAGGCCTTGTGCATGTCTACTATATTAACTTCTAAGAACGATAATATACTATGTAAACATCTGAAAAGAGCTGTTTTGGTAAACTTAGGTATTCTCTAAGATTTTGGGTCGAAAAGGAACACAAAAGGTAAGGATGAATCTGAAAATGTTACAATTGATATAAATGTATATAAATAAACAATTCAAGAAAAAGAAATCCCAGTAGGATGTTTTTTCACGGTACCTAACCCATTTACAATTTAGTGTAAGAAGTTAATACCATCTACTACTTGAAAATTAGACTCTTAAAGATTGGTTTTATAACAATATGCATTGGGTCTGTCTATGTTAATGATTTGATGAGCTAGAATTCCTGTGGTTATTATGATATTGATATATTATATTCTTTGGTCAGTTTATATTATAACTTGATTTTAACATCATGTGTTTACTGTATTACAGTCGTTACTGCCACCTGTGTTCCCGCCCAACTACAACATTGTCAACAAGTTTGTGTGGATGTATCATAAAGCTCTCTCAAAACACGTAAGTTAGTTTGATACAATGTAAAAGTTTTTCATAGGACAAACATATTTATTTTTGATGCTAAAATTTTTATTACATAATAAAAATAATTCCTTACCTTATAGATGTTCATCATACTTGTATCAAAAAGCCCTCTGCAACACATGTGTTAGTGAGTAGTCATCATAAGTTTTCTGGTTTGTTTGAGTGGTTAAAGTCATAAAGTTCAAACCACTTACCCCTCTTTGCTGTTAGTTTGAATCCCATCAGGAACTTTAGATTCTTACATATCAGGAAACTATCCAGCTACATGTTAGTGGTTCTACTGGTTCATGCTCGAAAGTATGCACAGAGGGAAACCTGAGGTCTTCCTCCACCAGTGATACCGCCATATGATTTTCATTACTGTTTAAGTGTAAAAGTGTGATGAAGAAAACAACCAAAACAAATAAAATCTCGGGAGATATGTTTTTAACTTTGAAGTTAAAGTTATTGTAACATAATAATAAGTGCATAACCCTTACAGGAATGTCTTTTCACATGTCTTGAAAATGCCTTTTGAACAAGTTATTCATCACATACAGTATAATATGTTTATATGGAAAATGAAAAAGACAGGTATGATTAATTTATTATTTTAAATGTAACAACAGATTGTTAATGTGAGGCAAAATACGTAAGAAACAAAGTAAGTTACACCAGAAATGTTCTTTTAATTGGATAATAAATTGGTAAGTTACTGTAATATAACTCTTTTCATTAAAGGCTGTTTGATGGTGATGATAAACTGATGAATATTCCACAGAAAACACAATCAAATACATGAAATAGTGCTAGATAAGGGGACACATTAAGGCACAAAACTACTGTACTGTCTGCTATATTTATGGATGTATATTTTATATTTTAGATACAGGATATGATTGGACAACAGTTAGAGGGCAATGAGTTTGTTACTTTGTTACAATGGCTCAATAGCTATGAGTAAGTACACATAAAGTTAAATGGTAGTATTTTCCTTTGTGAAGTCGTATATCTGTTTTGATTAAACACAGTGTTAAAAGATTTATTTTGAATATGATAATGAATCAGAATAATATCAGTCTGAACTGTGTTAATCGGCTATTTTCATCGGTTGGAGTTTTGATGTGTAGAAATTGTCCATGAAGGCTGTAGGCCTGGGTGATTAATTTTTTGCATAAAAACAACAAACTGGTGTTAAAAAGCCTATAAACACTGTTCAGACTGATACTAGTTTGATTCTTACAGGACAAAATAAGGGAGACGACTAATGCTATAATTTCAAGCGGTGATTTCTTCTGTCGCTGATTTTCGAGTTGGGCAGCTAAGGAAAAAAAACAATTACACAAAAGAAGTAATATGCAAAAAATGTTTCACTTTACTTTTTTAAGAATTATTTGATAAACTTTTCATTAATTTAAACTTTAGTATCAGACTGGGTTGTAATCTGTTTACATTGTTCCTTGATAAATCAATCATCATCCCTTATCCATGTCACTTTAAAATGATGTCATAAGGGCTTCTTCTTTCAATTAGTTGCATACTAAGGATGACTTACCTTTTTTCCAGTTCCCCTGAACTGATGAAGCATCCATCACTGAACATTGATACGAAAGATTTGGGACCTCTTCTAGATAACAACATGGTGGAGGAATTACAAAACCAGTAAGTACATTTCTAATACTTTTGTTGTTTTTTTATCACTTGCTTGTATTGTTTTCATCTCTACAGGGTAATTTTCTACAAAATTCTCTTGCTTCCTGGTATTTTGTTACCATTACTATAGTAAAAAGATGCCTAGTTCATAGAACTTAATAGTTACTCACAGACAGTTTATAAAATGGGGATCTAAATTAAACACTATGTACTACAATACAAATTTCTTTAATTTTTATTTTTTTGTTTTGTTTTTATAATGATATTATAAAGAAGCTGTCTGATTTAATGTCAGTTGTTTCCTCCATTAGAACATTTTGTATTTTACGTAATTTACAGAACAGCTTTAGGGGTTGTCCTTCACAGGCAAATCTGAAATGATGTCAATTAACAGTGTATGGCCTTAAATCAAACCTAGAAATATTTTTTCTTTGGACCTTAATGCTTGTCTTTTTGAGATATATTTGACCTGCAAAGTGAAAGTTGCAATAAAACTTGTCAGATAATACTTTTAGGAGACATTATTGTTGATAAGTTAAAATATAGAATAAGCTATAAATAAAACATTATAAAGAAGAGTGTAAGCACTCAGCAAAATAAACAAAATATTGTTAAAGAAGATACACCACAAAGCCCTGTGTTATTAGTCCCCTACCGGTTTAACCGGAGGGGACTTTAGGTTTACCCTCCGTCCGTCTGTCCGTCTGTCTGTCCGTCTGTCTGTCTGTCTGTCAGTCTGTCAGTCCGTCAGTCCGTCCGTCCACAAAACTGGATCCCGCGATAACGCAAAAAGTACTGAAAATATTTTTATGAAACTTGATATATGGATAGATGGCAGTATGGAGATTATGCACGTCTTTTTTTTTTCTTCCTATGTTGAAAATTCTGGTTGCTATGGCAACAAAAAGTCTGAAAATATGGCAAATTTAACGCATAAACTGGATCCAGTGATAACTCAAAAAGTACTGAAAATATTTTTATGAAACTTGAAATATGTGTAGATGGCAGTCTGGAGATTATGCACATCTTTTTCTTTTCTTCCTATGTTGAAAATTCTGGTTGCTATGGCAACAAAAAGCCTGAATTTCAAGATTTCTGATTTAAATTTTTCAGCTTTTTCACTATATGTTCTTTATTTCTTAAGGTGTTTACTTCAAACTTTAAATTTAAGTTTCTGGTCATCAACCACATCATATGTGACAAGGTTTATAACTCTAGCACAAAAAATATCAGTATTACCTCCCTTGAACTTAGATTTTTTAGGGGAAAAAAATGTTGTCTTTTTTAAATAACTTCTTTATTTCCTAATGTATCTACTTCAAACTTCATATATATGTTTCTTATTATCAATCAACATTTTTGAGAAGGTTAAATACTCTAGCAAGACTATTTCCAGAATTATGTCCCCCTTGAACTTAGATTTTTTTTCGAGAAACTGGTATTTTCACTCCAACTTCTTCATTCCTTATAGGATTTACTTTAAAATCCCACATCGTAATAATATGACAAGGTTGTATAAACATAATTTCCTTACTAAGCATGGAAACTTAACACATTACTGTGATATAGACAAACTTATTTTATTATGTTTTGTGGTTGATATTTTCAAATACAGACTTCATCCTCAAATTCATTATAAATGGCAATACACAGGAGTGTATGACAATTAAAGAACTTTTTGAGGGACCGGTAGGGGACTCCTGTATTGCCCGCAATACTATCAAATGCTTGTTATCATGTGAATTGAACTGTAGATTGAGATTATTCTTGTCTTTGATTTGAGATAAAATATCCATGTTCTGCATGGGGAAAGAACCATGCTAATCTGACTGATGAAAGAGAAATAGATGGTCAGGAATGTATTATAGCCTGCCTCAGGAAAATTGAATGATATTGAATAAGGAAATGGTTATTGTCTTTTAATAGGTACTTGCGGAACATGAAATCTAATATACAGGAATGGACTGGCAATACTTTGAAAACTGAGCAAAAGGTAATAAGCAGTTGTGTTATTTCATCAGTTAGATATGATTTATATCACTCACTGTATATCTATTTTTATGAAATATTAATATTTTAATATATAAAGTATAGAATAATATATGGAGAAAAAATAAATTTACTTGTATGATTGTTAATGCTTAACATGCTGGAAGTGACAAAATCTACACGTGTGACCAATGCAGAAATAGATCAGCTGGCAAATCATGGTCTGCACTGTTTGCTATTCAGTCAGTGCATATTTTGAAATTTTCCATAAAAGTATTGAATGCTTTTGTATAGATGGAAAAATGGAATTAATAAAGATATGCCATACTGGCCCAGTAAAATAAATTCAAATCATATGCAAGTTGGGGTGTCAGTGGCCAAGTGGTTAATGTCTTTGACTTCAAACCACTTGCCCCACTCCACTTTGGGTTTGAATTCCTCAAGGACTTCAAATTCTTTCATGTGAGAAAGCTATCTAGCTAGCTAAAATAATGCTCGTGGTTTTACTCAGGTGCTCTTTGGTGCCTAAAATAATGCACAGAGGGGCACCTGAGGTCTTCCTCCACCAGTAAGTCGCCATATGACCTTTACAGTGTTGATGTGACGTAAAACCAAAATGAAATTTAAAAAAAAAAACACAAATGCAAGTTCCAGAACAAGATAGTCTAAGAATTATGGTAACCCTATTGTTTAAGATGATTGCAAGTTCCAGAACAAAATAGTCTAAGAATTATGGTAACCCTATTGTTTAAGATGATTGCAAGTTCCAGAACAAAATAGTCTAAGAATTATGGTAACCCTATTGTTTAAGATGATTGCAAGTTCCAGAACAAAATAGTCTAAGAATTATGGTAACCCTATTGTTTAAGATGATTGCAAGTTCCAGAACAAAATAGTCTAAGAATTATGGTAACCCTATTGTTTAAGATGATTGCAAGTTCCAGAACAAGATAGTCTAAGAATTATGGTAACCCTATTGTTTAAGATGATTATATTCCTCAGAAAAGACAATGTTTTTGTTAACTTACAGGATTGGTTTAAAGAGGAAGGACCGGACCAGGATGGTGAGGGTTTCTACGTTACATCGCTGCCTGTGATTATTTTCCAAATGATTGAACAAAATGTAAGTTGAACCTTGACGGTGCTGTATTATTAAAAGAATATACAATTTTAAGGCTATTATTTTCAATGTTGCATTGACAATGACATAATGTTAGGTAAGAGTGCTGAAATATTAGCATAACAAAACAAAAGTTGGGGCTATTATACTCAACATGTCATCCAAATTCATGTTACTCTAAGTTAAAGTTTCATGTGGAGCTTCCTTTATATTATATAGATCATAAACTATTGAAGATATTCACATGAAACTTCCATTAGTTCACACATGCTGGCTTTCTAACTGGGCAGTTCTTGTTATTAAATTGTCTTGCCTCTGCCTAATAGTTTGGAATTGTCCATTTATAAAAAAGGGCTTCCAGTATCAATTTGCTGATTATTAATTTAAAGGGATTTCTAAAGACTAGACCAGAGTGCTAATATAAATTGACCTCAGTATAGAAATTTGTCAGATTTAACAAAAAACTTATTTATTTGAGTGTATTTTAGTACCATTATGCTAAGATTAATTAGTATAGAGCCTTGTTAAACTTGGTTGGTTTTTGTTTGGTTTAAACATATTTATTTAAGCTCGATTGCGAAACAAGTTCTTGCAACTTATATTAATCACTTTCGAGTCTCCTTCCCGGAACCAACCAGTACTGGTGTCATATGAAGAAACATGGTTGTGACATGATTAGGGCTCGAACCCATGATCCCTGGGTTGAGAGGCAGACACCTTAACCACTAGACCACCGCTCCTCACAGAAAGGTAAAGTCAGTTGGTTGTGGCACTGGTTTGATAGGTGAGTCATTATTTGTGCCAGCTGACAATGTTTGAAACATGTAGAGTACAGTATTGCATTGCAACTTGTGAGAAACTTTAAGAGGAATAATATACTTGCTTGCAATTTCCAGATTCTGAACACCAATAACTGTTTTTATGTCCCCTTAGGTGGGGGGTGTGGGGATATAGATTAGCTCTTGTCTGTCTGTATTGCTATCATGCTGTCACGCTACCCGTCCCATCTGTACACTATAAAACAGTGGAACATGGGGGTATATTGTGCCCTATGGACATATATTTTCAGATTTGGACCAAAACAGGTATGAACTTTTTGTTCTGAACTGTTTTACTAAATAGAACACAGTACAAATTGCCTGTATGTAACTGTATTTCCAGATTCAAGTTGCCACTATGTTAGGAGAAAGTATTGTTCTTAGAAGTTTGGAACAGTTTGTGGATGTTCTTAGTCATTTTGCTGAGGAATTGAAAGGTACATAAAATTATATAAATACTGTTTTATGTAGCAATGAAAAGGAGTGATTTTAAAATGATAATTAGCCATTTCATGCTGAATTTTGTGTTGGCATCTGCCTTTTACACCAGGGTTAGTGAATTTTAGCCATAGTTCGCCACTACAGTGATTCTGTTTGGACACAAGATCTAGTTAGTCTCAGAATTATACCTGAATATTGTTCAAGTTATAAAAACATGTTTCAAAATCAACCTGAAATAATAAATATAAAAGATTATATTATTTTTCTTTTTTATAAGGTTTCAGTAGATTCCTTAGTTCTTGTCTTGTAAATAGACTGGATCAAACAGTGTCTGTTATTTTTAGCTCACCTGTCACAAAGTGACAGGGTGAGCTTTTGTGATCGTTTTTCGTCCGGCGTCCGTCCGTAAACTTTTGCTTCAAATGACATCTCCTCATAAACCACTAAGCCAATTTCATCCAAACTTCACAGGAATGTTCCTTTGGGTGGTCACCTTTAAAAATTGTTCAAAGAATTTAATTCCATGCAGAACTCTGGTTGCCATGGCAACCGAAAGAAAAAAACGTTAAATATCTTCTTTTAAAGAACCCAAAGAGCTAGAGCTTAGATATTTGGCATGAAACATCTTCTAATGAGTGTCTACCAAGTTGTTCAAATAAAAGCCCTGGGGTCAAAATTGGCCCTGCCCCAGGGCGGTCATTGATTTTCCCTATATGCATATAGTAAAAACTTAAAAAATCTTCTTTTAAAGAACCCAAAGAGCTAGAGCTAAGATATTTAGCATGAAACATCTTCTAGTGAGTGTCTACCAAGTTTGTTCAAATAAAAGCCCTGGGTCAAAATTGGCCCCGCACCAGGGGGGGGTCATTGATTTTCCCTATATGCATATAGTAAAAACTTAAAAAATCTTCTTTTAAAGAACTCAAAGAGCTAGAGCTAAGATATTTAGCATGAAACATGTTCTAATGGGTGTCTACTAAGTTTGTTCAAAAAAAAAGCCTGGGGTCAAAATTGGCCCTGCCCCGGGGGTCATTGATTTTCCTTATATGTGTATAGCAAAAACTTAAAAAAACCTCTTTGAAAAAATCCCAAATAGCTAGAGTTTAGATATTAAGCATGAAACATCTTCTAGTGAGTGTCTACAAAGTTTGTTCAAAATTAAAGCCCTGGGGTCAAAATTGGCCCCGTCCCGGGGTAATTGATTTCCTTATATGTGTATAGCAAAAACTTAAAAAACCTCTTTGAAAAAATCCCAAATAGCTAGAGTTTAGATATCAAGCATGAAACATCTTCTAGTGAGTGTCTACAAAGTTTGTTCAAATAAAAGCCCTTGGGTCAAAACTGGCCCCGCCCCAGGGGTGTCATTGTTTTTAACTATATGTGTATAGTAAAAACTTAAAAAAATCTTCTTTTAAAAAACCCAATGAGCTAGACCTTAGATGTTTAGCATGAAACATCTTCTTATGGGTGTCTACCATGTTTGTTCAAATAAAAGCCCTTGGGTTAAAATTAACTCTGCCGGGGGGGGGGGGGGGAGAAGGTCATTTTTTTTCCTTATATGTGTATAGCAAAAACTTAACATTATGAAACTTCTTCTAATGGGTGTATTAATTCCAAGTTTGTTCAAATAAAAGCCCTGGGGTTTAAACTGGCCCCGCTTCGGGGGGCCTATATACAGGTGAGCGACCTCAGGGCCATCATGGCCCTCTTGTTTCTTTATTTTGTTAAAAAATATCTTGAGAGGGATCTGCCCTTTTCATAATTTTTATACCGGTATTTATATATCTGTATTTAAATCATAATATGCTGACAGACTAGCTATAGTAGTATTTTCCAGCCATGAACTGGTTTCATACAAAAGTTACAGAAGGTAATAATAGGTTTATGTAAAGAGCTTTATAGTATGGGGCAGTTACTTTTAGCAAATATGGAAAGGGAGACCACTGATTTCAGTCTTAAAAACTGAAAAGTGTAAATGGTTTGTTTAGAGTCATTTTAAAAAAAAAGAAAAGGGGAAAAAATATTTGTATGAGAAACTGGATTTGTAAGGAAATGATAACTCTTGGGAAAAAATGGAAAGGGGAAATAAAATGATTTTTAAAAAGAAATATTGGGGAAATTTGAAAAAAAAAGTAAAATGGTTTTTACCCCTTGTCATGAAATTTAAAAAAAAGGAGGGGAAAATTCTAATAAAAGTGATATTAGGAACTTGATATATTGGGGCAAAAACTTTAGAAGAAAATGGAATTTTGGGAAAAGGGTTTAAAATAGGTGGTAATCTAATACAAAAACTTTTAATTTATTACAGGTGTTATTGATATTTACAAAGACAGACATTTACAGGATAGAAGAGAGCCCAAGTTTTATCTTCACTACTTGGTAATTTTGGAACTTCTTAAAATAGAAATAGATTTATTATTTAAATTATTAATACTTAAAATGCTTGCAGTGATAATACTGTATCGTCCTCTTCGTCCATGTTTTTTTTTATAGCACAGATCTAGAAAATCTCTTAAATTTAGTGTCTGTGTTAAGATCCCTTTAAAGATTTTGGACTCCATAACCCTTGAAAATGATTGTAAATTAACTGAATTTTCTTGATTGTAATTTCTGTTGTAAATAAAGATATAAAGTTATTAGAAAACTAAGGAATGATTTTTTAATTAACATCATGAAGATGGCAATAGTGCTTATAACTAGGGATGTCATCTGGAGCCGAAACGGCCATCCGGATATCCGCATCAGACATACGAATACATCCGGATGTTTTGATCGTTGTTATATTCTTAGTTGGCTGATAGGACATAACCATTTTTAGCGAGTTTTTTCAAAGTGTAGTATTTTGTTTATTTCCTTTTTAATTGTATGTTAGATGTCAAAATGTTTCGTTATTGATTTTATTTTTTCTATATTAGATATGCCGTTATCGATAAAATTAGTGAGTATGGTACTTAAGATTTCAAATATAATGAAAGAAATTCATCGCCGATTGTCTCAATTCCTCAATTAGTGCTATAATACACAATAACACTCGCTCACATTTGTGAAAACAAAAAACACATGTAAAAAAATAAATATAATGTTTCCATTGTTCAATAACACGCATACAATTTACACACGATGACCTTTGACATGGTGTGTAGCTGAATCTGCCAATCTTTGATGTTTACCAACATGTAGCCTTGACTGTTTGATTCGAATCATCAAAGAAGTTGCTGAAACTTACATGAATTACACACATGTTAAGTGTTCATTATAAGGTATAAAGAGAAACTGTGATTTTTCTTTTAAAAATGCAAATTTCATTAATACTGAAGGAGAAAGTTATTTTGTCGGAAAATTATCGTATCAATTTCAATAAAAGCTGTGATAATAAACATATTATTTTTCGTAAGTGCATTCTTGATTTGATTATTTTATTTCTGCAGATTTTTCATTTTCTCAAAATAAGGAGTCGAAGAATCGATAAGCCGAAATATATATAAAAAATAATAGCCTAATTAAATATCTAAATTTGGACATAAAAAATGTAACATCGTTGCCGATGACAATCACATGGGACTTAGAATATTAATCTTGAATCCTACAAAACTTAAATTTGTTTAGATTAACAACATGTCGTCATACACGACTCGTACTTATTATAGTAATTATTGATTTTTTGTGGTCTGCATAGATTATGATGTGTATTGTCAAACTAAGGTACAATATACAATATGGTGTCAACACCATGTCTAAGTCGAGATTATCTCAACGCATGTATTTATCACATTTTCTCAATATTCTGAAATATTTTATACCAATATCCAGATCCGAAAATCGGCTCCGGACATCGAATCGTGATCCGAACGTTCGGATATCCGGACTCCGAATGACATCCCTACTTATAAAGTTATAACTATGTTTTCTATGTGAGTCCTAAATTACAACTTTTTTAGGTCTTTAAAAGAATAAAGAAAACAAAACTTGGAAAAAACCCTTAAATTTTGTTTTAAAGAACTTGTATAAACCATGTTATCAGAAATTTACAAACAGAATGTTATCAAATTGTATACAGATACTCTTGCCCAAAAATAGCTTTTTACTCCTTCATCTTACTAGTTTTATACTAAGAGTTTTTTTTATTCATTACAACGTTTTATTAACATTTCTTTTACATTTTTTTTACAGATAGCAACAGCAAACAATCTGTTGACGTTTGGGGACTATATGAAGAATCTACGTAAACGTTACTTGAAGACGGAGTTTGATAAAGAGGAGGATGAAGATACAAATATACGTAAAGACAGATTCCAGGTGTTAAATGACAGATTTACTACAATTGCCATGATGGTGTAAGTTAAACTTAACATATTGCCATGGTGGCGTTACAAGTTCAACTTAACATATTGCCATGATCTGCAAATTATCAATTAAACAGAGCAATCTGGTGTAATGTTACAAGACAATAGGTGCAAGTTAACCAATTACCTGATATACACGCCTTTTAACGCCTTTGTTGTCTCAAATAGTGTAAAAATGCCTTATTTAGGCCCCTAACACTTGTTTTTGTTTGAGAAATGTTGTTTAAATAAGTGACCACTTTTTCGGCGTTGCCCCCTATCCAAAAGATAACTTAAGGGATGCCAGAAGGGGGATGTGCCCCCTTCTGTTTAGGGGTTAGAAGGGAGCTGCAGCCCCTCTCATCGCCAAGAAAATTTTGGACTTGTGGGAGGCTAGAAATGAGCCCAGGTGGATCATAAGGTAACGTGCAAACCAATGCTAAAAAGCCCTTGACTCTATCTCAATCCATTGAGAAGTTGCAGCACTTTGAAATCAATTTTGAAAGAAAAAAATCAACTAAAAATAGTGATTTTTGGCAATTTTGAAATGTCCCCTCGTTGCCATGGTAACAGGAAATTTAAGACTGAGCATGTGGTTACAAAGGCAATGGTCCAGTCAACATGTGTGCCAAGTTTTATTAGTACTGAAGCAGTTTTCATAGTTTTATAGCAATTTGAACTTGTAACGGGAGACTTTTCAATGAAAATGCTCTTGCCAGGCAAAATTGCCCTAATGTTGTAAGTTAAACATGATAATTGCTTTGGTATCTGGGCTAACTAAACAAATTGCCGTGTTTGTGTAAATTTAATAAACATATTGCCATGATGGTGTAAGTTAACTTAACAAATTAATATGTAAGTGTAAGTTAACGGAGCAAACTTGCCACGATGGTGTGAGACAAAAATGCAGATTACTTTATGTAAGTTAACAAACAAATTGCTATGAGTGTGTAAATTTACTTAACATATTACTGTAATAATGTAACTTAACCAATGAAACTGACATGTTGGTTATGATAAATCTTGCAAATTATCATGATAGTGTAATTTTACCATGCAAAAAGTTGTAAGTATAGTGTTATAAGTATTGATGAATGCAGTTAGACAGCATCTTTAATTACTATCATGATTTGATGTTTATGAAGTAATTGTATGAGTACAAGGTGTTAATAAAATAATTGTATTTTTTCACGGTGTTTATAAAACTATTTTATTATTACAGGGTGGGTTATGTCCTAGATGAAGTCCTGATAGATCTGAGGAGTCATGAACACTGTTTTAATGAGTTGATGACAAAATCATGGTAAATAGTTGAGTTTTTATATTATTTTCTTTCATTTTGCTATTGTTAAAACTTTTTTTTTATTCATGGTAGTTATACAAAGGATTGAATATCCATGTCTACTTTGTTTAATATGCCTTGTATTATATTTGGATTTTTTTAAAACAAAGGCATGTTTTGAATGTCAAAATAATAAAACTTCAAGACTCACATTTTAGGTCCTGCACATTCTTCAGACTGGTGTAATTTAACCCATAACCTGCCTGAACCAAAAATGATAAGCCTTTTCCCTGAGGCTCTATACTTTACAATTTCGTCTTGATAACCCCAAGTTTTGATAATGGACAGATAAAACAAGTGGAAGTTGGTAAAGTCCATTGAGAACATTCAGAAGTTTTAGGGTAAATACAGGTGTCATAGGCAACCTATTGCTGTTGCCAGTCTGCAAAAAATTAACATGTTGGAATACATTCAGGCCCCGTGTTCACAAAGATTTTAGGATCAGGATCAAGATCAGGATCAAATCTAAAAACTCAAATATTATCCATTGTTTATTCTTATAGATTAGATATTTAATATTAACTTGATAAAACTGGACTTGAAATAGCATGTTTTTGAAATTAAAGAATAAATTTATTGTAATTTTTGAAAGATATGGGCATTTTACAGTTAATCCAAATATTGATCTTGATCCTAAAATTGATCCTTATTTTGATCCCATTATTTTTGTATTTGTTTCGTTATTTGTCTATTTTATCCCAAAACAGGATTGTTTCTTTGCAAATCAGCAAAATATTACATTAACTTTATGTACCATTCAATTCTAGCAAAATACAATCAATATTAGTTATATAAAACAATGAAAATAAAATCAGGATCACTTGATCCTGATCCTGATCTTTTCTTTGTGAACACGGAGGTAATATTAAGTTGTATATTTGTAGGCAGCAGAGTCCACAGGCTATTGAAGTTATTGTTGCCACATGGCATGATTATGGTACAGATTTTGTTCATCTCAAACCAAAGTTGGAACAAACTTTGTATGATCAGGCTAAGAAATGTATCTTAAAAGAATATCTTAAGGCCATCTTGTCTAGGTAAGTAAACTAGTATTTTTTTTATTTATGACTGGGTTATTTTTTAAATGAAGTAAAGATCAACATTTATCATCATTTGTTAAGCAAATCTTTATTTCTTGTTATTTTTATTAGGGAATCTTTGCATATTGTTTTTTTTTTTATTAGGAAATCTTTGTTTTAATCGTTGCTTTTTTATATAAGAAATCATAGCTTTTATCGCTTGTTGTTTATTTTTTGTTTCTTATTTTAGGAAATAACAACCAATATTTTCATAAGTTTTTAAAAGTGGTTAGATGAAAATTTTTAATTGCATAGTCTATGTTTTGTAAGAAACCTGAATAAATTGCTAACATGTTGCTGTTTTGTAGGAAACTGTCTTTCAAACAGTATGAGGAAAGAAAGAATGCAGCAGAGAAACTTATAAGGGAGGCAGAACAGCTTCAACTTATGTTTAAAAAGTTTAAAACAACGAAACAAGTGAGTTGATAGAGTTGATAATTGACTTTAATAAACAAAAATATCATGTTTGACCAGTAATCTTAGGATTGCTGGCTACATGGGTTCAAAGCCCCTGTCAGGGGTAAGACGTTGTTTTGGTGAGGAAGAAACTACACTTATTGCTAAGTTCTGGTTGGTTCCAGATAAAGGAATCGAGAGTGTTTCAATAACTTATAACTCCAACACATTCAAACTAATGTAAATTCCTATAAACTAAACCAATAGCCTTCCTCATGTCTCTTAGCTTAACCCACTGATTTTGTGTAATGGATTTGCTGTTTTGAATATGGACCAGTCCATTTAATGTTTAAGGGTATTCAATAACAAAATACACAAATTGAGAGACCAACAGTATAGTCAGAGAGCATGGATGTGTAGTCCGGCCTGGCCCTATACAAGTGGCAAAGTGGTGAAGGCAAATTACTTTTTAGTTCAATCAGGTTAGGGTTAAAGAGAGAGGAGAGGTTGATTACTGGCTAAGTTGTCTGTGACTTAAGTAAAAGATCATAGGTTTTGGACATGTCAGGGGCCATAACTACATGTGTAGGTTTTGTTATGTAAGACAAATATTAGTTAATTTCATGAAGCCAGATTGGGGAAAAAAAGGGTTACAAAATGGTTTAAGCTTTCATTACTTAACAATAAAGCTGTAACAGGTATGCTGAAACTAAGGGAGTTCTTATTGCATGTGTCTATTTGATGAGATATTATACTTTTTTCCTGGTCATTAGTTGTTTTGAATATAATATCAGAAATTGATTGTTGTATCATTTGTTTTTCAGTCTGAGGTTACATTTGCCTGCCTACCAATGATGGCAGAGTGTCTGAAACTAAAGGACACTTCAATGTTGTCTTTGGAAATAGCTGTAAGTTATTCGACTTGCTCTTTTTTCATCATTTTATTGATTACCTGTAGGATGATACCTGTAGGATGATTTTGGGCTCTGATGGAAGGGCCAAGCCCTTTTTAAGCCCCTCTTCTTTTGACAATCTTTCAGTACTTCTTCTTATTGCTCTCACCACTTCTATGTTTAATTATATATACTTTTATCTACTTCTGTTCACTCTGCTATACAATTATAACAGCATAATTTTTCAATAAACATTTTAAACTTTATATGGAGTGTCTCCGGTCCAGTGTTGGTCTAGTTTTATTTTAAATTCATGAACACTTTTTGAGTCTACTACATTTTTTGGCAAATTATTCCATGTTTTAATTACACGTCTTGAAAACTGATGTAGGCAATGAGTTGTTCTACTACGAGGCATTTCTAGTTTTAAATTATGTCCCCTTGTTGATGCCGAATAACTAAAAAAAATTTCAAAAACACAGTCATCTAAGCCTTTTACTATTTTGAAAGTCTGAATCATGTCCCCTCTTAATCTGCGATGTATTAGACTTGGCAGTTTAAGCTTTTTAAGACGGTCAATATATGTCAGATCTTTTAATGATGAAACTAGTTTTGTTGCTCTTTGTTGAAGTTTTTCTAGACTTGATATATCTTTTATTAAATATGGATTCCACACAACATTTGCAAATTCAACATGAGGACGAATCAAAGCTGTATACAATTTCACAAAGGTGTATTCATCTAAAAATTCAAAAGACCGGTTAATAAGGCCTAAAATACTATTCGCCTTATTAATCTTTGTAGAAATATGTTTGCTAAATTTAAGATCTTTTTCAAAAATAACTCCTAGATCACATTCTTCTTGAGTATCCGATAAAGTCTTGTTATTCATAACATACTGTTTTTGAGGATTTGCATGACCATAATGCATCACCTTACATTTATCAACATTAAAGTTCATTTCCCATTTTACTGCCCAGTTCATAATTGAGTCAATATCATTTTGGAGGACATCCGACTTGCTAGTTGGTGTATACAATTTTGTATCATCAGCAAATATTTTAATGCTTGATTTGACATTATCTGTGATATCATTCACATACATAATAAAAAGTACCGGCCCCAACACACTACCTTGCGGCACTCCACTATCCACTGCTTTCCACAATGACGTACTACCTTTAATTGATACACACTGTCTTCTATTGCAAAGAAAACTTTTTATCCACATCAATACATTTCCCTTGATTCCAAAAGATGACACTTTATTTAATAAACGTACATGTGGGACTTTATCGAAAGCCTTTGCTAGATCAAGATATATGGTGTCCCAGCTTTGATAATTTTCCATATAAATATTCCATTCTTCTAATACATTTAGAAGTTGTAAAGCACAAGACCTTCTTGTCCGAAAACCATACTGATTGTCAGATAATAATTTATTTTCTTCAATATGTTTCATAATGTGCTTTCGAATAATTTTTTCCAATGTTTTACACAATATTGATGTTAGACTAACTGGTCGATAGTTACTAGGATTTGTTTTGCTTCCTTTTTTAAAAATTGGCGATACTCTTGCATCTTTCCATGCATTTGGAAGTAATCCGTTTTCAAGTGACTTTCTAAATATAGCGGTTAACGGCCCAACAAAAACATCAGCCAGACTCTTTATTATGTATGGGTGTATATCATCTGGACCCATTGATTTATTTGGATCAAGTTCCTTTAATAAATTCAACACCTCACTCTCCGAGATATGTATATCATCAAGGTCTTTTAACACAGTCTTATCTTTCATGTTAGGTACACAATCCAAATTTTCTTTTGTAAATACTGTTGTAAAGAACTCATTTAACAATTCAGCCTTTTGCTGGTTTGAGGTTGTAAAATTACCATTCTCGTCTTTCAAATTGAAAACACCATCTCTTGATTTAGTTTTGTTCTTAACATATTTCCAAAAATGTTTTGGTTCTGTCTTAGCTTTGCGTGATATATCTTTCTCATAACTTCTTTTAGCATTTTTAATAATGTCATTTGCAGCATTTCTTATACTTTTGTATTCATCATAGTCCTCATGGCGTCTTGTTGCAAGGTACTTATCCCATGCATGTCTTTTCTTTTTAATATGTTTGAGGGTTTCCCCAGTCATCCAAAGTGGTTTCGGTTTAAATCCTTTCTTAGGTTTAGACATTGGTACATATTTATTAACACATTCATAGAACTTATTTGAAAATATTTCCCACATTTCATGGATATTACAATTTTCAAAAAGCAAAATCCAATCTAATTGCTGCCATTCATTAGAGAATCCTAATAAGTCACATTTTTGATACATATAAAAACCATTTCCAGTATAAAGCTCTTTGAACTCACAAAGAAAATCAAAAAGTAATATTACGTGATCACTACAGCCCAAAGAAGGTAAGTATTCAATATTGTTAATATTGGATTCACACAAGGTAAGAATTAAGTCCAACACATTACTTATCTGGTCATTTCTACATCTCGTAAACTGTGTTACATGCTGAAATAAGTAGTTATCACGTATACACTCAATAAATTTATATTCATGATGACCTTCACTATGGGGGGTACTATATGTTTCCCAATCAATATCTTTCATGTTGAAATCTCCAGTTACAAGTAGATTAGAACTTATTCTAGTTGCTTCCTTTAACATGTTATTTATAATATCACACGCATCTATATTTGAAGGGCTTCTATAAATACAGCCAACAAGTACAGTTTTTTCTTCAATAGACCAGTCACACCAAGATGCATCATTATACATAGAATTAAGTTGTTCATTAGCAGAAACATTTAGATCATTCCTCGCATATATATTCACCCCTCTACCATGGTCTGAGCTAGGAAACAATGTATAACCTTCAAGTTTATATAATAATGAAGAACATGTTAAATTGTCCACGTTATATTTCGGTAGTACTTCAGTCACAAATATAAAGTCCGGTTTAATACTAGTCACAAGTATTTGAAGCTCATTCAATTTATTTTGCAATTGGTCAGCATTTGTATAAATACATTTGCACTTCTTGATTTGGGTTTCAATAATATTGTTATTGTTATTTTCAGAAATAATATCATCATTGTTTTCCGAAATTACATCACCATTTGTCCTTACTGTAAAGTCACTTGTGTTTTCACTACATACAGATGTCGAACAAGAGGTAGCGTCATCAGGTTCTGAATTCTGTACATTTCTATTATCATCAATGCTTTCAGAAACATTTTCAAATAAACAGTCATCGGTATAATTTAAAGTTTCATAAACACTGTCTGTGTTTTTGAGATCAACAAAACCTTTCTTCTTAGAAACTGATTCATAATCATGTCCCTTAAAGATACAATTATCACAATGAATAGAATCTATGAGATCAGAATTAACATTAACATTAACTTGAACAGGAGTAACTTGTTTAACTTTAACATTATTTACATGTTCATTTCTGCTACTTTTACAGACGAAAAGGTGCTGGCACTGTTTCTAATACAGGGCCCCCCCCTCTACTATCCGATACATTTAGTGCCCCGACTTGTGACTTTGACCTCCTTTCTATAATTTTACCCCGAAAGATGATCAAGTCCAGATTATTCTCCTCATCCCTCCTTCTTTCAAGTTCCTTTTTCAGTTTAATACTTTTCAATCTTTCTTCCTTTGTTTGATCTGGCGTTAAAAACACCTTACTCCACCCATGTGCATATTCATGATCCCTCTTCTCCCTTAAATATTTTGTCCCACTTAGAATTTTGTGCTTATCATCAACAGATTCAAGGTGCACTTTAATAAGCCTGGCCTTAACACCAGGTTTGCCTAATCTTACAAAGCTCTCAAGTTTCACATCTGAACATTTGACAACTTGAAATATATCCCTAAGACTTTGTGCATCTGTTTCCTTCTTTCCAGATTCCGGCACATTATGAACTATAATGTTGCATTTCCTTTGTTCCCTTTCCCTAAATTCAACTATAGCATTTTCAACCTTTAACTCAACAACTTTCTCAATATCCTCTTTCAAAGCATTAACCTTCTTCTCACAATCAAGTAATCTGATATTTTGTTTGCTGAGGGTTGATCCAAATTCATTCAGCCTTGGTAAGATTACAGTATAATCTGTGACATATTTTATGTAAGAAATAATAAATTTGTAACTCACATGCAGAGTTTGATTGCACAGGTGAGGAAAAGATTAAATACTTAACATTCAAAGGGCCTACATGGCTGCTTTATTAAGATAGTTGACTACAAGCCATTGCCTCTCAGTGTTGTGGGTTCCAGTCACAAGAAAGCCTTTCTGTTGGGAAGCTATCCAGCTAGCTTATGGAATGTCAGTGGTTTTACTCTGGTGCCTGTTTGTGCCTGAAATAATGTACAGAAGAGCACCAGAGTCTTCCATCACCAGTAAAGCTGGAAAGTCGCCTTATGACCTATACCTATTGGTGTGACATTAAACCCTAGCAAAATAAAAAAAACAACATTAAAAACAATAGTAGGATAAATATTGATAATATTTGTGGCTTATTGACATCATTATATATATATATAGTGGATGTCATGCTGGCAGATGCCTTCTTTTAGCTTTAATATACAAGGTATATGCAGAGCTGTCCTGCTTATCCCCGCCTTGAAAATACACATTCAATAATTTATGCAGTAATGTAAGTTGGCATGGATTTTGACTGAATTATAGCCCTTTGTGAGCTTTGAAAATTCTTGAAAGATTTTTTGCATGTGACATCAATTCTCAGAACTTATGAAAGTATAGACTCAAACCTTTATACAAGTTTTAGGGATTAAATTTGGAGATTGCTGTCCAATATCCATAACTCTTGGCTTGATTTTGAATGAAAGCTCCCAATATGAGAAATTACAAAATTCTTTGGTCAATATCCAATAATCGTATTTTTTGTATAGAATAATTTCTTACTTATTTGGGAAATAATGTAAGATGACAACTTTATTACATTTTGTAGTAGACATTATATCTTAAGTATTGAAAAGGGAAACAATTCTGATTGTTTTGCATGAATTACTTCCCTTATTTCTTCTTGGGAAACATGTAAGGGAAGCAACTTATTGTTTAAATTTTTTTGTGTGTAAACGTAAGATTTGTCATTCTTTCAGGGAATAATGAAGAGGTTCCAGGATATAAGACTTGAGCAAATGATCAATTTGTTGTTATGTCGAGGTGACATGAGTCGGTCCGAGGCCCGGCAGATGGTTCTAGATACTGTAGGGGAAGAAGAGGCCACAAAAGCAAGACCAAATGGAATCTTTACTGAAATTGCTGCTGAGATGAAATGAAAAAAATAGTGAATTGTAGATTCTTTGTAACTGGCTGAATGCCAACTAAAAATGTAAAGTATTAGCCATTTGTAGGTAACGAAACATTCAAACAGAAAAAAAATGAGAAATACATAGTTTGTCATTTGAGTCATATAAAAATGGCTTAATTATAAAGTGAAATAAGATATTTTGGCCAGTTGTATCTGGCAGAATTCTAGCAGTGAAATATTAGAATTATCACATATGTGTGCCATACATAAATGGCAAAATTGTAACTATGAAAAAATAAGGAAAAGTCTCAAATGGAACATTTATAAATGATGAAACTGTTACAGTGAAATACAATATATATGTCCCTAATGACTGGCTTTGTAATAACCACTTATTATTGTTGTTGTTGTACTCTGTTTACTGACTAATATTAAGTATAAAGTACTTACTAGTTCAAATTGGAAACAGTAACAATTCTATCAGTTACTTAACAAAATTATGCAATGACCCTCTTTTTGCAAACTTGGATGTTTGACAGGATTACATTAAAGGCCCATTTTGTTCCAGAAATGATTTTTACTTTTATTACTTAGAAGCTTCTTTTTTGTATCCTGAAGTTAGTCATTAGTCAGTAAGCTAAACAATATTTTTTGCTGTTGCATTTTGGACTTTTGCATTAGCTTGCTATACACATGGATATGTGCAATAATTGAAATGTTTTTGTTTGTTTTTTGATTTGCTTTTTTACCATTTGAAGTTATGGTTTGCTGTATAGCAGCTGTGACATACATGTATATTGTAACAGATCATGCAGTATGGTAAAATAAAGAGATTGAAAAAATACATATGATTTATATAAAATGAGCTGCGTCACAACAAAACGAACATAATGGATTTGCGACCAGCATGGATCCAGACAGACCAGCCTGCGCATCCGCGCAGTCTGATCAGGATCCATGCTGTTCGCTTACAAATCCTATTACAAGTAGAGAAACTGATAGCGAACAGCATGGATCCTGATCAGACTGCGCGGATGCGCAGGCTGGTCTGGATCCATGCTGGCCGCAAACCCATTATGTTGGTTTTGTCATGACACGGCTCAAATAACATTGGGATGTCTATGATCTGTAGAATATAAGTTTGTATCAGATAGACAATGGTGTTTGTGTCTTGACAAGAATGAAAGTTCCTTAATTTATTCTTGGCAAAATAGAAAGCTTTTTGATTGTTACTTAACGAAATTAATAGTTTCTAAATTGAATCTTGACAAAATTGAAAGTTCCTATATTGTATCTTGACAAAATTGAAAGTTCCTATATTGTATCTTGACAAAATTGAAAGTTCCTATATTGTATCTTGACAAAATTGAAAGTTATGAAATTAAAAGTTGAAAAATGAGTTGGATTTTTTGTTAGGGAATAATGTGACTTTTTTACAGATTTAAAATGTTAATGTTTTAACTTCAACATATTAATGTAATAGATGCTGCATTGGTATAAGATTGTGCTGTATATCACTGCAAATTTTATTTATATAAGTAATATCTAAATGCCTATTAAAATTACAAATTCTATTGATTTTGTTGTGTTTTGTTTTAGAAAGTTTATTTTACAGATTTAGACTCCTGAGACAAATTTGTTCAAATTATGGTATTATTATATACAAAGGAAAGTACCATTCATACAGATTTTTCAGTCTGAGCATTAATTCAATTATATCTAATATATTTGAAAATTTTAAATAATAAAATTTTCCATCCTTATAATTATCGAACAAAAGTTAAATAGGATTATATGTACAACGGTCTTCAGTCGCACCCAATACCTATTTAATAATGCAAACACGCGCGTACTTTGTATAATGCCAGCTTCTCTTTGGCCTAGATTGCTTCATTTAACCAAGATTACCACCAGGGCACTTTAAATACATGTACCCAATGTTCTCGAAATAAATGTTTACCTTTATTATAAACGAGACTTATTATAAAGTACAATTACTGATATTTAAATGTTCCCAGGTAAAAGTACTATTCCTGAATTTCAAACTCACAAGATGGAAATTTTTAAGTATCTGGCATTTATCTTAAATTTCCGACTTTTATTTAAACGGTGTATACTGAAATATGTTGAATTCATTAAGCATAGACTTATTATATCAAATATTTGCTGGCGTTTCTTTCTTTTCTTTTCTTTTTTTTTTGTCAAATCGTGATGACATTTTTTTACAATTCAGTGAACAAGGAAACAATACACACACTGGTAACATGCAGGTTAATTTTCTGATGTTTTTAAAATAATTGACATGCTCATAATATGCGTGCAATTTGAAATAACGCTAGAATGTAAGAATTTTTTTATCACCAAAAGAGTTAACGATAGACCACAGCGCTAACTTTATATTAGTCAGTTTTATTTATACCAAACCGGAATGTTATGACGTCATTTTACGTCGTCTCTACGTAGAGTCGTCATGGGATCAACTTTGCGTTGAATTGCCTGATACTGCAGCATATAACGGCATTTATAAATTAATCTTAAATCAAAACCATGGGCAATTTCCATTGTGTACCACGTTTGCAAGGGGAAAACTTGAAGAACTATGTTCAAAGAAACTTATGTCCTCAGCGTCGGAAACGAAAAATAGATAATTTAGTGAAATTAGCGGCCTGTGGTGACGGTCAAAATTTCAAGAAAGAGGCAGGTTTGTGGAATACTGCTGGAATATTGTTTTTTTTCTATTTTTTTCTTTGAATTCTTTCTATCAAAGCTCTGGTTCACGTGAGCAGGAATTTGATCCTTATCCAATTCTTATTACTCACATGAAATGAAATTTGATATCTTACCATTCTCATTATTCATATGAGCAGGAATTTGAAATTATTCACGTGACTAAAAATTTGATTAATTTTCCCATTCTAATTATTTACGTGAGCAGGAATGTATATATATGTACATGTATTTCACATTCTTAAAGTTCATGAGAGCATGAATTTGATATTTTCCCGTTCTTATTGTTCACGTGCGCAGAATTTTAATACATTTCCCATCTTTACCATGCACGAATTTGATACTTTTTCCATTCTTGTTATTCAACCAAATAGGAGTTTGATTTTTTCCAATAATTGTATTACCATGAGCTACAATTTGTTACGTTCTCATATGTTTAACCACATTAACATATATATGAAACTACTCAATCTCTTCTTAATCGTATGATTAGGAATTTTATACTTGTCCCATTCTTATTATTCGTGTTAGTGGGAAGTTGGATTTTTCCCATATTTTGCATTCGCATGCATGAGCAATAATGTTACTTGTTTCCCATTATTTTTTATTCTCATGGACAGGAATTTGTCTTTTTCCATAATTGATTCATTGATATTCGTATTTTTTTTTTCATTTTGGTGAGCAAGTATAAATTTTCTTAACACCTACAGTGAAACCCATCTATTAGGACCACAAATGCATCTATGACAAAGTAAAAATTAACCCAGAGATTTATATAAGATATGTTAACATGTTTATGATATGTTTTACCATCTCGTTTATTATATCTTATTTTTAGATAAGATTATATTAACGAAAAAAGAACTTGATCATTACTATGAAGAAAGGAACGCTGTTGTTGACAACGAGTTTGAGGATGACGTCATCGAGGTAGAAATTTACGACTACGGACACGAATCACCATCGGATTACGGCGATACTGACAGCGATGAATATGAAACAGACATTTCAGAATGTTCATCCTACCGGCAAGAATTTACCCCAGTTACACGAAAATTTGCCAATCCTAGAATGCAACAGATGTATGAGGAATATTGTAGGAAAGAGTGGGCTAAGGTAAGAAAAGCTATGGGCTTATAAAGAAGCATACGTTCATTCACTTAAAAGTTTAGAAAAAGTTTTTTTACCCATAAGCAGTAGATACAAAAATATCACACAGTTAGGATATAACTTAGGATACGAATAACTAACTGTAATTATCTCACACCTTATGGAATATAACCAATGAACTTCGGCGTTTGAACCAGTGATTAATAAACCACACTCGGTTTAAATTTCTATCTTAAGCTCTTTCCTTTTCATCGTTCCAAAACAACCATTAACTGTATATCGTCCCCCAATACCCTTTTCCCTTTTCTTTTTCATAGTTTTTTAAAAATCTATATCAAATGCATACAAACCCAAATATAATTCTTTAAATTTCTAGGGAAAAAAATGCTATAAATTCTTATTGTAGTTTTAAGTAACAAATTTTTTGTCGAAAACAAAAAAATGTTGGGTAATCATTATGCTGTTGGAACCTTAATTTTCTCCTTGGGTTAAAATTATCTAAATTTTTACCCTTAATCAGACTAGGCTAGCGAATCATCCAATATAGATTTGACAGCTGTGTACTCGATCAATAAAATTAAGTATTGAACACAGCAATGTATAATAAGCTACTATAATACTAAAGATAAAACTCATGCAACAATTATATGATTTTATGAATAATCATTATGATGTGTGAAGGAAAGAATAATGATGTAATGAAAATGATGTTGATGGTTTTGTTATAAAAATAATGATGATGAAGTTGTTGTTGTTGTTGATGATGATGATGATGATGATGTAAATGATGATGATGATGTTGTTGTTGTTGTTGTTGTTGTTGATGATGATGATAATGATGATAAAGACAATGACGATAATGGTGATGACGTGGTTGTGCTTCTGACGGTTTTGTTATAATAATACGAAGTGTGATAAGAATAAGAATAGCAATAATGATAATGGTGATGATAATTCTGATGATGACAACCACGATTATAGATTGATAATATGATGATATTAATGATGATTAGTATCAATTTCAGGGAAAGTGTTAAAATCGATGCAAAAAATCAAACCAAAATAAATAAAAACAGCAAAAAGAAAAACAACAAAAAACAACAAATAAACAAAGACATTGAAAATGCATGAAGTGTGAAATAAATGCATGTTATCCTGGTAAAACTTTATGCTCATTACAATGATTGTAGTACTAGATGCAGTAATTTGTTATTTCAGAGACTAGATATGATATCATTGTCAGATTTACCAGAACTTGATGAATACAAAGATAACAAGAAGTCATACGTAGCACAGAATGGACACATTGAAACGGTAATATATGAATTATAGTAAAAAAAAACACATTTAAAAACATTAATTTTATCCATGTTCACATGATCTGCAGAGGATGATGAATGAGTGTTTGAACGAGTTGAATAAAATCATAATGCTCTGGTGATTTCAATAAAAGTTAATTCATCGAATTCATTGATATTTTATTAATGACGCTATTCAAATATGAGATTTTATTTATCACAAATTCTTTATCCCAAAACAGCAGGTAAAGGACTGGGATCAAAAATCCTAAAAAAATTAATATTGAAATTTCTACATAGATAATCTGAGGCACTTGAAATGTGAAAGTTTGCAGTGTTATAAAACAAATATATTCATAATTATTAAAATGTAAATCGGTAGTTAGTGCAATTCATGGCCCAGTTTGAGTGAAAAGCGTTGCAACGCTTTTCATTTAATTATATGTAATTTTGCACAATAAAAGTGATTATCCCAAAAACAAACACGGGATGTGGGAATGACCTGAAAATTTGCAAACAAGTTATTGCTTCAGACTTACGTAAAATAGTACACATATTATGGACAAGATATTACCAGTCTCGTCATTAAAAAAACAACCTGAGGCTTTGCCGAGTTTCCGCTAAGCAGCAAGTTATCCGATTGCTAGAAATTCCTGGCTGATACGACAGCCGGTGCTTGGTTCTTTTTCTTGCATATAACATAGAAATCATATTTCCGAAAGAAATTACGAAAACCAATAATTTCATTTATAACCTTTTAAAGAAGCGTATGAATTTACAACTTCATTCGGAACGGCAAAATTTCATCAATCTAAAAACCATTTAAAGCACAAGACTTGGCTTAACGGGGAGACTGGGTGTAAACGGGAAAAGAGTGAAAAGGGAGATAACCTGTCTGTATGCAAAGAAAATTTGTCTGAATCAAAGAAATTTTTTTTTTACTGTACTTTTTGCTTTTTAATTTTAAAAAACACCTTGATTTGCTGAATGAGTATATTCTGATACAAACGTCGCAAATCAACCCGGGAGAGTTTTTAAGAATAAAATTAAATTGTATATATCAGGGGTTACAACAAAAGTACACTTTCGAAAGGTGTCCAATCAAAAAACCTTCATACATTGTGGGGGCTAGTAACATGGATCTTTTTTTCCGGTTTGGTTCAAAAACCCCGTCAAGTTCAAGTTTTTGTTTCTTCAGCAAAAAATTTTTACACTCAAGTTAGTATGGTTGTTTAAACGGGTTTGAAAATGTGTCTTGAACTTTCCTTTCAAACCCCCGCTATAACCCAAAAACTTATAATAATAAAATTCCTAAACCTGAAAAATTTTCCAAAAAAAAATTGTACTTTAAAATTAACTATCCTCTTATAAAATGTTACCCTTTTCAGTCAATCAGGGGCTTTTTTAAATCAGTACTTTTTTTCATTTCAGATGCACATTTAAAAGTTTCAAAAATTCAAAATGGACAGCGAACAAACTTTTAATCAAAGATTCACAAGGGAAAAACGCGGGTTGTAGGAAAAAACATTGATGAACCCCCGACAAAAGGTTTTGAAGACCTAAAAACCTGGTGGCACAAGTGAAATTTTCGTCAACGTTGAAGAAAATGGGAATAGTGATAAAGGGAAAAGAAAAAAATAGAAAATTTTTAGAAAAACAAATTTGAATTTTAGAAAGATTCAAAGGTCTTAAAAATTTGTAACAAAGGTTTAAAAGAACAGTGAAGGGGGACCTGGAAAGTCTAAAACTGAAAAGAAACAAGAGATATGAATAAAACAGAAGAATCAACACCACAAACTTAAACATATTAGAGTTGCCGTGGAAACAATAAATCATATCGCTACTGAAACAAACGGTGTCTTGGCGCGAGTATTGCCAGTTAAAACAGATACAGTGGGACACATGTTCAATGAACATGGTACTTCTGAAGACACTAGAGGGCGATAATCTAGTATAGTGAAAAGATTTTGGCGTTTTGACGGTTCTTCTAAATCTGACAGTAAGGTTATACATGTAAAACCTGCTAGTCCAGAAACTTGTTTTGATAATTGTACACGTGAATAATATAAACATTTACGAATATAATTGAAACTAAACATAAAACAAGACAAATAGAAGAATCAAACATTATTAATATAGATTTGGTCGATTTTAGAACGGATATTCTATATAGTGCCTATATTGGTAGATATCTTTATTATTAATTATAAGTCTTATATTCATTCTAATACTTTATTATCTTTGATGCAATATTTTTTCGCATAGGGACGCTCGCTCCATAGTCACAAAAAGGTTGAATGGTGTTGTACTATAATCTAAAAAAAGGAAAAGATCTATAGTTTACTATGTAGTATGTGTAAGATCTCATGATTCCAGGACATGTAAAAGCGCAATTATAAGTTAGAATAATTTAGTTTATGAACCAACACAAATTCACAGAAGATGTTTTTTTCTATTTATTCGAAATAAAATACACACATGTAGTATTTAAAAATAAAATAATGCAGAAAACATTTGCCTTTATCTTTCAATTCATAAATAAAAAGTCAATCCAATGAACTTGCGACGAGCCAAAGTTTATGTTAAGAATAAGAAAAAATAAAAAGAAAAAAAGCAGCATATGAAGCTAAAAAATATATGAATAAAAGAAACAACAATAGTAATATATGAATAAAAGAAACAACAATAGTAATATATGAATAAAAGAAACAACAATTGCATGTGTCGAATAACTGTATACATCATGTATGAAATTGTTACGGATCAGTCAGAACTTGACGCACTTATAAAATCAATGTACTTGAAAGTAATGATGAGAAGCGATTATGATTAAAACGTTAAGTGCGCTTTTGGGCATTTTAGGCGGAAAATAGGTCCAAATGAAACCACTCTTAGCTTCTTGGTTCCACCATCTCGCCCGAATTTTAACTTAGTCATGTTACGCTACTGTTTCATCGTACTTCCCCTAATATATTTTAGTTTTTTATGTATCTGCATTCAAGAAATTGATTACTTTAGATTTAATTTTTATTTCTTATTTTGTTTGGGCACATATCTAAAAGGGATGGTAATGTCCAAAAAAAAGACTTTGTCGTTTTTGTCCGGGTTTTTTATAACTGAGGCGGAAAAATTTTTGGTTTTTTCTTTTTTTTTGGGGAAACCATTCGGTTAGACAAAATTTTGAGGTTGTTTTTAAAAAAAGCAAAATCGCGTTTTCACTGCTTTCCCGGACAAAAAAATTTTAAAAAAAGCCAAAGGTTAACCAAAAATTTTTCCCCGTGACAAATTGACAATTACATTATGGGGTTTTTTTGTTTAATTTTTAAATTTTTCTTTTTAAAATATCCATTTAAATTTTTAATTCCTAAGTTTAAACAACCTTCCTACGCCCAAAAAACATCGAAAATATTTTTTTCACAAATTTAAGGGAAAGAAATTTAAGCCCCAGTGATAATTTTTTATGTTTTCAAAAATCGATGTTTTTTTTATTAGAATTAAAGATTTATTTCACATCTATATTTAACTTTTTATGTGAGGCCAGTTACATTATGATTATTTTTTTTCAAAATTCTCGAGAATATGATTATGTCGTGTTTTTATATATCAGAGGTGTGGATAAAACAAATGAAATGACTTATTCGACGATGTCTATATGTATAGAGTTAAATAATATTGATAATAATACAAAAAATATTAACAAAAGAAATTGTAAAAATATAATTAAATATAAGCATTACAACACAATTTTTATATCTAAACAATAATTTATGAGAAAAAATATAAACAGCAAATATTCTTTTAGAGCATAAAATATATATGTAGCACATATGCTCCTTGACATCTAAAAATTGATAAGTTTCGATTACATAAAAAATAATAACAAAACAGATCAAATAAATAAAATACATGCAAAAAGATAAAAAAAATAAAGAAAAACTATGTAAAATCCTATTTTTAATGTAATTCCCTTAAAAAAAAATCCAAAAACCTTGTCAAAACTTCTTGGTTTTTGTTTTTAGCCGTTTCCAAAAAGTTTTTTTAAATTTGTTTTTTTAAAAACATGTCTTTTCCCCCCTTTTTTTCGAAAAAAAAAAGAACAACAAATCTATTGTTTCTTCGCGGAACCTTGATCCATTCAGAAAGTAGATAAAAAAAATTTAAAGCGTGATTTAAGATATTTTTTTGAACGAAAGAAGTTCAATAGGAAACTATGTAAATTATAATACTGGAAAAAGTCCACTTTG